>NC_142155.1:9260909-9563939 GCF_024610735.1 Ursus americanus | reverse complement strand
CCTGTGGGCAGACATTTAGGATAGGAAGGGGGTAGCTCACCTGGATATTGTGGTGATGCATTTGGACTTTACAAGCAATGTTTTTATTCTTGTTATTTATTTAATTAATTAATGAATTATTTGTTACTGAGTTGGAGAGTGCCAAAAATGAACTGTTGTAAACTTTTCTTTAAAAATAAAGGCAAATATGGTAGGTGGGCTGATTTGGGGTAGATAAAAGGCTCTATTTGGAGTGAGTGTAGGGCTTTCCAGTAATCTAGGCCAGGGACAAAGGGCATATTTCCAAGAATTAAAATGTATAGGTGACAGGGTCAGTGGGACACAAAATCCTGCAAAGCAGTCCTGACCGTGGGCTCACCAATACTCCCCATTCCATTCTCTCTGCCTTTATGGCTCTTGACAAGGAAGGGTGCATCACCTAAGGGGCCAAAGGGAAAACATTTATTAGGCGACATTTATTAGTGGAGTGGTTGTAACAGATGTCATGGAAGATTCTTAGCATGCCTGGAGTTATTCTGATGTACGGCGTTGGAATGTGCGTCTGTTTTCCCCTTTCAAGTACTTGAAAGATGCCCTCCTGGCCTGAGGTACCATCCATCCTTAAGATAGTTTTAAACATCTGGTGCTAAGACAGTGCTCTTGACAAATGGCTAACATTTTAAATAAAGGAAAATATTACATCAGGGAATTCCACTTATTTCTCAAAACTAAATGGCACCGAAGCCACTAGATGTGTCATTATTAAAAGTCTTGTGGACTCCAGGGAGGTGGCAGTAATGAAGAGAGTTTCTCCAAATTTCTAGGCTCCAATTTAAAGAGCATTCCCTGATACACTCATCTTTTTGCCTCCTGTAAGGGGAGAGAAATTGCTTTTTATCCAATGAATATTTGGCCAACATGTTAATGATGTCCACCTGTTTTCTACAAACACAGCTGTTTTCTTTCATTCCAGGAGAGCTGGGCATATAGTGTCTCACCCGCTGTCAGCACTTGGCTTACAGAACCTGACCAGAATCCAGATTGACATAAATTCCCAGCCATCTCCTAATGAAACACAGCCTTACAATCCGTAAGTGATGTAAGGTGTCCTGACCAAAATTGGGCCCCATGCAATTCACCCCAGAAGAAATGGGAATGGGATGTTTTTGTTTCAGGGGACTTTCCTACTCTTGTCCTCAGGACCATTTGTAACCCATCATTGAAATATTTTAATTAATAAAATGATTTATTAAACTCCCAATTAGAAGTGAAATGTCTGGAAGAAAAAAAGAGTCAGTTTTTGTGTTGTTTAAAGGAAAATGCCACTTGGTAGTTACCATCAAAGTGGATGTAGGAAGAACTGAGTGTTGCTTATGGATAAGGCATTGGATCTAATGCTGAACAAGATACAAAAATGGAAAAGATTAGTTCCTTCCAATGGAAAATTTTCAATGTAGGTGAGGCCTTCCTATTGTTGGCTACTGGCTGGACCTATATGACACAATCTGTTTGATAGATCATTGACCCCCTTCCTTACTGCACAAGCTTCAGTGGAGACTCAGTCTCCCCCAAACCACCAAACTAGTTGTTCAGGTGTTTTCAATTTTCTGTATTTAAGGGCCCAGGCAATCTTTTAAATGAAAGAGAATTTATCCTTTCTGATGGCTGAGTAATAGTCCATTGTGTATATGAACCACATCTTTGTCCATTCATCTGTTGAAGGGCATCTTGGCTCCTTGCAGAGTTTGGCTATACTGGACATTGCTGCTATGAACATTAGGGTGCATGTGCCCCTTCTTTTCACTATGTCTGTATCTTTGGGGTAAATACCTAGTAGTGCAATTGCTGGGTCTGTGGGTAGCTCTATTTTTAATGTCTTGAGGAACCTCCATACTGTTTTCCAGAGTGGATGTACCATGAAAGATTCTGGACTCTGGGAACCAAACCGAGGGTTACAGAAGGGAGGGGGGTGGGGGAATGGGTTAACTGCCTTATGGATATTAAGGGGGACACGTGGTGATGAGCTCTGGGTGTTATGTGCAACTAATGAATCCTTGAACACTACATCAAAAACTAATGATGTATTATATTCTGGCTAATTGAACATAATAAAAGTAAATAAATAAAAAGGACTTTAAGCAAAGGAAGAAGAAAATAAAATAGCATACTCTGGAAGATTTTCTCAAAAGGTAAGTGATGAGACGGGGAATTCTCGGGACCTGCGAAGTCAACCGCTAGCCGGTGGTTCTTCACTTGGCTGCGAGAAAAAAATTTAAGGGCCAGAGTAAAGCATACTAGAAAAACTGTATTGCAAAGCAAGACTACACACTCCAAGTGAGGGGTGAGAGGGTGCCGGTGTACTCAAAAAGCGGCTCTGAGTCACACCCCGCAGATTTGAGGCTCTGATTTTTATGGGAGGTTAAAGTTGCGGGGCAAAGTAGTCACGCAGGGCCCTGGGGCATAGGCGGGGATTTCTAGGAACTCTGCGTAACATTGCACACGCTTTACATTTACGACTATGCGCAGGCGCACTCTGATTTCAGGCTAACTGGGTCATTGCGCGCATGCGTGTCATGGACTTGCGCGGCAGCTACGTGTTGCTTGTGGTCATGAGAAGCCTCAGAGGTGTCACAAGTTTGTTTAATCGTTGCAGACTTTCTGTCAGGTGTCAGACTCAGTTCCTCGGTTTTTGTTCCTCCTGCAAATATCCAGCGCTTCCCTATTCTGTCTGGTCGGGAGTAGTTAAGAAAGAAGTTCCGCCCTTCTCCCCGAGACGGTGTGGAGCATAAGATTCTCAGTGGATCCGGGTAAGTGAGGGTCCCTTTCTCTAGCCTTTGTGGCCTTTGCGTGGGTGGTGAGCGAACCGCAGGCTTATTTCTTTACTGTTACTTGTGTTGAAACGCGGCAAGTACATATGTCCCAAGGTAAAGCTTCATTCTCAGGCACTGGATCATCTAAACTAAAGAAGAAATTGTTTCTCTTCCAGTTTGCAACGTGTTACTCTCTTTCTGTGCAGGTTAGTATTCTTTGTATTGCTGTTTTCAGACCATGCCTTAGGGACTGCAGGATTAGGAAAGGATCTAATTCTCTTTTCTCTCTCTTTGCATATACAAAGGCAGTTTGTGAGATGACAGTTCTAGAGAGGCTTTTTCTTAGTAAAAGGAGTTTATTTTCCTCTGTTTTCACCTGGAGGAAGGCAAGAGGAGGGCCACCAGTCCAGTTACATCATCTCCAATCTTGCCAAGCAGCCTAATTATCTTAATTATTTAATTAGCACTTTTCGGATTACTAATGAAATCGAGTGCTTTTCCGTACATTTGTCTGCTGCTTTGTATATCTTTCGAAAATTGCTTGTTCAAGTTCCTTCCCATTTTCCTGTAGGCATGTCATATTTTCCTTGCTGATTTGTAAAAGTGTAAACACCAAATTTGATAGTGCATGCCATCATGCAGAATTAATGTGTGTTTTCTACCTAATACATAGTAACTCTTGTGTTCTGAGAAACTTAGGCCAGATAAAGCCCTTCCAATTCTGCTTGTGGTAGAATATCTTAATTTGAAGGAACAGGATGGAGAATCTGTATTGAATAAAAAGTATGATACCTTATTTATATATTGTTTTACAGTTCAAAAGGACCTTTTATACACATAATCACATTTGGTACCAAGTGAGGTGTTCTCTGAGTTTTTAGACCAAATGGAATGAAGTCTCTTCATGTATCTCCCAAGGATTTGAACTGTGCTCACTCGTTGTTTATATTTCATGGGACTTTAGCCTGTTTGGCTTCAGGACTTTTATGACAGCTAACTCCTAGAACTCTTCCCCCGGTTAGTGCTAAGTGATTAAGAGAACAGAGTCTGTTCTTTGGCTCTTAAGTCCACTTTGGCAGATTCAGGATTGGGCTGGGATTCCGTGTGCCTCAACTGGAGGTGCCATTGCGTTTTTAAACATTATTTTTAACTGTGGTAAGATACACGTAAGTTTACCGTGTTAACTATTTCTAAGGGCACAGTTCAGTGGTATTAAATACCTTCACGTTGTTGTATGATCATTACTACTCTCCATCTCCAGAACTCTTAGTCTTCCAACTGAAACTGTTTTATTTAATAATAAATAATAACTCCTTATTCTTCCCTATTCCCGCCTCCTGGCAATCACCATTCTTTCTGCCTCTATGAATTTAACTATTCTAAGTACCTCATACAAGTGGAATCATAAGTGTCTTTCTTTTTTTGACTGGTATTTTGGGTGGGACAATTCTTGGTTGTTTGTGACTATCCCTTGCATGTTATTTGGCTCTGTGGGTGACTTTCAAACACTAGATGCCTCTGGAAACACCACTCACTGCCTTGTGACAATCAAAACTAGAGGATGGTAGTGCTCCTTTGGCTGGGTCTCCAAATAAAACCTCCAAACCATCTGAAGTTGATTCTTTTAAAAGCAAATATGTATTTGAAATGTAAATAGCTCCTTATCCCACTCTGCGTAAACAAACCCCAGATGCCACTCTCTTAGACCTGAGAAAGCCAAGCCAAGTTTCATCAAAGGCTCTTTCAAAGTTCAATTCCTTACCAGGCACTTGTAAACAAGTTTAAACGCTATGCTTGGAGTGCGTGGTTTGCAGGTTTGCATTCAGGCAGTTGGGATCCAGGGCCCTTGACTTCTTCCAGGGGGAATAGACTACACAGTCAGCTTCTCTTCCTAAACTCCCTCCTCAACCATCCACTCATGAGGGTTCCACTTAATGCTGTTTGTGTAAACAGTTTATCACCATGTTTATTACTTATTGCGTTTTTCAATGTATTTATTTTAGCAGAAATACGTCAAATAGCTTAGAAATGCTATTTTTTGCAAGCATTTTTTGAACTCCCAAGTACAAACTTTATTACAAAAATGTTAATAATAATGGTGATAATAGTAGTAGTAGTTGTAGTAAAATAAAAAGGTGGAGAGGGGCTCTGATATTTGGTTTTTCAGAGCAAGCCATGGCGCGTGGGCCCAGTCCAGATCAGGCAGAGCCAGAATGGCCCGCCCTTGTGAGGACAGAAAAGTCCTGCCCTTCTCCATCAGAAAGCAGTGAAGACCAAGGAGCAAGCTTGTCTTAAATGTGAGAGTGGAAGTTGGATTTGAGGCAGACAGCCTTCTTGGTGGAAATGGATGCCTCTGATGAGTCTGAGCTTTCATGAGGCACAAAAACCAGCTAATCTTGAGGGTCTTACCATTATTGCCATACATACTCATCAACTAACCCTTCATTTTTATTTTTGTTTTTATTATTTTTTAATCCTTCATTTTTAAAAAGGTGTTTTGTATTTTAAAAGTAACAAATGCACATTATTGAAATACAGAATATAAAGAAAACGATGAAGAGAAAGAGTGAGGAGAGGAGGAAGGTAGATCATGTGTAATCCCAGCATCCGCAAGTATTTATGAGTTACCTATTGCTTTATTGGCTTCCTGTACATTGAGTGCATTTAAAAAAAGTTTCCACCTTTTTTTAAACTCTCCTTTTTCAAAGGGAACATTCTCACAGTCAGTGGTGCTACATTAATGGATCATAAAATTATGGAGCTAAAACTGAATTCAGTGAGCTCACCTCACTCATTCGATCGTAAAACTCTTTGGGGGCAGTTAAGGGCCTTGCCCATGGTCACTGTACTCGACATAGCTATGTTTGGTAACTTTTCAGTTCGTGCAGTTGATAATGTCAATGATACCTTAAAGTAGGTTCGGACAGTTGTAAAATCTGCCTTTTGAGTCTGTGTCTGAGCTAGTTTGCTGTCGCCAGTCCCTGTGGCTCTGACTCTGTGCCTTTGAGGTTTCATCCTGATTCTTCTTGGTTAGGTCTTATGATGCGTTTTCTCCTATCCACCCTCGGTAACTGCTTTTTTTTTTTTTTAAGATTTTTTTTTTTTTTATTCGACAGAGATAGAGACAGCCAGCGAGAGAGGGAACACAAACAGGGGGAGTGGGAGAGGAAGAAGCAGGCTCATAGCAGAGGAGCCTGATGTGGGGCTCGATCCCAGAACACCGGGATCACGCCCTGAGCCGAAGGCAGACGCTTAACCGCTGTGCCACCCAGGCACCCCTCGGTAACTGCTTTTTAAGGTTATATGATATTATACCAACTCTGTGTATATTGTACTTAGATAAGTTGTAGTAAGTCATGGTTCAATTCAGTGCATAGGACAAACTTAGAGCAAGAAGGCCTGAGCGTGCCTTTTTCTTGGGCAATCACAGGATTTCTCTAAGCCTTAATTACCCTCTCTGTAAAATGGGATAATGATGACTACCTAAGAGTTTCTTTAAGGATTAATGAGGTAATAGTATGTGAGTACTTTGTAAAAAAATGCTAGTGTGAATATATTATGCCCTAATGCTGTCATTCCTTCTTCCTCATTATTCACGATCAAATATAGCTCTTATGTGAAACTGGTGAAGTTTTTGGATAACTTATTATAATGGCAAGTTAGAGTATTACTCAAAATTATTTAGTTAATAAGAAATAAGAGCCACCAGGATGTTGAGAACACGAAGAGGGTCTTAGAGTTATACAGAAATATGAGATACGATTCTTGCCTTTGAGGAAGGGAGTTAAGGCTAAAAAATGCAGTGTCAAAATAATGTACCTAGGTTAATACATCCTTTATCTATCCATGGCAGTGTTTCCTTTTTTAGGAACTCATATTAATGTGACTTAGCCACGTGTTTAGTCTCTACCATATGGTTAATGCACCTCTTGCAGATTCTGTGACGGTTACTTGTGCACTGATTCTACCTAATCAGACTCTCCATTTCTCCAGAGCCTGACCTGTAATTTATAGTTTCCATATCTGCCTTAATAGCATATAGCACAGATCAGGCACATGCAGAGCCATATGATACAAGTTTTGGCATAAAGGGTAGAGAGGGAACGAAAAGATGGGTAGAAGGATTTTCAGACTCCCAGGACAAAATTTGCTTTTATCCAATGCCCAGAAGCAGGCCTAGAGATAGAGTTTGAAGAAGAGCTACTTAGAGAGAAGGACATGTGTGCTATCTCATAGGTAAAACCCTACCCTGCTGTCTCTACTAGAATACTCCTTCTGTCTACATCTTGTCATTTAGGTCTGGGCTCAAATGTCATTTTTCTGAAAGGGTTTCCCTGTTCACTCAATCTAAGATTATCCCATCTTCCACATTGCTAAAACAATTATTTTCTGTTGCATTGCTACTTGTTTCTGTGCAGTCCTTATCATTAGTTGAAATGATACAGATTCCTTTATAAATTTACCTCACATCTCAGTGATGTACTTTTGTAAAAAACTCAGTGAGTTACTTTTGTTTGTAACTCCTAGAATAGTGTCTGGTATTCAAAAAGTGGTAGTTGAATAAATAAATAAATTACACGCAATCACAGTTAGTTATAAGGAGACATCCAAATATTTTGACTTAAAATTTTATAGTCAAATATTTCTTTAAAATTGGACCATTTGGGAGTGCCTGGGTGGCTCAGTCAGTTAAGCTCTGTCTCTTGATTTCAGCTCAAGTCACGATCTTGGGGTCCTTGGGCTCAAGCCCTAAGTTGGGCTATGCACTCAGTGGGGAGTCTGCTTGAGGATTCTCTCTCCCTCTCCCTTTGCCCCTCCCCCTGCTAATGCTCTCCTTCCCTCCCTCCCTCCCTCCCTCCTTCCCTCCCTCCCTCCCTCCCTCCCTCCCTCTCTCTCAAATAAATAAATAAATAAATAAATAAATAAATCTTTTAAAAAAATTGGACCATTTGGATAAGAATTGGAACTACCTAGGTATACTTTAATGTAGGATAATGAAACGAGCTATTTTTATTATAGTACCTATTATGTTACTGCTAGATGACCACAAATTCTTATGGTTACTAATGAGAATGGATAAAAGCAATATAATGTCAGGGAACAAAAAATGGGCCAGTGTAAGGGTCTCTTTATCTCAGTTTTCTCATCTGTCACGTGGCATAACTTGGATGGTCTCAAGGGCCTTCGAAATTCTGTGAGCTTGATGTAAGAGGAAATAAAGAGCGGAGAGTCTTTAATGTGTGCATATAAACAGACATGTTAAAACCTATCTTTAGGAAAAAAACAGGACATTCTTTTAAGCCATCCTGTGGCATGTTAATTGATGAACTGATTATAGCTCAGTCATTTATAGGAAGAGCTTAGAGGGAATTTGAGATAGGAAACAATTTCCAACAGCTTTCATTGTTGAACAGACAGCTGTCTAGTCAATACAGGAATTTTCCTTTAATTTAGGACCTAGTTGATGACATAAGTTGGCTAGTCCAAGCAGACTGAGAAACTTGGAGGCAAACTTGAAGATATTTTTTAATCATTTGCTTTAATCAGAACTCTTGCCTCTAAGTCAAAGAATGTATTGCTGTTGTTCTCCTTTCTAGCTGTAGGCCATTGCTTTTAGTTTTATCTGATTGTAATCTTGGCACTGACACTAGGTTTGGTAAGCAGGTTAACAGAAGAATTGGAAATAGAAGATAGTAGAAGGTAATGCTTCCTTTATAGATGCTGACAGTTCACCCCTCTTTCCCTTTTTAAATCTACCATAAATGAATAAACAAAATAATGGCAATGTTTAATGAATGGAGTAGTTGGAAAAGCACTTACGGTAGCATCATTGTGGATTGTGACAACAACATCACAAATAAAGATGTGATATGATGTTTAACTTACATGGAGAGTCACTGGGCAGGTGTAAGGCACTTCTATTAGATACTAGATCCTTCCTCCTTTCTCTGTCACATACTACATTCACCATTTAAGAACATGAATTTTCATTTTTCTTATGTTTCCGGATGTTAATAAGCATTGAGATGATTTTTCTCCAAATAAATGAAAATATAATTGGCCTGTTCAGTACAAATCCCAGGTAAGAAATTCTGATTAGTTGTCATTTATTCCTGCTGTGTTTATTTAAGTAAAGCTGTAAATACCTTTGATGGTTTTATAGGGAGACACACATGTGTTCTAATTGTTCAGCAAAATTATTTGTGAATTGAAACATGATGAGTTTAATGAGATTTCCTTTAAAAATTTATCTTCAAAAATATGTATATGTGGGGTGTCTAGGTGGCTCAGTCAGTTAAACATCTGCCTTTGTCTCAGGTGATGATCTGGGGGTCCTGGGATCAAGCCCCATGTCTGGCAACCTGCTGCTCAGAGGGGAGTCTGGTTCTCCCTCTCCCTCTGACCCTTTCCCCTACTGGTACTCTCTCTCTTTCTCTCTCAAACGGATAAATAAAAAATCTTTAAAAATATTTATATGCATCATTATCAGAAAAGAAACTTGTAGAGTGGAAAAAATTCTGGACTGGTGATCAGAACATATGGGTTCAAGTCTTGGCTCTGTCCTCAAAGAAGACTTTTTGAGTCTCTCTGCAGCTTCCTTATTTATTAAATGCCCTGATTTGGACTTCTTCCTGTCATACAATCCTGTGGATTTTAAGATTTATGTAAAAATTATATTGATCTTTGTAAAAACAAATTTGAGGAAATGAAAATGAAATTGATAGTAAATGGCCTAAGATTGCCGTTGTGGGTTTTTTTTTTTTTTTTATTAGGATTTTCTAATTCTTGCCTCATCTTTTTACAAGAGAACATAAACTCCCTATAAACTTTAAGGGAAAAGGAAGGATTTTTTCTACTTAGGTGAAGTAGAGTTGATTCACCCTGGTAACAGTGCACCTGGTTAGAAACAGCATTCAACTAAAGACTGCTCTTCCTTTGGCCTCCACCTGAAATGCAGAAAGAAACGAGAATAAACTAAGGAAATCCTGAGTTGTGGTTTGGCATCCCCAAATCTTGGTGCCTTCTGTACTCTGTGCTTTGTGGCTTGGGGTTGTGCCAGGAGCATGCTCTGATACAGCTCCTCTGGTTTGGGGTGTGTGTGTGTGTGTGTGTGTGTGTGTGTGCGTTTAGAGGGAGGGTAGAAGTAGATTGAGGAATTCATTTTTGTCTGCCTGGCAGGATAGATTGGTCTGGCCTTCTTTCTTGGAGAATTATAGCTTCATTAAAATTTTAAAGTAATTACCCCTAAAAAAGGACAAATGAATAAGACTTATTTCCAAAGAGTTACCATTTGGTGCCAGCGATCAGGCGTTGCTCCATACCACTCCACATGACACAGGATGTGGTCTGATATTTAGCCTAAGTACATGCTCCACTTTTTTCTGGACACAGGGAAGGGACTTACAATGCTTCTTTGTTATGGAATAACTTCTTAGAAAACTAGTTTCTTTCCTCTTTAAAAATTAGAATTACTCAGACCAGGATGAAAAATACAAAATTAGCCCTGGCATTTAAGTACTCCCTGGCCCCCAGCAGCCATTTTGGTAGAGGTGATGAGCATGTTTTAGTGTTTTAACGTTTCTGGAATGTAAACAGGGTCAGTCTGCATAGAGTCAGCAGGGTTGTTACTCCAGGGACCTAGTACAGGCCTGCCGACCTGGCTGCAGTATCCAGTCTTGCTGGGAACAAAGCCTACTCCTGTCAGTTGCCCTTCGATATTTTGTTTCTTTGGATCTTACATCATGGAACGTGGATGCTGTTGGAATAAGTGAAATGAATGTAGTAAGCCAGTCTTTTCATTCGTACGTGTTATCTGTATATTATCATTTTGTGTAATAAAATACCTTGTTGGTTTTTGCACTTACCTAGAATTTCAAAGTTGCCGAGGAGATATTTCTTATATAAGGTCATTTCAATACCCGTCAAAGCAGTATAGTTTTGTGATTTGCCTACAGATATGAATGGCTATTGGTATTTTTATTAATTTGCTGACATTCTCCTTAAATTAACAAAATATAGGACATCAGCAAAATGACAGAATAGGTGGTCCCCAATCATCTCCCTCATAGAAAGACCTGCTAGCAGCTATCTATAGACAAGACACCTTTGTGAAAATTTCAGAGCACCCCATGGACTACAGAGACCAAGAAGGACTGTATTAGAGGAGCAATAAGAGTGTTTTCATTCTGACTGCATTGTCCCTCCCCCACGATGACATAGCTCCACATAGATAAGGACCCACTGGGCCTATGGTTTCTCCAGGGGTAAAAGCCCAAGATGGACATCCAGTTTCTCCTGCATGCTTCTTAGAAAGCCCATTTGGATCTTGCCTTACAGGGATCACCAGGGGCTGGACCATCAGGGATCAGACAGAGATGGAAAAGTGGGGAAGTGCTACAGCAATCAGTTGTAGATCTTGGTGGACCACATTTCTACAGGTGGTAGTACCTGAGCAGAGATCCTAGTCAGTGTCTTTACCCATTTGCAGATCCCATTTGGACAAGGAACTTGGTCAGCATTTCTCTCTGTTTTAGGTTCCCAGCCAGTGGGCTAGCCTGGCTGTGGAGCCCATTCTGTGACCCAGCTTGGACAGGGAAGAGAGTCGGCAGCTTTGCCCAACTGCTGAGGATACCCTCCAGTCCTGGTGAACTAGAAGAGCTGGCTAGAGATTCTGGGCAGCTGCAGAGCCCATTTTACAGCCCCATTGAGGCCAAAAAAACAAGTCAGCAACCCTGCCCAGCTGTGGAACATAAATTCCTACCCTGCCTGACCAGGGAAACAGTGACCTGGGGCAGCCTTAGAATGAAGCCTACAGTACTGCTCCAATTGCTGAGCCCAGTCTGCAGCCTCACCCAGGAGTGGAGCTCAGCCAGTGACAGTAGCTAATTCCAGAGCATAGCCTGCAGCCCTACCTGACCAGGGAGTCTAGAAATTGACCCCACTAGATAATGTAGCATAGCCTCCAGCCTTATCCAACTGTGGGGTGTAGCTGGAGGCCCCACCTGCCAACACAGGCTGATTTCAAACCATACTAAAAAGCTCTAGTAATTAAAACAGTATGGTACTCGTATAAGACAGACACATAAACTAATGGAATAGAATAGAGAGCTCAGAAATAAACCCATGCATATACAGTCAACTTGTATTGGACAAGGGAGCCAAGAACATTCAGTGGGGAAATGATAGTCTCTTCAATAGATGGTGTTGGAAAAACTGGATAACCATAGACAGAAAAATGAAATGGGACCCTTATCTTATACCACTCTCAAAAATTAACTCAAAATGGATTATAGACTTAAACATAAGACCTGATACTGTAAAAATCCTGGAGGAAAAATAGGGAAGATCTACTTGAATTTGATCTTGGCAATGATTTTTTAGATATGGCACGAGACGTACAAGCAACAAAGCAAAAATAAACAAATAGAACTACATGAATCCAAAATGCTTCCACAGCAAAAGAAATTATAAAAAAATAAAGGCAAACCTACGGAATGGGAGAAAATATTAGCAAACTATAAGTCTGGTAAGGGAAATATACAAAATATATAAAGAACTACAGCTTAATAGAAAAAAACCCCTAAACCTATTAAAAATGGGCAGAGAATCTGGATAGACATTTTTCCAAGGAAGGTATACAGATGGTCAACAGGTACATGAAAGGGTGCTCAACATCACTAATTATCAGGGAGATGCAAATCAAAATCACAATGAGATATCATCTCACACCTGTTAGAATGGCTGTCATCAAAAAGACAAGAGACACCAGGTATTGGCAAGGATGTGGAGAAAGAATCTTTGTGCACTGCTGGTAGGAATGTACATTGGTTCCACTACTGTGAAAAGCAGTTGGAATTTACTCAAAAAATTGGAAATAAACTACCATATGATCCAGCAATCCCATTTTTGGGTATATATCTGAAGGAAATGGAAGCAGGATATCAGAAATATCTGCTCTCCCATGTTTACTGCAGTGTTATTCACAATAGCCAAGACATGAAAACAACCTAAGTATACATCAACGGATGAATGATATTAGCCACAAGGAAGAAGGAAATCCTGTCATTTGTGACAACATGGATGGATCTTGAGGGCATTATGCTCAGTGAAATAAGTCAAAGAAAGACAAATACTGTATGGTATCACTATGTGTGAATAAAGCTGAACTGTTAGAAACTGAGAGTAGAATGGTAGATGCCAGGGCCTGTAGTTGGGGGAATTGGGGAGATGTTGCTTAAAGGTGGAAACCTATAACTAGTGATAAATATGTTCTGGAGATCCAATGCACAGCACAGTGATTATAGTCAACAATACTGTTTTATAAACTTCAAAGTTGCTAAAAGACTAGATCTTGATTATTTTCACCACAAAAAAATGAAAATTAGGTGACATGATAGAGGTGTTAGCTAATGCTATGGTGGTAATCATATTGCAGTATATAAATGTATGAAATTACACTGTACATCTTTAACTTACACAATGTTGCATGTCATAAATCTCAATTTAAAAAAATATTTTTGTATCCTAAAAATATTCTCTGACATACAGGCCTAAAAAATTTGATAGTCAGATATCCCCATTGCATATTTTTTAGGAGTTTTCAAATGAAAGAAGAAAAATGCGGGAGATCTGTAAGAAATATGGGAAGTAAGAATCCTCTTAAAAAAATCTAAAACTAAGAAAAGAAAAAGAAAATCTATTAAGTAAAACAAGGAACTAAAATTCTAGAAAATAACAACATCTGGAGAAAGATGGAGAAGAAAAGAGACTGAAAATCAAATGAACTTGAATGGATGATTACTAACAAGTAATAGGGAAGATAAACATAGTGACAAGTTTAAGAAACCAATAGAAATTAATAAACGTGGATGAATCTTATGTTAAGGAATATCACTATCAGAATAAAAATAAAATACATAATTTTTAAACTAGAAGAAGAAGGCTTGATCAGTCTGACAACCGAAAAGGAGAAAAAATTCTGTGAAACAAAAGTAGAAAATATTTTTAATGGAAAATATGAAATAAGATAATAGAAAAAAGACCGACTATAACAGTAATTACAATAAATGCAAATGGTTAAACTTGTCAAATAAAAAGGCAGGCCTTTAGATTGAATTTTTCTTTTTTTTAATTTTATTTATTTATTTGACAGAGAGAGACAGCCAGTGAGAGAGGGAACACAAGCAGGGGGAGTGGGAGAGGAAGAAGCAGGCTCCCAGCAGAGGAGCCTGATGTGGGGCTCGATCCCAGAACGCCAGGATCACGCCCTGAGCCGAAGGCAGACGCTTAACGACTGAGCCACCCAGGTGCCCCTAGATTGAATTTTTAAAATATTAGTTTTGTCAATAAGAAATACAAGAAAAATAATGAAAAATAAGATGCAGAAAAATTGAAAAGGATAAAATGTTATACAGATAAATATTAGAAAGATGGAATGACATAGTATCTAAAAAATTAAAATGTATTATAAAAACTATCATAGTGGACAAAGAGGAATATTACTTGAAAAAAACCCCAAGAATAACAGAAATATGTCAACAAATGAGTATACTGTAAGAAGAATAGATAAATCAACAATTTTAATGGTAGATTTTAACATACTTTCCTTGAAGCTAACATATCAAGCAGAGAAAAAATATACAGTAATGTCTATGACCTAAGCAATATAAAAAATGAGCCTCAACTATTAGATATATAGACAGCTTTTCACTCAACAGGAATATTCAGTCTTTACAAGCATACTGTAAGGATTTAAAAAATTAAATAGTAAATTGAGCCCTAGTACATTTCTTGGTATCAATATTTTGCATACTGTATCTTCTAGCGTAATACAATAAAGTTAAAGATCAATAACAAATAGTTTAAAAAGCATGTTTGGAAATATGTGTTGCCAAATTATCCTTGTGTTTAAAAGGAAGTCAGGAAATGTTTAAAACTGATGGGTAATGAAAACCCTGTTTTTCAAACTCTGTGAGACATAACTAAAGCAGTACTTAGAGGGAAATTTAAATACGTTTATTAAGAAAGAAGAAAGGTTAAAATAAATTAGTGAACCATTCAACTCAAGATGTTGTGGCAAGAGCCACAGAGTAAACTTAAAAGAGCAACCACAAAAGAAATAATAAAGACAGTGAGAAAAATCAATAAAATGGAGAACAAATACTAAAAAATGAGAATAGTAACAAAAACAAAAGCTGGTTCTTTGAACAGATTAATAAGATTGACCAGCTTCTGGAAAGAACGTAGGAAAAATTTGAGTTTACTCAAAACAGCTATTTTGACTTGTCAGCTAAGTGCAGAATTCTGTGTCTTTGAATTTAGTTACTGGAAGATTATTGTTATCTTTTGCTGGTGATATATTTGTTTCTTCACGTTCTTTGGAGTTTCTCATTTAAAATAGCAGATACCTCCTGAAATCTTTACTTGTCTTTGGGTGGGAGATATTTTTCATTGGCCCTGTTTATATCTGGGACTTTCTCCAACCTTATATGGATATAACACTTCTTCTTGTTGCAGAATTTTTAAGCTTGTGTATCTTCTCTGGTTCTCACAACTCTTCAGGCTGATTCTGGGAATCTCTCCCCCCCCCCCCTTTTTTTTCAGAAAGTGACACTAAAGCTCAAGATTGTGGATTCTTCCTTGTCCCCAGACCCTGGCCTGTTTTTTAAGGGGATTCCTGTTTACTTGGGAGTGCACACAGGGGCTGGCTGAATAGTGGGGGGAGGTGTGGGTTTAGCTCTGAGGGCATTGTGGGTGCCCACAGGTCAGGTGTAGGGATCTTCAGGTGACGTTATCCCAGTAGCTTGTGGGCAGGCTTCCTGCTGGAGTCCTGAAAGTTAGCAGGAACTGTGTGCCTTTAATGTCCTTTAAATTCTTGTCCTCCTCTTTCCTTGTCTTCCTTCCCTCAGTCATGGAGTTCTCACATCCATACTCAGGGTTCTGGAGAGATAAGGTTTATCTACCAGTGTCCCACAGGGCTGGGTAGCTGGGCATTCCCTGACCACTCTGTCTTTCCCCTGTGGAGTAGGATGTCTCTGGCTAGTTCAGCCCTGCGCTGTGCTGCCTTGGAAGAGGGGCAGTGCTGGCAAAGTTCCCTCTTCCCTCTCCAGTGCATCCAGACTCATACTTTTTTTTTCTCAATTGGAATGCTGTTGTTTCTCCTCCGGAAGGCTGGATTTCTGCAAAGGCTCTCTCATCCGTAGGTGTCTACTCAAGTCATCAATTTCCTGGTTTTCCCCAACTGCAGCTGAGAGGGGCTGTGGCCAGTTCTCAAGCTCCGACTGGTTCTGCAGCCTCAACTGGGGTCTGCCTGCCCCTTACCTAATGCACAGGTGGTGAGACTCCTCCTAGGAGTGTGCTCCCAGATCCCACAACTACCACAGAGATACTGTTGTTCATGGATGGGTATAAAATTAGTTGACAAAGGAGGGACATCTGATAGAAACATGATGCTGCTGCTGAAACAGCAACAGTGATACTAAAATATTTTGAATGACATTTTGACTGGATATAAAATTCTGGGTTCAGATCTTTGCTTCTTCAGTACTTTAAGAAATAATGTCACTAGTTTTTTCATTCATCTAATTCTGCTGGTGAGAAGGCCAGTATCAGTATGATTCTTGTTCCTGTTTTTTCTGGAATCTTTAAAAGTTTTGCCTGTCTTTAATATTCTAATTTCATTTTAGCATATCAATGTGTGGTTCTCTTGTTTCTTCTGTTGGGCACAGAATTGACGCTTCCAATATGAAATCTTTTACCTTTCTTTAATACTAAGACATTTATCTCCATTTATTTTTTCCAATATTTCTTCATTCCTTCATTTTTATATTTTGTCTCCTTTAAGACACTTACTTTTTAAGTTTTTTCTAAATTTTTAAAAATTTGAGTGCAATTAATTAACATATATTATTGATTTCAGAGGTAGAGGTAAGTGATTCATCAGTCTTATATAACACTCAGTGCTCATTAGATCACTTGTGCTCCTTAATATCCACACCCAGTTACCCATTCCCCCACCCCCCTCCCCTCCAGCAACCCTCAGTTTGTTTCCTATGATTCAGAGTCTCTTATGGTTTGCCTCCCTCTCTGTTTTCGTCTTGTTTTATTTTTTCCTTTCTTCTCCTATAATCCCGTTTTATTTCTGAAATTGCACATATGAGTGAAATCATATGATAATTGTCTTTCTCTGATTAACTTATTTTGCTTAGCATAATACCCTCTAGTTCCATCCATGTTGTTGCAAATGGCAAGATTTCATTTTTTTGATGGCTGAGTAGTATTCTGTTGTATACATATATACCACATCTTTATCCATTCATCTGTCTATGAACATCTGGGCTCTTTCCACAGTTTGGCTATTGTGGACATTGCTGGTATGAACACTGGGGTGCAGGTGTCCCTTCAGATCACTACATTTGTATCTTTAGGGTAAATATCCAGTAGTGCAATTCCTGGGTTGTAGGGTAGCTCTATTTTCAACTTTTTGGGGAACCTCCATGCTGTTTTTCCAGAGTGGCTGCACCAGCTTGCATTCCCACCAACAGTGTAGGAGGGTTCCCCTTTCTCCACATCCTCGCCAACATCTGACACTTCCTGACTTGTCAGTTTTAGCCATTCTGACTGGTGTGAGGTGGTATTTCATTGTGGTTTTGATTTGCATTTCCCTTATGCTGAATGATGTTGAACACTTTTTCATGTGTCTATTGGCCATTTGTATGTCTTCTTTGGAGAAATGTCTGTTCATGTCTTCTGCCCATTTCTTGATTGGATTATTTGTTCTTTGGGTGTTGAGTTCGATAAGTTCTTTATCGACATTTGCAAATATTTTCTCCCATTCTGTGGGTCTCCTTTGGTTAAGACTCTTATTATATGGATGTTGCACTTCTGCTTTTGCCCTCCATATCTCTTAAGTTTTTATCTTATTTTTTTTTCTGCCTTTTGGGGGATCTCCTCAACCCAGTCTTCCTACAGTTCATCTTTAAAATATCTGCCTTCTATTACTCTTAATCCACTATGTCTTTATTTTGACTATTTTATCTTCCTATCTAAGATTTGCACTGGACTGTTTTAAAAAAATTTCTGTCCTTGTTTCATTTTATTCTCCACTTATCTCCTAAAGAATATCTAGTATGCTTAAATTAAAATTTTGATTTGTCCTTCCCAGTAATTCTACTTCAGATGGTATATGCTTTCCAGTTTGTTCACACACACACACACAAAATAGATGTTATACCCCTCACATGTCTTGTTTGCTATTCGAGCCTGTGAGTTCTTGTTCCTCTGGGGCTGCCTTCTATTCTGTCTGGTAATGAATGTTGGGGAGATGAGAATTAGTCCCTGGTCAGTGTCAGTACCAGTACATTACAGAGGGGGGAAGAGAGAAAACCAAGAGTCACAGAATCCTTGTTGGTAATTCCTTTCTCCCACTCTCTGGTCAGGAACTTAATCTTGAAGCCCTTGGGGAGAAGCAGCATTGGAGAGACAGCCTCCTGAATTATAATCTTCAGCCCTGAGGGAGTTTAGGGTGGGTGCTCAATCACTGTCTGTTTTCCAAACCTTTTCACCTTAACTGGGTTTGCGTACTTCCCTGATATTTCCTCCTCGTGGTCACACATGGCCCTGGTGTTTGCTACCGATTCCTGTGGATACAGTGTTGGGAAAGGAGTATAACAAGACAAAGTGGGTCAAGGCAAGACCAGAATTAAAAGGCTTTCGTGCAGCCCATTCTCTTGCTGCTGACTCCTGGACTTCAGTCACTCAACTCTCACATAAACCAGTTTATGGCCGGCTTCAGTCTCTGGGATTTTCTTATCTTTTTCTTTGTTATTCATTGCTGCAACCCTGTGTTCCCCTTCAGCTCTAGTTGTTCTAGAGTTGGTTTTAGAGGAGGGAGCCAGTAGCTTGTCCTAGATTAATGCTTGGCAGGAACCAGAGCTGTCTTGCAATTTCTCCTCCCATAGCTTTCCCTTCATTAAGATATGTTCAGAGAGTAAGCAGCAAATATTTGGGAGCAAATTTAAGAAGTCAGTTTGTTTTCATTCTGCGAAAAGCAAATCATTCAGGTAGATGGGGACCTCTATCCATTCTCTTGGTAGGAACACAAAGCTTCAATTTGGCAGTGGCATTTAGTAGCAAAACCTTCTCCATCCTATTTTAGTTTCCCAAGAGATTTTTAGGAAGTACCTTTAAAAGTGGATAAAAGTGAAGCCGTTTGGTTGAAATGGAAGTTACTTTTGGCCATCGAGATGTAGGTGACATCTACTGAGAGGATTTCTGAGAAAGATCTTTTCTGATAAGAACAGTGTGGGAGAGAGCCACTTTCCATCTGCTCTCCTCCATCCTGCTTGGGATGCTGGGGGGTGATGCTCAGGGGTGATGCTCAGATCTGTTTCAGCCATTCTAGTCATGAGTGAAGATATTGTCGTGATACTGAGGATGACGGATGGGAAGAGTGGAAGGGGCCAGAGGCTAAGTCAGTGTCATTGCTGAATCCACTTTGAGACCACCTACCTCTGGAACTTCTTGTCACGTATCAGTAAATATGCTTATAGTTTGAGCCATCATGAATTGTGAATTCTTTTACCTGCAGTCAAGTAGAGTCCAGATGAAACAAAGTCTGTCTAATAAGTGAAACATGTTTTTCCAACCCCCGTCTTGATTTAATATACTTAGTAAGTTTTTATCACAAATAAAACATCAGCTAGTCATCACAGATCCAAATGTATGATCTAATACATTTTCACTTCTCCTTTGGATACTCCATTGTGCTCTAAGTGGACTGTTTTTGTGGAAAAATGCCTTAGGCATTATTCTGGAGTCTCTCTCTTGGAATGATGTATGTTAGAATGGTGTTCCAAAGCCTTGTTTTTGTTATATAGCAATTGCTGATATAAATAAAATATAATGTTCAAATATATAATAAAGTGTATTTATTTGTATCATTATCTTTTTAAATAAGAGTAATTATATTTTTCTCTGACACATTTTCACAAGATCGGGGATGGCACCTAATGCTTCTTCTTAATCTCATGTGAGCTGTTTGTTTCAAAGGTCTGTTACAGGGTTTGCAGTCATTGGTTTTGAGTCCTACGATTGCTAAGCCTCCATTTGCAAATGTTGTGAATATTGGGGCTTTGGATGGGGGAGGGAGGCTAGTGTCTGAAAGATGGAATTTTGAACTAGAAAAATAAGAAGTCTGGTGAGATGAGGACTTTGGTGGTGGGGTTTCATGGAATGAGGGCATTATAGATGTTCACTGTGCATAACAGATGTTTATTTCTAGGTATAAGAAAATATCGATAATGTGTGTATGCATCAAAGATTGTTTCCTGTCATTTTCAACTCTTTTTATATGACTCCAAATGTTCTTAGTCTGAAGATGATTTGCTTCCTCCTGTATTTAAATTTATGCCCAAGCTACAACTCGGTATTTTCGGAACTAAAAAAATTATAAATAATATTCTTCCGTCTCTCCCACCCTCTTTTTGCTGTGTTATATAATTAGACAGTGAGACCTATTTCTCTGAAACTATTCCCTCTCAAATTATGTTTTGGGTAAAGACCAGCAAAGACAGCAGCAGCCAAATGATAGATTTTCAGGTAACTTTGAATAACTGAAACATGTTACTTTTTAGAAACATTTTGAACACTTCCTTGCTGATGAATATATGGCTTCTGATGAATTTTCACATTGTTCATACTTCTAAAATATATTACACCAAGGCCGTAAAAATGTCCAGGATATGCGGAAGAGAAACCTTGAATGATGTGGAAGACAGAATTCTAAGATGATCCCCAATGACCCTAACTCTTGTATAATCCCTCCCCCTTTGATTGTGAGTGGAAGCTGTGGCTACAGCGAGATACCACTTTTATTATTTTATGCTATAAGGATGATTATCCTGAGCGGGCATGACCTAATCATCTGAGCCCTTTAGGAGCAGAGTGATTTTTTTTTTTTATTGTTTTTTTGTTTTGTTTTGTTCTTTTGACTGCTAAAGAAGAAGAAGTCAGATGTGTTCTGGATGGCTTAGAAGAAAATAAACATCTGTGTTGTGAACTGCCTATCATGGCCATGTAGTGAGAACCTGAAGGTGGCCTCTTGGAGCTGGGAATGGACCCTGACTGGCAGCAGTCAGGAAGTTGGGGTCCCTAGTTGTATAAACATAAGGAAATGAATTCTGCCAATAACTAATGAGCTTAGAAGAGGCTCCTGTACTCCAGGTGAGAACTGTAGCCCTGGAGACACCTTGATTTCAACCTAGTGAGACCCTGAGCAAAGAATATAGCCATGACATTCCTAGATTCCTGAGCTACAGAAGCTGTGAGATAATAAATTTGTGTTGTTTTAAGCCAACTAAGTTAGTGGCATTGTTATGCAGCAATAGGAAACTACTACAAATGGGAAAGGGCATTCCGACAGTGGCCGTTCTGCATGTGCCCTGTGGTAATGATACCTATCCTAGTGGTTTATGTCACAGGGTTCTGTTTAGTGATGTTGGCTGTTGTAGGCTGATGACTATATCCTGTAACTATGCTTTAAATCACAGGTTTAGAGAGCTGTTTGGAGTTTTCTGTTCTCTTTAGATCCTTTGCAGCACAAACTTCATCCCTCACACAAATATTCCCAATTGGATATAATTGAGATGATGGCTGCTTAGGTGCATAGCAAAAGAAAAATATTCCATACCCTTTCTTACCATTCCTTTCATGCCTGTTCAAAATTCCTAGATGGAGAAAGTCAATGTGACAAATCTAAGGTGTTGAGTGAACAAAAAGGTGATAAACTTAGTTGTTCTCATAATTAATAGAATTTAAGGTGTATAATATTCTAGGTGAGAGAATGCCATATGAAAATGGAAGATTGGAGTATATGGAGCTTATAAGCCAAGAAACCTCAAAGGTTGCCATTAGACCATCAGATGCTAAGTAGTGGCATGGAAGCTTTCCCTACAGATTTTAGAGGGAGCATGATCCTGTTAGCACCTTGATTTCAGACTTCTAGCATCTGGAACTGTGACATAATAAATGTCTGTTGTTTTCATTCACCAAGTCTGTGGTATTTTGTTACATTAGCCCTAAGAAACTATCCCTGCTAGGCCTCTACCGATTTAAGAAAATCTCACCCATTTGCAAATGGCTCTGTGTGGTCTGAAGGTATTATGTGCAGGGGGTCAGTCAAACAGAATTTGGTTAGCTGCTAATTGTAAAGTGGGAGGTAGCAGGGTCATTTCTTAGAAGTGCTTCCCCCTCCCAGCCAGTCATTCCAGTTTCAAAAAGCTTGACCCTGATTAAATACTTTATCAAGGGATTTACTTAAAGCCCTTTATCTTGATTGACATTGACTTTGAGTCACAAAATGCTAGCTCTTTTCCTATTTATTTACACATTATCTAAAACCTCTAAATCCTTCCACTTTTTAATAGCTTCAGTTTCTTGAGAATAATTTTCCAACACCAATATTTTGATAATATTGATAATACTTGATAATATTTTGATAATATTTCTGAAAGTGTGTTCCATGAGCTGTCAAAAGGTATGATTTACTGAGAGACTTCTGAGGCCAAGTACCTTTAGGAAATGGTGAAATAGACAAAGCTAAGCATGTTTCTCTTCCTTAAAGGACTTCTCATAGTTTGTATGTTGACACGTATAGGTAATCTCTAAGGGATAGGATGGAGATGGAAAGACATTTATAGGGTCTCCCAAGGTTACTTACATAGTTATATTTTTTATTTTGGAGAAACATCCTGAGTTCCAGTGTTTTCCAGAACATACTTAAAGAAATAAATGCTAGATGTGACGAGATCGGGCGCGTTCAGGGTGGTATGGCCGTAGACAGAAATGCCAGATGAATGGTAGGACTTTTAGAGCTGGAATATAATTCAGAAATGATTTGAGGCTTTGAGTTATCTGAAGTCACACAAATAATTAATGGCAGACCTGAACTTAAAGCTCAGGTCTTCAGAAGTCCACCATAGTTACTGTCAACTGTTTTGTACAACTTACATTCGAAAACAAAGCTTTTAAAATTATGTATTTTTATTGTGCCAAAACAAAGGAATTAGGCCTGTATTTTTCAAGTTTAAATATAAAACCAATGCTCTTTCTGTTATCTGAATAACACTCTCTAGAATTGTTAGAATTTTCTTTTTGACCGGAACTGTGCCTGCTTTTCAGGAAAGAGAAGTGTTGCCATTAAATTTTGGCATTCTCTGTCCCTGTAGAAGGCAATTCAGAAACAGATGGGGACCAGGAGATCTACGGGTGGGAGTGAGTAGAGAGGAGGAGTGGGAACAGAGAAAGAGCTTTCTAAATGAATGATATAAGAATAGCTAAGTGAAACCTGAGCTTCATTTCTGGGTTCCCGTTTCTGTCCTGATATTTGGAAATATTAGTATTCTGCACCTCCCCTGGGGGTCTATCCTTGCCTTTTACAGACTAGGCAGGCAATGGCAAGCAGCCTTGCTCCATTGTCCCAGTGAGCCTGCGTCTCCACACTTGTGCTCCATGTGCCTGCCAGCAAGTTGATAACTCCAAGAAGCTGATCTCATCTCAGGCACTTGGGAAAGTCTTAGGACTGGGAAAATCTTTGTCAGCCCAGTCTTTAGGAAACAATGAAGATAACCATGGCAGTCTTCTCAAGTCATTTTTCTCCAGTCTTCTCTTCCTGACCTGATATAGGGAAACTCATGTGCAAGTTACCCCTACAGATTTCAGGGGGTGCTTGGCCCTCTTAACATCTTGCTTTCAGACTTCCAGCATCCAGAATTAAGACAATAAATTTCTGTTTTAACAAAACTTAATGATTAAGTGGACCTTTGGAGAATCTAGAATCTAGTCCATAGGCTCAAAACATCAGTCCATGGGCTGTTTGAAGAATCACAGATGAGCTTCAAAGAGTCTGAGAATCCCTGAAGTGGTACGCAAAATGTTGTAACTGAGTCCATTTTTCAGGGAAAAGAGTTCATGGTTTTCATCAGATTCTCAAATGAGTTGATATCCCCCAAAAACTTAAGAACCACTGATCTAGCCTAATTTTCCTAGCCTA
The DNA here is from genome assembly GCF_024610735.1 of Ursus americanus. Lineage (NCBI taxonomy): Eukaryota > Metazoa > Chordata > Mammalia > Carnivora > Ursidae > Ursus > Ursus americanus. Next base: position 9,540,101 of record NC_142155.1, on the reverse strand, counting down.
CAGAGTTGAGGAATCCGAGTCTCTGAGAAGCCAAATGACTTTAATTGTAAAATCATGCAATTTTTAGTGAAAGTTAGGCTTATAGTACTTTTTCAGTCCAATTCAAATTAATCATCTAGCATTAAATGAGTGACTTAAAAAATAGCACATTTCCGTATTTGGGCATTCCAGTTTTGAAGATTATCTGGGTCCCATATGGGTTACCTATTCCTAGATGAGATTCTAATTTGTTTATAAGATATTCAGAAGTGAAAACAGATAGAGTGACTCCTGCTGCTGTGTTATCGCTCATTTTTTCCTTCACTCTTCTGATCAGTATCTATTCTTTCCCAGTTACTTCAAAATAATCATAATGAGAAATAAAAATTGCAGGGTGGTCTCATTTTGTGCATGACTTAGGTTTTTTTTATCAGTCAGAATCCAGCTAGGAAACAATCTAGGTTTTCAGCAGAGGGAATTTAACGAAGGCTTTGGTCACATAGGGGATGAAAGAACTCAGCAACCAAACAGAGGATGGGGGAGCAATCCAGAGAACAGCAACAATAGCACACTGCTCCCCCCATCTTGTCAGAGGGACAGGGGGAGAAATGGTTTTCCATATCTTAAAATTTGGGGTTCTCTGAACCATGGTGGAAGGTCTTGTGGGAGCTAGAACCACTCTGGAGGCACAGCCATTGCCAGTGGCATCACTGAAAACAGAGAGGCAAAGAGAAAAAGAAAGACTCTGGCTTCACTACTCTAGCATTCCAGTCTTCTGCCAGGGCCTCCCATTGGCCAAACCTACCCAGAAGGTGGAGGGCAAGAGACTCTGGGAGCTGTAGTTCTCCGAAATGCAGAACACAGTAGAAGATGTGAGTAGGATGGACATGAGAGGGGGGCAAAAAAGTAGCCAGCTGGCATAGATTTTAAAACTAACAGGAAAAGCTAGGCCGTGAAGATCAAAAGCCCTTAGGAAAATGCCACTTTGGAGATGAGCTCACATCTTTTATGAAGTTTAGCACAGCCAGTTTTCCTCTGGTATTGGAACAAATAGTTTCTTTCTTTCTTTCTTTCTTTCTTTCTTTCTTTCTTTCTTTCTTTCTTTCTTTCTTTCTTTCTTTCTAATACATGACATACTTGGCTTTACTCTGGAGTCATCTTTTATGAAAAATGTGAATATTTCAATGCTAAAATCACTCAGCTCAATGACATGTTTATACCTTGAAATGTTGCCAGAAACTGAGAATGGTGGTAAAAGCAATTTCACACCTTCCATTCCATACTCACTTAGAAATCTCTCTCTCTCTCTTTCTCTTGATGAAGAGATAGCTATATGCGCTAGAATGGGTGGAAGAACTACCTCCACTTTAGTTGCTAATTCTCTCCTCATCCTTCTCTTTCTCCTCCTTTCTTTTTTTCCAGAGACCATATGCTTGAAACTTGTGTAAGCTGAATGCTGCTGTAATGCTGCTCATTCCCACTGACTTCTACAGTGTACTGAGTATTCTGCTTAGGGATGGAAATACAAAATGAGTGAGACGTGGTTCCTGAATTTAATGTGTTTGTTTGGAATCAGTAGAGTTTATGCAGACTACTGAACACGATTTCAAAAAGAGAAGACAGTGTAAGAAGCTAGTTTATTTTTTGTGGTTAGAATATTTTTGGGGGGAGAACTATAAGAAATTCATCATCTGAAGTGTGTTGGTCCCTCATTACACAGACTTAGTGACACATTGAGGAACCAAATACCATATTGAAAGCAATATTTGGGTAAAGATTGGTAATTTTGATGACATCTTGCCCCCATAAAAATTATTCTAACAGAACGATATAAAAATGCTACCCATTATTTATTCCTCATCTGTCTTGATCATCAGTTGGCAAAATAGCATATTAAGGGAGTGACAGGATGTCACTTTGACAAAGCAGAAGAAATCAACTAGGCGCCATCTCTGGGTTCACTTAAATAAGAATCTTGATTACTGGTCTAGTGGGTGGTCTTCATTATTAACCAGTTAGTATTAATCAGTCACCAATTAACTGTTATTGAATGTAATGTACATTAAACAGTACAAAAATAAATTTCTCATTGATCATCACCACAGACATTCTGTGTGGGTGTTTTCCCCGTATCAGGTAATAAAACCAACTTTTAAGGGGGTGAAATAATTTGCCAAAGACCTGTAATATTTGTGGCGAGCCAGGGATGAAACCCTGTTCTTCTGACTGTACTAACCTTGTCCAATGAGATCACACGGTTTCATGAAAACTACTACTAAGGCATAGGCAAAGAAGGGTTATAAATTATTTGACAAAATTTAGTAATATAAGTGATTTGATAAAAAGTGTTTGATAAAATTTTTTTCAGATTCACCGGATTTTTCATAACAAAATAGCTGATGTGACTTTCAGCCATTAATTATTAAATTGGGACTATAGGGAGACTATAAGAGTGATCCTTTCCAAATCTTTGAATACAAATTCAAAAAGTATTTTGAAAAATCTTGACTCAGAATAAGCAGAATGTAATTTTATCAGAAAACAGATTTGACTGTGTGTTAGTCACACAAAAATTTCAGTGATTTCCATAAAGTAAAAATAGTACATACTACATTTTCTGAACACAGGAAAGGAAAATAAAAACTAACATAGAAAGATTTTAAAAAACAACCTACACATTTGGAAATTGAAAAATATATTTTAAATGTATTTTAAAGAGTACTAATGAGTTCTATAAAAATTAAAATAATTATCTATTAGAAGTAAATGAGAATTAGACCACTTAATACCACAAAAAGCCTGTAAGATATTGCCTAAATAGCGTTAAATGTTTTAGTCTTAAAGGGATTTAGTAGGAAATGAATATTTTCATAATTTTTGGATAAGGAAGACTTATGAAAGCTAGATAACTGAAAACCACAAAGAAAAATATTGATTTAATGGATTTAATGGATTTAATTGTATAAAATTTAAAACTTTAATATGGCAAATGACACCGTAATCAATGTTAAGTAATTGACAGAGATTCAGGATTACATATTTGTAACATATAAGACACAGGCTTAATATGCAGAAAATAAAGAGATGTCATAAAAGAAGCTGTCAGTGTAATAGCAAAATGATGAAAGATAGACAATTCAGATGAAATATAAACAGCTAAAAAGCTTGAAAAATATGTAAATTAAAATAAAATGAGGTAGTACCTTTTGCCTCATTGTAACCATTTTAAAGACTGATAAACATTTGAAAGATTAGTAATATAGTTATAGGGTGAGCATATGGAAAAACATACACTGTCATAGACTGTTGGATGGAGAATAAATTAATACAGCATCTTTGGAGGGCAAATTGGCAGTACCAATTTATAATAAAAACATGTAGATCCTTGAAACCAGTAATTTCAGTTCTGAAAATTTATTATATGGTATATGTATAAGGATGTTCATTTTGGCGTTATCTGTAATTAAAACAATAAAAGAAATTTTTCATATGCACATACATTTGGATATTGTTAAGTAAATATATATCCATTTTTTTATTAAGGATTTTATTTATTTATTTGACAGAGAGAGAGCCAGCAAGAGAGGGAACACAAGCAGGGGGAGTGGGAAGGAAGAAGCAGGCTCCCAGCAGAGCAGGGAGCCCGATGTGGGGCTCGATCCCAGGACTCTGGGATCACGCCCTGAGCCGAAGGCAGACGCTTAATGACTGGGCCACCCAGGCGCCCCAATATATATCCATTTTTAAAAAAATATTTTACTTATTTATTTTAGAGCAAGCATGAGCTGAGGGGAGGGGCAGAGAGCGAGAGAGAATCTGAAGCAGACTCGACCTTGAGCATGGAGCCTGACACTGGGCTCAGTCCCACAAACACAAGATCATGACCTGAGCCAAAGCCAAGAGCTGGACACTTAACTGACAGAGCCACCCAGTCGCCCTGATATATCCATTTTACAAAATACTTTTCTAGAAGAATGTGTAGATCTATGTATACTGGATATAAAAATAACTATCCTCTATTGTCCAGAGAGAAAGGAAGTTGCAGAACAACATGGTAATAGATTGTATCTAGGCCATATATATATATATATATATATATATATATATATATATATATATAAAATTCCCACAGTTTTAAGATTTCGCTGTTTTTAATATATCTGCAATTAGAATGCAATGTGGAAAAGTTGTCTGCCAGGAATAGGAAGAACGCATGACCTAGTTGTCATTGTACTTGCAGGGACTGTGCTATGCAAAGATGTCCTCAGTTCTTATGATTATCACCTCAGCATAATGATGCCATTATTACCTCCACACATGCTTGGGTTTTAAATTTGGATCCTTCATTGTCACACAAAATGTATTGGAAAAAAGTTCATACAATAATGTAGCAGCAAAGCGAAAAGTTGTTTGTGCCAAAGAATGAATGTTATTCTATAGGCAGTACAATGAGAAATAGCTGAAATTGCCAAGTATCTCCCAGTAGATCACAGAATTTTCAAAGCTAGAAGAGGTTGCTATAATCTTTTCATGTGTTATGGGGGATTATTGCACAGATAGGTCACGCTTGCCTGTCAAAAACCTGTCTGGCTTTAAGGAAAGATCATTTAACTTCACTTGATGAGAAAGTCAATTAAAGGAAAAATAAACAAGAAATAGAACCAAAATCTTCACTGTGCTTTGAAATCCTATTGTCCTAAAGATGCTAAAAAGTTAAAATCATCATCCTGGGGAATAAAGAGCAGAGGTCACCATGGTGTTACGCTAAAGAGTGATAGAAGTGGTTCAGAAGGATCCTTAGACTTCGTACAGGAGAAAGCCTTTGACTCAGACCTTAATTGTGACTTGATTGACCTTGTGATTTTGAGCACCAGAGAAGAGGGTTTTAACCAACAACAAAGTGTGCTGTTGGAACCCCTTCCAGCTGTGTAAGCTACAGCCTTCAATCCAGGCTCTCAGGTGAGTGCACCCGTACTAATACATTCACCTGATCTAAGGTCATAGTCTCTTTTCTTTGGTCTCAGGTACATACAGGTATGTGTGTGTATGTGTGTGTGTGTAAATACATATATGGTATTAGTAAAATTTTGCAATCTTTTGGTATATAAGCTATTTTCTTCTAGGTCGAACTTTATCCTTCCCTTCTAGAACACGATAAAATATGACCCTACTTGTGTGTCTGATGGCAACGAAGGATACAGTTGGGGTGGGTCTCGATAAGAATAGACACCCCTGGCAGGACATCTGCCCTAGGTGAAGTATTACATGAGCTTCAAGCAAGGAATGGCTAGTCTCCTCAGTTCTGAGAGGGGAGCCTGCCTCCACTGGCATGGACAACTAGTACTGCCTGGATGATAAATCCTCAAATTGGGGGAGTGGTGACTGCTGAAGCTGATTCAGGGTCATGTAGTAAAATGATTGGCTATCAGATGTGACAGAGTAAAATTTCCAGATGAATTATGCTTCAAAAGTCACGTTGCTGCACATACTACATACTGTATAGCTAAGAAAGAGGCAAGTGGTAGAAAACCAAACCAAACCAACCAAACTAAACCAAACCCCTGATCTTAAGGGCATTTTCAACATACGTGCTGCAGTATGCACTAAGCCTTGTCCCCTTCTGTTTCAGGACCGCTTCTGTTGCTAGAATGCTCTCTGTAGAATAGTTCAACCATGAATACTCAAATGGACCATGTTCAAATACAAAAAGGCTAACATATTTCTTGTACTGTATTCATCTGCATAACAAGCCTTACAACTTCACTTTCAGTTAAATCCATTTATCTGTTACTGACAATAGAAACATCCCTGGAATTTCTTTTGTTTCCTATGTTCTTCATGGTTTAATCTTCCCCCAAACCTGCCTCCTTCCTGTCTCCATCCCAGCTGAAATGTTAGCAGACAGCATGTAAACCAGACTGCTTTTGGATGTTTCCATTTTTTCTTCCCCAGGAAAAAAGAAAAAAAAAAAAGTACTGTGGCCCTTGCCCTTTACTGGAGTATAATTATCCCTTGTGTACATTTCGAAGTAGCTGCATTTTAATGGTAAAACAGCTACTTTCATTCTTCTCTCTCCGGCTTTTCTTTTTTTTTTTTTTTAATTCATTTAAAAATGAGTTGCCCACTTTACAGACTCATCATTTTTGGACAGGAAAAGACCCACCATTAGATCATCTGGTTTCATCCTTCTGCCTAGTGCCAGAGCTGTCCCCACAGTGCATTTGCCAGTGATAATCTTGGTTCATTTAAGATGTTTCAAGCATTAGCATTTATAATAGTCCCTTGGGGTATAATACAGAGTAAGAGGCTTCATTTAGGAAAATTCTCTTCTTTTCCAAGATATACTTAATCCCTACACAAAAAACTTACAAATAGATACACATAGTAATATTTTGACATGGTTCCTATTTTAAGAATTTTATTCTAGGACTTGAAATTGAATAAACTCCCGTATATAAATGCTCTTGGAATTAGAGCTTTTCTGCCTTACATGCAGCTATCCTGCTTTTCTCTCTTTCTTTGTTTTTTTATTTTAAAAATTTTTTTATTTAACATGTATAGAACCATGGTAGGAGCTAAAATGTCAAAATACCCTATACTGTATTATTATTTTTCACTTATTTACATAAAAATTGACACATGATGAAGTTAAAAGCAGTGAGATCATATCCCCTTGATTTTAATTCTTTCTCTGTAGTATGTTGGCTGTGCCAGAACTATCCTAAGCTACCTTTTCAAGATTCAGCTTGGTTCTCATGTCCTTTATAAAGTTTTGCCTTGCTAATTAGACCTGATTAATGTCTCCCTTGTCTGCATCTCTTACATAATTCTTAACTTTGGCAGAGGGTGTTTTTATTTGCAGTTTCCATGCATGGTTGTGCTATAAGGTGAAGAGTAACCTACTGGAATTTGGGGACTTTGTCTTATCCACCCCTGTCAATGAGCAATATGATCAACTAACACAATAAATGTGCTAGATAAGCAGGTGGATTGATTTTTAAGTTCTGTTTTCTTATGTTTTCTTCTTATAATTTGATCACATTTTTTATGACTAGCTTAAAAAACTTTCATAATCTAATTGTTAATCCAATTTAATATACTTAGACTTATAGGAAAATACTTGAGAGGAGTTGTGACTTCATGATTTGAAATCCCATTGTGGTAGGTTTTGATTTATCTCCTCGGTCTCACAGGGTGGTCATTTCTGTTTGGTGTCTGTGTTTGCTTTTCTGCTGTTGCCCACTGCTTGGTTTCACCATGTGCTAGGGTCTTTGAGGGGATGGTGGTGTTCCACATAGACTCCACCATGTGGTCATTAGGTGTTCTGGGGGTTTCCTCTGGGACCCCTGCATGGTTTCCTGACATGGGTTAGGTTAACTCCCCTAGATGCAGCATTCCCAATCCCCCCAATCCTAAAAACTAGGCTGCCTACCACTCTGCTGAATGAATTGCTGATGTATTGTTGGCTCTTTCTCAGTGAATTTTGGGCCCACATGAAGTGAACAGATTCTCCTACAGCAAATTTATGGAAGAAACTTTTTGGGGGTATTTTAGAATACAGCTCCCCCTGTTCCGTGGAGCCCCAAACTTCATAGGAACACACTTGTACCTACTTCTCTCTTCTCTGAACCCCCCACCTTTCACTCAGCTTCAGAAGTGGGGAGTGGAGATGATCAGTGGTAACAGGGACAAACCCTTCATACTTCTGACACTCTTCTAGAAGTTCCCTGCCTCCTCTCCCATCTGTTTTCTATCTCCATCTCTAACAGCAGGGGGGAAAGCCCCATTTTATGGGTTTGCATACCTTTCCTACCTCACACCTCTCATTGTGTCCTGTGAAACCAACATTTTACATTCTAGTATCTTTACCCTCAGCAGCTTATGCAGGGCCATCGTTGGGAAGGAAAATAGAAGATGCCATTTCAGGTATCCTGTTTAATGTGGTGAGAGCAATCCTTCATGTATCCTATTCCATTTGAATTTTGTAACGCTTAGTCTTCAACAGGTGATTGCCCAATCACCCTGAGCAGTGCAAGGCAAGAAATTTAAGATGTGTGACTCTCCTTAGTGTAGTGAATTTCATTCTGTGACAATCAAGTTTCCTGACAGTGTCTTGTTTCATGAAATTCTCCCTCTTCAGTCTCTGATCAATACTCTCTACTTCTTGAGGGCCATCATGGACAAGAATATTAACTACCAAGTAGGCCTAGGGTTCTCTTCTAGGAGTTTTGTAGAAATGAGCTGTACTACTCCCAAAACAGCCCTCTATATGTCACTGTGAAGAGGCCCCAACTGCTCTCAAACTCCGGATTGCTTCATCTTCCACCATCTTTGAGGTCTGAGAGGAAGGGGAGGTACAAGACTTTTTTTTTTCTTTTTTTCTGAGAGCAACAGGCCAATGGGTGGTCTTTGTTCTGACTGTTAGAGAAATTTATTCCAACTGGGCCGAATGACAGTCAGCTGGCAGTGAGAATGTGTTGTGAATTTTGAACAATAAAAACTCGACTTGCGGAAACCGGGGATGTACTGTATGGTGACTAACATAATATAATAAAAAATCATTAAAAAAAAGACCTCGCTTTTAATAATAAGAGGAGTTTATTGATTCATCTGTTTATTCATTTATTTATTAATTTGTTCTTCAAATATGCATTGGGCACCTGGCATAGGATTAGATGCTGGGAATGTAGAGATAGATATAAATGATTGATGAGGACTTCATCGAAATATTAAATGTGGTTTTCTCTGTATAGTTGGTTGAGAGTGATTTTTATTTCCTCTGTTTTTCAGAGTTTCTAAAATGAAGACATTACTGTACTATTAGGATAAAAATACGATAAATATTTTTTTCCTGGCTGCTCTTTTTAGAAACTGTCTAAGAAGGAAAAGGAACAGACAGACTGTAGTTAGGGGGAAATTTGGGGTCAAGGGGAGGGTCTTAAACAGAATGGCCTTGCTCCTAGATAGGCTGAGAAGTAAAGGCAGTGGTGAGGAAGAAGTATTGAGATAGTCTAGATGTGATAGGGCTCCTGAAGAAGAGGAGGGGGTGGGGATATAGAATAAAGTGAGGGATTCACTACAAACAGAATGAAAGACAATTGTATAAAGATGAAGGGGAAAAATAGGATAGATTTTCTCACTCTGAACACTGGCCATGCAGAGCAAGGTCATGGATTAGGATAGTCCTTCAATTTGTCTTGCCTGTACATATGCATCAACTTGGATAGAATTAGAAAACCCACCGACAGCAGCTAATGTTAGTGACTTTTATTTTCTTTGAGCAGTAGGTAAGACCATTGACTGGGAAAGGAAGGGAGAAGTAGCAGGACCGAATACTTACTTAGACTGATAACAATCTGTAATATCCTTAAGATAGAATATGGAAAAAGCCTCTCAAGGATAGAGGATTGTCTGTCAGCATTGAAAATCCAGCTGGGGTTCTAGACCATAAATATGTAGGTGTTCAAATTCTCTCACAGCTCATTTGTGCGATCTTTTCATCTGATGGTACTTAGCAACTTGTATATGGAAGAAAGAAGATGAATAGCTGGATTGGTCCAGAATTGGAGTATTTCTAGAAAGTCAAAAAGGAACAGCAAATGGCAAGGAATTTAGGGTTTTAGTTAAGGAATGTTTTAAGTGATGGTTATAGTAAATAGGGAAGACACATGGTAAGTGGAGGAATGAACCATATTGGAGGACTCAGTGAGACTGAAGAATAAGTTCAACAGAAAAATGCAGTGTGACAGCAAAGTGGATAAGAGAGAAGAGCACTAAAATATAACAGCTCAGGGTTGGGGTATGGCTAGGTGAGAATAGAGTGCCTGGCAGTGGTCAAGGTAGGAGATGGGAGGAATGTGTGGAAATGCAAGTTACCAAAAAAGAGGGGTGATGGAAAAGAGAAGTTGGGAGAGCCCACCAGGCACTGAATGCCTTCAGGATAATGACTGCCAGGATGCCATATAGCCTTGCTTGTTGCCCAGAAAATAATGAGCTGCTCCCCAGATATTGCCCAAGCAACACATGAGTTTGTAACTTATTCATGACTTGAAACCCCAGCGCACAGCACATTGCTTGGGACATTATTACTGCTCAATAAATCTTTGTTGAATGAATAAATGACCTAGAGGTGATAGGAAAGTTTATGTTCTTCCAACCCACATATTTTGCATATGGGATAAAGCAAATGGTATTCCTTGTCCACCCAAGAAAGGAGTAAAAAAGTAAGTGAAGCTTAGAATGCGCAGAAGTCATGAGGTTCCTTATAGACGGGGCTTGTGATCCTGGTTCAAGTACTTGTGATTGTCATCATTATTGACTGCTATACCTAAACTTATAATTAAGAAAAGACTGTAAAGCAGGCTAACCTGTGAAAAATTCATATTTCCATGAAATATTTTTGCCATTAGGCCGTGGCCATCAAGATCTGGAAACATAGGACAGTAATTGGGAGTAGAGCCAGGTTAGGGTCTTTTCTTTGTCACACCTCCATGCCCCAGTCCTTTGTGATTGAGAGGACAATTCTTGTACTTGGTTCCATGGAACAAGAAGTCATTTGTACAGCTGATGATCTTCAGCTTCCCTATTCATGGGTCTACTGCCTTCAGCCAGGCCAGCAGCAGATTCTTGCCCAATCTCCCGCCCACTCCCAGTCATCAGGGTGGAGAAGCCAGAATCGGAGCTGCCGGCAGTGGCCTTTTGGCCCTGGAGTTCCTTAGGGAGAGAGGAGATGCAGTGGCTGGGAGCAGTAGTTTGAAGAGAACTGGTTCAGCTGGGCTTGTGGGCCCTCAGAGATGCAGACTGAAGAGGCATATCTGGGAGCCTCTGGCTGAACTTAAATGAGCCCTGGACTACAAGACAGTTGTACAAAAAATAAAGTTGGGAAGGCATCAGCCTCTTTCTGTTGTCTGTATGGGGGTTTGGATGGTGGTAGGAAGCCTGAGGGCAAAGATGGTGGCTGAGCATATTTAACTCCTTGCGGAGTCAAACTTTATTCCAGTGCTACATGCTGACCCACAGATACCTATCACACGACTGGCATTCACACAGATACCACCAGCTAGTCTTCGTTTCTAATCTCGACCTTACTTCCTCTAGCTTTTGGCTACCCCCTACACTTGACCTCTTGTTGCTCTTTTGTTTGTCCTTGGCTTAGTTCCTCTAGCTTGCAGTTTCTGTGGCTTCTTTTCCAGTTTTTGATATTTTGCTTTTTGACAAATGTGTTTCCAGTGACCTCTCCTTCGAAGATGGTAATGACATGGATGATGTGAGAAGAGGATCTGAACAGGTCTAGGACATTCTTTACTTATTTTATTATGAAGATCTCATTGATATTCTAGTTATAAAGAGTTACTAACACCAGGGGCTCCACCAGTTGGTAGAGTGTGTGACTCTTGATCTTGGGGTTGTGAGTTCAAGCTCCATGTTGGGTGTAGAGATTACTTAAAAATAAAATGTTAAAAAAAAGTATTAGTAACACCAGGCTTTAATAGGCATATAAAATATTATTGTTTTGTTGTCTTTTATAGTATTTGCTTAAATATCAAATATTTGGAAAATATTCACAATGCATTCAGTAATGTGGGTTCTGTAATTGTCAAGCAATCCTTTTGTTTTCTTTCTTCTTTCTTCTTCTTTTTTTTAAGGGAGACAGAGGGGAGGGGAGGGGCAGGGGGAAGGGGAGAGAGTATCTTAAGCAGGCTCCACACTCAGCATAGAGCCAGACGCGGCGGGCTCAATCTCATGACCCTGAGATTATGATCTGAGCCAAAATCAAGAGCTGGATGCTTAACCAACTGAGTCACCCAGGCTCACCTCCTTTTGTTTTCTTTATAAGGCTTTGAATTAAAAGCATACCTTTAGACATCCAAAGAGAGGTCCCCAAGATGGGTAAATCTAAGTTTATATTAAAAGTATTGTGGTCTGGAAAGGAGCATACAGCTGAAAGATTTCTAACAAGGTTTTTGCCTGTTTGGCAGTGCCACATGCAGTATAGCACCTGCTTTTTTTGTAAATGAAAATGTATTCTGTAGTGCTTCATTATTTTCACTGTAGCCTCTCATAATAAGAATTTTTCTTTTTCCCTACTTAAAGATTTGTAGCAACAGAAATAGCATGGGGCATTCCAATAGAGTGCTAGTACCCTTTTCTGTTAAAATGGTTATCCATATTTTAGAGATGCTTTAAATAAACATGATTTCCAATAATGATGTTCCATAAACTCAAGACCAGAAGGTATTTTAATAGCATGAAGAAGGTCGTTCAGTCCTTCCTGTCTTCTTAAATATACTTATTTTCTACGTGATGGCATTTTTGTGCCTTTATACATATTTTCTGCAAGTTACAGAAATGTAAAAGTCATTTCTTTCATATTCCTTGCAAATTGATTATTCTTAATTTATATTTCAGGGATTCTTATTTTATATTTCGGGAATTTTATATTTGAGGGGTGTCCTGAGGACCTTACTCAGCATTATCAAGATGTTTGAAATCATGCTAGAAGCTTTAGGTTTCTCGTGTATTATTTTTACCTTTCACAGTCATTCTATGAGCAGGATTTTTTTTTTTTTGAGAGGTAGAGAGCATGAGCAGGCACTGCAATAAGACACCTGGAGACTTTAATCCAAGTAAAATGCGAGGGTTGCAGAACCCTAAAATCCCTGTTGTTTAGTATCAATCTCATTATTTTTGCCACAAAGAGTTTTTGATTTCTTCATGTGAAATACCTCTTTTGGAGAAGATTTTATGTGTCTCTTGTCTGCTGAGCAAAATGCAAGTATGACGTCCAGATCTATGCAGAAAAGAAAGTAGGAGGTACTTTACCGCATATTTTACAATGGTGTTGTTTGCATTCCAAAATGATTTAGAATATTATTCTTTTATTAACAAACAAATTTAATAAATGGAATTCAGCTTAATAAAATGTAGAATTCAAAGCCATTTTTTTCAGTACCACGTCTATTATGGAAATGGCGGTACCTATTAACATTGTTGGTTAGAAAATGACCCTGGACACATGAGGAGCTTCAGAGAGAAAATATTATAGGGAGGTTAAAATTACCTTGAAGGGGGTGGGGGGATGGGTGAAATGGGTGATGGGGATTAAGGAGGGCACTTGTTGGAATGAACACCCAGTGTTGTATGGAAGTGTGGAATGACTATATTGTACACCTGAAACTAATACTATATGGTGTGCTAACCAACTGGAATTTAAATAAAAACTTAATAAAAATCACCTGGAGTGCATCTCATTTTGCCATCTCTGCCACAATCGCATGTTGTGTGTTACTGCTCACGGGTTTGTTGACCAGCCTACCTGCTCTCTCACATCCCTGTGCATTCGAGATATTTGATTTCTGGAGGATTGCTTGTACTGCTTTGGACCTTACACAGGTGATGCTTAACCCAGTGTAAATCTAGAATTCTGAGATTCTTTTTCTTTAAACATTTGGACCTTTGAAAAGACTTTCTTTAAGCAATAGAGAGCCCAGCTCAGACGCTCCATCTCCCAGGGCTTGCTGCAGGCGACCTCCTGCTGGGTGATCTGCGCAGTTTACCCCTGCAGATCTGCTTTCATTCTAAGTCCTTCACTTTTCTGTCCTGGCATGAATTTTGTTCTACAGTCTTACAGCAACAAAGAGTAAGTCTGCCTCAGGCTGTTTGGAATTACCACAGGACCAAAACAAGGGGGCTTTTTGTTTTGTTATGATAGTATGTTCAGGATTTCACTGGCTGGTCTAGTAATAAATTTTTAATATTTAAATATTTTAGGAGTTTGAATCTATTTTCCATTTTATCTTTTAAAAAATTGCTTTTGCTTTAATCGTATTATTCTGTATATAACCTTTGGAAAACAGAGCTTTCCTGCTCTCAACACTTGCTTTTCCCTAGAAAAAGAGTCAAGATTTTCATTCAGTAATTGATACCCGTTGATTGATAGCTTGATTGCATTTTGACTGAGACTCATTCACTATAAAATGTTGCCACAAGTAGCATATGTCTATTAGGGCTTTCATGCTAATTAAGAAATTAAAAGGTTTTATTTTTCTTCGTAAACAATTTATCAGCTAGGTGAGATAAAATGTAGACAACACCTTAAGTTTGCAACCGATTTGGTGCTTTAAGGGTAACTAGGATGGGGATTGGGATGGTAAAGGATAAGTGACACAAGAGGTGGCCCAGGGCACCTTCTGAAGAGTGTTCCCTGCACCCCAGGGGATAGGAGCTGACCTGGTTTAGTGGAGGATTCTGCAAGACCTTATTTTGTCACCAGATTCTTCCAGAACCCAGAACTATTTGTGACAAAGACAAAAAATAATGGTGCCTTAACCATGTTATGTTTTCCTCCAACATACAATTCTGTGAAAAGGTCATCGTTAGGGGTTAAGTTGTGTCCCCCCAAAAGATATGTTGAAGTCCTAACCCCTGGTACCTGTGAATGTAACCTTACTTGGAAATAGGGTCTTTGTGGATATGACCAAGTTAAGATGAGGTCATACTGGATTAGGGTGTGCCCTAATCCAATGACTGACAGTTCTTGAAAGAAGAGGAAAATTTGGATGCAGAGACATGCAAGGAAATGCCAAATGAGGATGGAGACAGAGATTGGAACGATGCGTCTGCAAGCCAAGGAATGCCTAAGATTGCCAATGTAAGGGCAGATACAAATTAAAAATAAGAGGCCTCATTTGAAAATAAGGAAAGAAACTCCCCGCTCCTCCCTTTTCTTACAGTATTTACTTCAGAAAACTTTTAATTGTAAGTTCTTTATCTCTTTGAGATGTATGTAAATCTCTTTAAAAGCTAAATAAACCTCTTGCCAGCTTTATGCCCCACAGCAATGTCTTTCTCAAGGACTTGAGTGCCATCTCTTTGAAATGTAGTCCTTAAGACAGAATCTCTTTTTCCCAGTTTCCTTGGGTGGGTAGACAACTCCCTCCAAAACCACCGCCTGCCATAAAAATATGAGAAGTTTATTTTTCCTTTGGATAAAGCCAATTTGCAAACAGATGGCTGCCTCAGCTACCAGGTGGATCTAGGATGAACTGTGTGTGACAAATGAAGTTGTCAAGTCTTCTTACTTGAGGACTAGTCATTGTTTATCTCAAGAACATGCATGGAATGAGTTGTGTCTGCTTGGCTACATTAAAGTGTGAGCTTGCTTTCTGTTTTTGTCATCTCTTAGTGGATTGCCTGTGATGTGCATCACATTCTGGTTTAATGCTTAGTCAATAATAAAATTCTTTCTTTCTCTCCTACCTTGATGGGGAGATTTCCTGGGTTGAGAGAAGATTTTGTTTTAAATGCTATATCCTCAATATGAGCAACTACCAGAAGCTAGGAAGAGCTAGCTGGAGGCTCTGGGAGGACCATGCTTTGCCAGCATGTTGATTTCCAACTTCCGGCCTCCAGAACTAGGAGAGAATAAATTTCTATTGTTTTAAGCCACCCAGTTTGTGGTAATTTGTTAGGGCCGCCCTAGGGAATGAATATAGCAGTCCATGGCTAGTATAGCAGTTGGCGCCACAAAGTTCTCAAGACCCACCCACCTGTAGCCTTTTGCTTTGTCATTCAGAGGAGGTTATGCTCCTTGTCCTCCTAGTTTGAAATGGAGATCAAACCATTATATCTGCATTCCAACAGCGGGATGGTACTAATACCAATTGTTTCTTAAGGATTCCTGAAAGCTGTCACAGGAACTTTTACTTTATTCTCATTGGATAGAGCAGAAAGCATAGCTACCTCTAGCTTCTTGAAATATAGTATTTATTCTGGGTGGCTATGTGCACAGCTAAAAAGTAGAGTATGCTGAAAGAAGGGGAGAGATGGATATTAGGGACAACTTGTATTCTCTGAATGTTCCCACCTGCTCACTTTCTTAGTTTCTCTGCTTGAATGCAATTTCAAATTATTTCTTACTTTCCTAACCCGAATTTACCACCATTAACATGTTTTCTCTCTCCAGGACGGTCAGAACCATATTTTTGTAATTTTCACTATGTGATATTACTTGATATTTTCATTTACATGACACACTCCTCTCAGTTTGACAGCCTGAAGTCTACGTAGTCCCATAACTGAAAAACGAGGCCCACCTCAGGTATTAAGAATTCCAAGCCAGCAGGGTGATGTTGGAAA
The DNA here is from genome assembly GCF_024610735.1 of Ursus americanus. Lineage (NCBI taxonomy): Eukaryota > Metazoa > Chordata > Mammalia > Carnivora > Ursidae > Ursus > Ursus americanus. The sequence goes on along the minus strand of NC_142155.1, from coordinate 9,523,985 downwards.
TTCTTTACTAATGTGGTACTGTTACCATGAACATGTTTTCTTAATGAAAAAAATGAATTCAAGAGAAATGAAAAAACTGTCAAATAATCCATACATGATCTAACTAAAAAAAGAAAAAACTCTTATTCCATTGCAACATGTGGTATGGATTTTAAACTGACCTATCTTCATGCTGGCATGAATAGTCTGGAAAATATAAATGAGAAGATCTTCAGAAAATAGTCTAAGATTTATACAAGAATTTATAGATGAATTATAGAAATATTTTAATCCTTAATCTTTAGCTTTTATTGTACTATAAAATTAAATTGTTGTAGTCTCTTAAAAACATCTGTCTAAACTTAGTTTTTTATTGACTATCAACTTGGGGGGGGTGTAATGGGTGGTTGTGGTGGGGACTTTGGGTTTCTAAGCTTTGTTCTTCTATTTCATATTATCTCTACATTTTCACACCAAATAAAGTTCCCATCTGTTTCACAAAATGAAACACATTGAAGGACATTTAATTAGTATTCATAAGTACATCATTGAATGAAGAAGACTTTTTCTCTCTCCCTTTTTTAGACATGGTGAGTTCTCAGTTGAGCTTTGCCTCTCACTTTTTTCCTGGTGCGTTTCTGTTCTGTTTCAGCAATGCGTATAGCACATTCTTGTTTGCACTAAAAGGTTGTCATATGGATTGTTTTGACTGTTTCCATGACATGCAAATGGACAAGGATTTTAAAAAATGTTCTCGGCCCTAAAACAAACCATATTTATTTACACATCTAGGTAACCAGACCTCCTCTTAAGCTTTATCACTTGCTCTTCTTCTAGCTGAAAGGAGAATATTTTTGTACTTTTATGAGAGATTGGCAAAATGCCTGTTAGCACTCTGACCTCCTGCTAAATATCACTGTGGATTTTTACCTGCTTTATAGCTTTTGAGTTATTAATAGTGCTTTGGACAAAGGCTACTACAAGCCTGCCTACAGCCATCGGACAGAATTTCTATGTAGTAGGGCCTTCACATTTCCACACGGCAAAATTCTCTAAGGGCCAAGGTACCTGTTTGGAATAGCAAAAAAGGAAAATACAGGGAGAGTCCATCTGAAGTTAGTATCACAATTAGTGATCCTGTCATATATGTCCGAAGGTCAGAGCTAGTGATGCAGATTTGGGAGCTGTTTGTTTAGAGATGATAGTTGAAGCTTTCTGGAAAAGAGAGAAGTTCAAACAAAAACCTTAGGGAAACTCTGGAGAGAAGGAAGTGGGTTCAGAAAAGTCAATGGTGATAATGACTAAGATAAGGCCCTTGGGTGTACTGGCTGAGAGATCAGTTTCAGTGGTGTGTAGGAAAACAATCCTGAGTTTCAGGGGACAAAGAAACAAGTGAACAGTGAGATGTGAACAGGGGATACAGATGGACCTTCAGCAGGTGTATGGTAGAGGGGGAATAGGATGGGCAGCAAGTGGAGGTTTCCTGGGGGCAGACAGTTTTTCCCAGGCTAAGAAGGTTCTTGATAGCCTTGTGTGGAGAAGCAGAGGAAAGATCAGTGATGTAAGAGAACTCTTTTGAGTGGGTAAAGAGCACAGGCTTTAGCCCCTGACAGTGCTTGCTAGAATCTTGGAACTATACTGTGTTGGGCAAGTTAATTAACCCCCTGAGTCAGTTTTTTCATCAGAAAGGAAGATGAAGCATAGTTCAATAGACTGACTTTTAGTGTGATAGGGGCATGAAATAAAGAGATCTTAGAGATTGACTAATGGCAAATAAATGAGACTCGGGGGTAGAATGACTTGCTTAAAGTTTGCATGTATTTAGAGAAGTAGAATTTGCACCCAGAATTTCTGATTCCTAGTCTGCTTTAATTTTGTTGCAGTGTTGACAGGTAGGAGAAACTTACAAGATGAACGCTACCAGTAAAGTTCTATGCTTGGCTTAAAAAATAAACTGACTATAGCTTTGTTAGAAATGTGCAGAGGAAAGCTGGCTCAACCCCAGTTCATATGGGAAAGATGTAGGTAGGGGATTTTACTTCCTCAAATGCAATATGAGCCAACAGCACAATCTATTGCTGAAAAGGGCGATGTGGGTATGGACTTTACCACCAATGCCCCAAACTGACGAGGTCAGACCACACCAGAGTGCTCTGTCCAGTAGGGTGCCTACTTTAAAGAGGGTCCACTGGCAACTGGATGTGAAACCAGAGGTGGGCAAGTAGGGGGTTGAGGCAGAGATTTACTTTGGAGAAGAGTATGAAGGATATAATCATAAAAAAAAAAAACAACAAACTCTCCCCCCCCCCAAAAAAAAAAAAAAAAACTTTTGGAAAAGGAAGTAAACTTATTCCATGAAATTTTGCAGAAACCTATCTGGGACCTTGGAAGGATAGCTTTGGACAAAGCATATTTTGGCTGAAAATGAAGAAGAATTAAGACTTTTAGATGTTAGAACATGAAATGGAGTTACTTTCCTGTGAAGCGGTGCTTGTAGGAAGATTGAATAAGCATGTGTTAGTGGCTGTGTAAAGGCCACTTAAAAAGTAGGGTAGTTTTAGACTTACAGAAAAGTTGCAGAGATAGCACAGAGAGTTCTAGTCAACCCCACACCCAGTTTCTAGGAGTCCACTTAGAAAGAAGAAAAGTCTATGTAGGACAGAGAGAGTGAAAAAAGAAAAAGCAGCCTTCGTATGGACCCAGATAAGTCAGTTGCAAAACTAACAGGAGACGTTATTTCTCCCAAGGTCATGCAACAGCTGCCAAATGCTGTAATGACCCTCTTTGAGTAAATGCATTTGTCTGAATGATGCTCCCAAGTTGGCTTTTTACACCTACTTTATACTGGGAATATCGAGTATTTACCACATGACAGCACCCAGTCTCTTGTTAAATCTCCGTTTTTCCTAATCTTGCCCTAGAAACAGCAACCAGAACAGAACTGGCCCCTATTTCCTTAGATATTTCTCAGAATCCTTCACAGAAGTCAGACTTCAGATAAAACAGTTCCCTCCGTCGTTTTGTTGAGTGGCATCCCAAGGTTGCTCCGGAGCACCCTCCCTTTCTGTATCCAGTCAATAAATCGGACTTTGTCACACTACAGGCTTGTCCCAGGTGATTGTTACCGGATGAGGATTTAGCAACTTTTTTAAGTAGGATGTCTGGTGGGATCTGCATTACCTTTTAGAGATTCGAAGCTGACTTTGTGGATATGTGTGTTGAAATGGCCTATTTGATGTGATTCTGGGGCTGATAGGTGAGTGAAATATCAAGCAGCCCTCTGGAGTATCTGGAGGGGGTGATTTTGTTGGTAAAGATGGAGAAAGACTGCTCTACTAGTTTAAAATTTTTAGATATTTCTGTTTTGGTCAGTGGACAATTAGTGATGGTCGCAATGCTAATAGCCTCCTCTATTTCCGTAAATTCTATTTATTGAGCAGGTAAAAATTTAACTCTAGAATTAAGAATTTCTTTTAAAATATTAAGCACATTAAAATTCATGTTAAGGTGAGATCAACAGCAGTTACAGGTAACAAAAGCCATTGGTGGTGGTGGCGGGGAATGACAGGAGAGTCGTTGGTGGCCTGTGATTAGGGTGAGGGCCTTCACTCTGGCCCTCCAGGGAGCAGCACGAGTCTGCAAAGGGAAGCCTGGCCCTACACTTCAGCAGAGGGAACACCTCACCTGGAGGGGTGGGTGGGGAGTTCACTAATGCACGGGCTCTATGAACTCAAATTTCCCTTTCTGGACATTTTAAGAGTCTGGCAATCAGGAGCTTCTCTTTGGTGAATGGGAAGGCTTGCAAGAGTATTCTTAGAGTCTAATTACAGGAATTTGATTTCATTTACAATCAGCCAGTAGTTGCTCAACTGAGAGCAAATAGGAAGGGTCTAATGACTCAGATGGTAGTAGCTATAACTTAATTCCTTCATACATATCTTCATGATGTTGCAAATTTTGCTCAGGTGGTAACTCAACAATGCACAGTACAGCTCCGTTTCACATATATGGCCAACTCTCATGCGTCTGTATCATTACTGATCCATTTTCCTTTCCTTTACGTCAAGATATTAATTCCCCATTCCCATAAAAAACTATATTCACTGTCTCTAAGCCCAAGGATTTGATCATTTGTCTCTAATAAAAGGCACCTAAAGTGTCACTATCATACTTGCCCCAGTACTCCAGTCCTCACCGATCTCTTCTTACTTTGGACCAAGTAGTTAGTATGGTAGCTAATTGCTCCATTTGGGTTATTTGTTTCTCCCCGACTAGACTGTAAATGTAAGAGCTGGGTTTACATCTCTTACGTGTTTGTATTTCCCATAGCATACATCATTAGAGGTGCTCAATAAATAATTACTGATTTTATGATTTTTGGCACAAATGATAAAATTGTAAATTCATTTCTAATTTAAATGGAGTAAAATAAATTCATTCCTTAACTAAGCACAAAAATAACACAAAAATGTGAAAACAGCAATTTTTTTAAAAAAGATTTATTTATTGGGTGGAGGGGGAGTGCTTGTGTGCGTGTTGGGGGGGAGGGGCAGAGGAAGAGGGAATCCTGAAAGCAGGGAGGAGCTGAGGGAGGAGCTCTTCAAGGGGCCGGAGGTGGGGTGGGGCTTGATCCCAGGATCCTGGATCAAGACCTGAGGGGAAATCAGGAGTCGGATGCTTAACCAAGTGAGCTACTCAGGCACCCCAACAGCAATTCTTTTTTAAAACTTAGTTTGATTTTGCTTGGATTTAATGGGAATTGGTTTTTAATTAGTCAAGCAAGAAACTTATGTTTTTTGAAAGCCTTGGTAAGAAAGGACTCCACCATGGCTCCTTTATGTCCTTACCAGAAGTGTTTATTTTTTGGGGGTGTAGTGGTATAAGCTCCTACCCCTGTTCTTATTTTAAAAACATTATTACATTATTCAATGAGTACTGCTGCTTGTTTTTAGAGAAAACGATTTATGAAGGTTGCATTACATCCACTAGATGGCAGGTGATTGCTAGAGGAAGAAAAAGGGGAATTGGAGTTATGATTATATTTTGGGATTGGTATATTTCCATTGAGCTGTCTCAGTCAACAGGGCTTGCCAATAACTCCTTAATTTCTATAAAGTTCTTCAGTGTTAGCTTTCCAGAGATTTTAAAAGTGATTGCAGAACATTCCATGAAATACACTGGCCAGATATTTTTCCACTACCACAACTAACTCTAGACTGACCTTTTATTCCCCCCAATTTTCTTAAACCATAAGTGGTGTTCTTACCTACCATGGGGATTAAAAGAAATTGTAGTGAGAAGGGATGCATTATTTAGAGAGATGGAGAAATTACGCAAATTCTTACTTAACTGAAATACGCAGTTTAAAGTTGAAGAATTATTAGCTTTTAAAACAATGAAGGGAAATGCAGTTTTGTCTACAGTGTCTAAGGGCTCTTTGAGAGAACTTGGGGGACAGTGTCTTATGTTTATCAGCACTTCCACCTGGTATTTGCTGTGAATGTTTGAGATGATTGTAAATTCCATAGGAAAACTCTCAATTCCATGTGTGCGCTCACCTCCCGAAGTCGTGAGAAAAGCATGCTAGTGTTTGTACCTCTAGATTGGCTTAGCCAGGCTCCTTGTACCTTACTTGTGTGTATTTTTTCTTTTTCTTTTCTATATGTTTCATATGTGGTCGGTCTTCTAGGGATGGTGATAAGATTCAGAGAAGACCTGAAAAGCTCTACTTGTACTGCTAATTTAAGCAGAATGAATGAGACCAATTCAGCTGTGCTCTCATAGCTTCTTTAGAGGCATAGAATTCCCCCACTATGGATGAGACTTGAGGTAAATTAATCCACCAATTAATTTATGGCATTCAGAGTTATCCCTTAGCATTTATGTATGTTGTATCTAAAAAACTGCACAGATATTATTATATGTGGACTGATCACAGGGTTTATATTTGTTGTCATCATTTTTCACAACCATACCTAGTTTAGTTAGTTGAAAATGAGCATCTCTAATAATAGCTAAGTAAATAAGCCTTTTGAAATTTTAGAGTTAGGAGAATTTGACACAATACTAAGCGCATCTCTTCAGACAAATTTGGAATGTCATGAGAACAGAAATGAGCAACATATGCATCACACACCTCTGTGATCCAAGCTTTCTTCCTGGCAGAGTGTTCAGCAGTAAGTGAGGGGTGCGTGCCTGGTGTTGAAGGCATTCCTTACCCAAGGGCAGTACCTATGTCTTACCGTCCTCAGCTGTGAAGGATTTTTGGTGGATATGAAGAGATCAAAGACCAGATCATTAATTTGATCTCCTCCCTGCCTCTCTGACAAATTAACCAACACTACTGGATTATATTTTGTACACTTAATATCTGTTTTTTCCATGTCTAATTTATTTTAATTTTCCCGCAAATGCTATGATGTAATATCCAGGAGAATACAATAAACGTGCGATTACAACTATTACTGTATTTGTATGTAGACCCAATAAGGAGGCTTTGTCCAGGCAGCAAGCTGACGCTTGCCTTTGGCAAAAGCTGTTAATTTAGCCCAAGAAAATACATTGAGTGCAAATTAATTAACTAATTTGTTCTTTAGTAAATATTTACTTAGTGTCTAATATTGCCAAAACAAAATAGTTCCTCGAAAGAAGTAGAAGGCAGTGAGCTGAGAATTCTTGCGGCAGAGTCCTACCCTTGTCCTCAAGACTTTCTGACACCATTAGAAATAATCTTACTATTAAGAACTAGGTGGCCCAGTCTGTGCATGTTTTTGAATGATTGCTTTACAAGCATGCTGCTCATTCAGAATGTGTATTCCCAGCATTCAGCACAGTCCTGATATTTTGTGGGTGCTAAACACATGAACATGCTGTTGATTCTAGAAATGGCTGTTGACCCTCTTGTTCATATTTTGATTTTTCATTTAACGTGCAGTTATATCTTGCTTTCCTTATTATGTTTGTAGTTTGGAAACCAAATTCTATTTTGGTTAACGTCTTCCTGGATGCTCTGAAGCCTAATTTGAAATTCTTTTTAAAATAGCCACTTTGGTGATTTTCAGATTGGCTTTCTGCCTTAAATACCCAGGAAGATGATCACATCTTCCTAGGTTGCCTAAGAGTACAGTGACTGGAAACAGCTCCCCCGTTATCTGAAAGTAGAGTGTTCCTATGAAGCCATTTATAAGTCGAAATGGTGTGACGTGAAGAAACAATTACCATTAATTTATATGGAAACATTCTCAAACATCCCCAGGCCCCCAAACCTTAGGCTTTTCTTCTACCTTAGGACACATCTTGCTAACGGATGCATAAAATAAATTGAAAAGCATAAATGCTCACAGACAGTTCAAAGCTGTGGCCCTTTGATGCTGAGCAGCTGAGTGTAGTTCCCGGGGAAGGAGCTTGGGGGCGCCACTCTTGATGCTTGTGGCGCACCTTAGCTCTCTTAAGGGCTCACTGCAATACAAACCTGAATGTTATTTTCAGTTTTTGCAAAAGCAAAAATCCTCTTCGGATTTGTTTCGATTACTGAAAACAGGTACTATGTGGGTCTTTCTTAAGAGCAAAGTAGTGTAATGTGAATTTTGGAATGTGGGGGAATATCTGTAATTGTTGTTTCCAAATCAGGACACTTGAGAGAATGCAAGGCCGTTTAACTAATCATTACACCAGATAATAGGTGTAAATTGGAACTATCCTTGGCAAACTGGGAGGTATGACCACTTTACTTAATGGCCCGTTTTTGGCCTGGCTTTTTCTTGCACTTTCTGCTCACATTTAGGAGTAAAAGCATTTGGATAGGGGTGCCTGGGTGGCTCAGTCGTTAAGCATCTGCCTTCGGCTCAGGGCGTGATCCCAGGGTCCTGGGATCGAGCCCCGCATCAAGCTCCCTGCTCCGCTGGGAGCCTGCTTCTTCCTCTCCCTCTCCCCCTGCTTGCGTTACCTCTCTCTCTGGCTGTCTCTCTCTCTGTCAAATAAATAAATAAAATCTTAAAAAAAAAAAAAGTAAAAGCATTTGGATAAATCACTTCCAATGTCTTGATGATCTCACAAAAGACTTTCTGACTTTTCTTTTTAGCATCAGAAAGTCTCAGCACTCTGGGTGATTTTTTTTTTCTTTTTCTTTTCGATGGCTTTATTGAGGTAGAATTGACATACAACAACGGGACATTTAAAATGTAAAATTTGATAAGGTTTGACATATGTATACTCTTGTGAGACTGTCACCACAGTCAAGATAACAAATATATCCATCTCCCCAAAGCGAAATATGTCCCTCTTACCTCTCCTGCACATCCCCAGGCAACCACTGATCTGCTTTCTGTCACTGTAGATTATTTTGTATTTTCTAGAACTTTGTATAAATGGAATCATACTGTATATTATCCTTTTTTTTTTTTTTTGATCTGGTTTCTTAGAGATTCTTCCACTTTGTTGCTTTCCTTTTTTGTTGAGTTGTATTCCATTGTATGGATATTCCACAATTTGTTTATACATTTACTTGTCAATGGCCATTTGTGTTTTTTCCAGTTTTTAATTATTGCAAATAAAGCTGTCATGAACATTTGTGTATAAATTCTTTTGTGGACATATATTTTCACTTCTCTTGGATAAATTATTTAGGAGTAGAATGGATGGATTATATGAAAGACTTAACTTTTAAGAAATTGCCAAACTGCCTCTGAGGTGATTTTATCAGTTTACATTCCCATTAGTAGTATATGAGAGTCCTAGTTTCTTCACATCCTTGCCAACACTTGCTATGGTCAGTCTTTTTTTTTTTTTTTGGTCCAATTTTAGCCATTGTAATAAATGTGTAGCAATTTTAATTTGTGGTTTTAATTTTCTTTTCCCTAGCAACTACTGATGTCAAATATCTTTTTATGTCCTTATTTGTCATCCATACATCATCATTGGTGAGGTTTCTGTTGGGATTTTTTGTCTTTTATCGGATTGTTTGTTTTCTTATTATTGAGCTTTGAGAGTTTTAAAAAATATGTGTTTAGAACATAAGTCTTTAATAAGGTATGTGACATAAAAACATCACCCCCCCCAAAAAATAACATTTCCCCAAGTCCGACTTTTCTTGTCATTTGCTTAACAATGTCTTTTGAAGCTGCACCTGGGTGGCTCAGTCAGTTAAGCATCTGCCTTTAGCTCAGGTTATGATCCCAGGGTCCTGGGATCGAAACCCTCGTGGAGCCCCGAATTGAGCCCCGCATTGAGCCCCGCATCAGGCTCCCTGCTCAGGGGGGAGCGTGCTTCTCCCTCTTTGCCTCTCACCCCACTCATACTCTCTCTCTCAAATAAATAAAATCTTAAAAAAACCAACAGTGTCTTGAAGAGCCGAACTCTTAATTTAATGAACTTCAACATACTAATCTTTTCTTCTATGAATCATCCTTCCTTTATTGTATCAAAAAAACTTTTTCTTAACCCAAGATGAGTTACTGATTTTTAACTGAAATTGACCAGGGTGAACTTAAATGAAATAAAAACTGATATTAGAACATTGGGACATCTAGTCTTCCCAATTTATACAAAGTATCTTATTTTATTTTGGTATCAGTTAAACTTCTGGAGGAGTTCAGAAGTTACCAATACAGTTATTTCTGTTTTCAGTATGTAACGTGGTTGATTCTCATTTATTTAAAGCATAAGCTGATCAACGTTGCTTAATTAAAGTTATGACCAGGAATGGATTGCCAGATTTTGAAGGCAAAACAAGTCAAACACATCTTCTTGATAGTGCTCTCCCTGGCCTGATTAGTACCTTCCATAGCTCCCAAGAAGACTTCAAGTCAGCCTCCGTGATACCCTGGAATTCATCCATGACTATCCATTTTTTAAAGGCATTTCTCTAGTTTAATTAACCATCATCTTTTGCTGAACTATTGAACAGTCGTCAGTTGCTCTGTCTTCTTCCAGTATGGCACCTTCAGCCTATTCAGGTGCCACAGTTATCTTTCTAAAATACAAATGTGATCATGCTGTGTTCTTGTTTGTAATTCTCCCAAGGACTTCCTATGTCTTTATGAGTCCAAGCTCCTTAATGTGCACCATAATTAGAGTGATCATACATCTAAGTTTAAACCATTATTGTTCCACTATGTTTATTAATAGCAACCCCATTACATTTCCAAAGTGTCCTGGGTTAGTTAGTAATGTATATAGTTGCTCTGCTTATAACACCTCACTGTTTTGCATTCTGGTTATACTAAATTCCTTTCAGTTCATGTGTATCACACACTGCTGGGCTTTTGGGCACCCTCTTCTTTCTCCCTTACCCTTTTGGCCGGCTAGTTCCTATTTCTCCAATCTATCCTTCAGGTGTCAGCCTGCGTTGAACTTCTTCTATAAAGGCTTACGTGGTATTCCATGTGTTTACTTTCTAGCCCTCCTAGCATTCTCTCATTGTAGCATTTAAAAGACCATTATAACAGTTTGTTCACTTGCTTATGCACCCCACTAGACTGTAAGCTCTTTGAAGGCGGGGGGAATTCTATGCGCCCTACTCTAATACATCCAGCACATAGAACAATTAGCTATTAAACAAATATTTATTGACCATATCCTCTACATATTAAGATTTTGAGACAATGAAATGTACCCTTCCCTCTGGCAATACTTGATCTGGAACAAGGAAGCCTAGAGCACCCAAATGGGTTGCTCGTATAAAAATACAAAAACCCTCTGGCGATTGAGTAAAGAAACCTTCTGGTGGCGAATGTCCAAGTGTGAGATGTAAGTATTCTATAACCTTCCTCCTGAGTTGCTTTTCTTTGTGGCACCTATCACTTTGATTCCTACAGTTCTTGACCCTTATAGTTCAGTTTTTCTCTTTGTCCTAACTATGAAAAAGAAATTTGCTTCCTTTATACTCAGCTAAAAGAGACTAGAATTCTTTTCTAGTAGGTGATACAAAGAGCAACAACAATTTAAAGAAATGAAAAGCCAGGAGGGACCAGTAATAACCACAAAATTTACAAACATAATAAAAATAAGCAAGCCCTCAAAATAACAGTTTTTAACATTGTGTCCCAGTAAAAGCAACAGTAAATTGTACTGTGCTTCACACTCCGTTATGCCTTTATCCTAAGATAAGGAGTTATTCTAGCCCCAAACAGGCTGCCATACAGTTGCCCATACCCGAATTCCTTCATTCCAAGTCTCTTGTTTGTTCATGGTGAAGCCCTTGAGTTTTGTCTTGTTCCCTCAGCATCTGGAAAATATTCAGTTTGGATACCTTACTGAATTTAAGAGCAAATAGGAACTTCCTTAAGCTGAGTCTTTTTCCTTATTCAGTTCTCCTTGCTGAGGAGCTTCCTCTTAAGACTTGGTTCCTGTCATGAGATGGATCCACAATGGAGTGTAGACTGCTAGCAAAGGACACCATTAGGCACCATTGGGTGACCCTAATCTTCCCAGGTCAAGGTTTTAGTTCTGTACTCCCCTGAAATCTGGGATTCCAGATCATCAAGTTAGTTCCTTAGCTTACATACTTATGTGCATACATTCATACAATGTGCAGGAGAGAAACCCTGCCCCAATTCACACCTTATATTTAAAAAATATAATAGTCCTTGTTATGCCATTATCACAGTTTGCACAAAACAAGATTGAAACTAATCATCGTGTATGATTCAATATCTACACTTAAACTCCTTTGGATTTGTTTGTATGACCTGCAGAGTCAGGTAAGATATTCTAGAAGAGTAGATCTCCGAGTGTGGTCCCTGGACAAGCAGCAGCATCCCCGTCACCTCGGAAGTTGTTAGAAAGGCAGATTCTTGAAACTCCACCTCAGACCTCCTGAATCAGGACTCTGGAGGTAGGACCCAGAAATCTATGTTTTAGCAAGTCCTTCAGCTGAGTCTGAAACACTTCAAGGTTTGAGAACTGCTGTTGTAGGAGAATCATCTTCATTTTAGAATAATATATAGAGGGTTGATTGTATTGAACTACCGAGTGCTTTGGTAATAGGTAGAACATTAAATAGAGCAGCGACTAGTGAAACTTTATTTCTTCCAGCAAGTCTCTGTGTGCCCGTTAGACATTTTTCCATGGCCGATAGATTTGGCAGGAATGGACTAAAGTTGAAGGAGATAGATCACAATCTCTGAACCAGTAAATAAATGAAAGTTCCCCTATACTTGTTGAGTTGCAGCCAGGAAAAAAGAAAAAGGAAAAACTAAAACAAAAAACAAAAAACCAAAACCCCAAAGCTCCCCCAAATCTGATAAAAAATACGAGTGGACAGGAGCTGGGCTCTCCTTAGAATAGAATGTCTGCAGGCTTTGGCCAAAGAGAAAACTCTTATGCAACATATGTTGCAAGTTGTGAGTACTAATTTTATCCATATTTGCCTTTCATTTGTGTGACTTTCATTTGTGGCTGCATCTGCCTTATAGGTGCCCTGTGTTCCAGAGAGTGGAGATCAAAAGAATTCACAGGAATTCACTTCTCAGGATTTCAGAAATGGATAGCCAAGAGATGAAATGTTTCTTTGGTATCACCATTTTTTTCCCCTGTGAACAAGGCATCTAGGTTTCTCAGGGAAGGTATTCGCTTATAACAACAACAACAACAACAACAACAACAACAACAACAACAAAATTCCTATGCAAGTTACCTAATAAATTACTTTGAAATTGTCAATATTCTTAATAGGTTGTTTTCCTATAATCATTGTAGAGCGTATGGATTATAATCCAGGGGACAGATTCAGCATTACTTTACTTTGCCAAGAATTTTTAGTTGGTGATTGCTGATGTATATTTCACATTGCAATTAGCCGAAGTTTGCCCTGGTCAGGCAGTTGATGCATGCCACGAGCTCGTCAGAGGGTGGGTCCTGACATGACTAAAGTGACATGGCAGAAAGGGAAACGCATTTTCTTCCCCATCATTTGCCTATAGTGTCCCACCATATCCCATCTGGGATATAGAATCATTTTGGCTTCTGAAACTGGTGTTTCATCTGGAAACCAAGTTTTCCTTCATCCAACCACTTATGTTAGGATTCGTGTGAGCAGTCATCTGGGATCCTACTTTACTGACCTGAATATACCAGGTCATTCCAACATATGTTGCTGGCATCTGTATTTTTCCCTCAAGTCTTGGCATTGCATTTGGGAATTAGAAAAATGTTAGCTTGTTGTAGAAACACATCTTTATGAGTGCTGTATATGAAAAATGCATCTGGCGGACTGTTTTTCAAGTGGTGTCCTTCAAGCTCCAGACATGTTCTAAGGGTATGCTTGGCAACATGTCATCTCTGACACATAAATCTGGGCTTCCTGGGACTTCTTAGGCTGACTGCACACCATTTCATTCTAGGATTCTGTCATTTTCCTCCTAGAGTGTTCTGTAGGTATCAGATCCAAATTCATCCTTTATTTCTGTGTGTGTGTTTGTAGATTTCATGAAATGCAGTGTGGGACTGATATGTTTTTAAAATCAACACAGCAGTAATTAGAAAAGAATACAGTCAGGCTCATATAAATTAGTGGGTGTTTACCTTCCCCAGAACTTTATTTTGGTGCCATCTGCTTTGATGACAACGTCTTATGGTGGGATGTATATTGGATTAAGAGGCGGCACACCTTGTTTCTAGTTTTGGTTCTGTGACCAACAGGCTGTGTGAATTTGAGTCAGACAATTCCTTCTTTGTGCTTTAGTTTCTTCATTTAGAAACTAATGGTTGGGACTCAGTTTTTAAAATCTTCAGCTTAAATACACTAGGAATCTTACTAGTGCTATTGAATGGTGGTTAATAATGAGTTCCATTTTCACTTTGCTCTATTCTTCTCCACTTACCTCATCAGAAGAACTTGGAGGATTGGAAGATGGAGGGAAGAGGCATTGCATGTTAGAGAGAAAGGAGGGGATTATTCATAGAGTTTTCATAAAGCTGTACAGTTCATGCCTGCCCTGGCACCATCTTGGTGCTTAGTGTCAAGAGATTTATCTTCTAGCATCAGTGGAGTTCTCGAGACAGTGGGAACGAAGCCAGATAGCCATCAAGAGCTCCATCCTCACCAAGGATGAAGGAGGAGGGGGAGTGGGTGGGTAGGTGGGTGAGCAGTATCTGAATTACTCTTCCTAATTCTGGTATCTGCTGCTCTTGTGAAAGCTCTGGCTTACTGAGGTACAATTTTCAATTCCTAGGTTTTTTTCTGAGAATGCCCCAGTTTTCCACTCTGGCACTAGGAGACCTTGACCTTCTACCAAGCTATTTAAGCTTCTTACTTCTCTCTACAATAGATACTGGATTCTGGTCCCCATATGCCTGGTCAGTGTCTGACGTCTAACTTCACAGGGAATGGACCTCAACGCACCATGATGTTTTCACTAACCAGACTAAAAGTATAGATGCACTTTGCAGACTTCTGATATTAGCTCCTTTCCCCCAGATTGATCCTTGGGATTTAGACATCAGTCTTGATTGAGCCCAAGATTTATATATCTTCTTTCTTTGCAATTTGAACTCCAGGTCACCATTGACTCATAACTCCATCCTTCAGCTCAGTTTTTCCTATGGACTACCATTGAAATCTTAGAATTTCTGCCAGATGAACCATAAGGAACTGTTGTTTGACAACCAGGAAAATGAGCTATCAGGTTACTGACATTTTTGGGTTTGTGCAATAGAATCTTTAAAGGGTCTTAGTTGTTTGGCATATATTTCCCCTGGAAATATAAGAAAGTAAGTGTTCCAGAAACAAAACATTTTAGAATTACAGCTGACCACATCAACAGAAATGCTTACACATATTTCGTGTCTTTAATAGGTAATAAGTGCATGGGAAATTGCTCTGCCAGAGCTAGTGGGGAAGTTAATTAATTAATCGCCTGTTTGTAACACATGGAGTCATTTCTGGGTGGCTTCAATTTATTTGTTCAAAAATAACCCCAAAGATGAATTGCACATTAGACTTACTGCCTACAGTCTTGTAGCTTCTATATGCTGCAGTGGGAAGCAGTCACTAATTTAATAATTTAGAAACAATTTGGGAATAGCTGAGTGAAAATAAAATTATTTGACTCTGCTTTATGAACTCAAATTTTGAGGGAAAGTATTTATGAGTTTGACCAGCTCGAGCTTTTGATTCCCATTAGCGGTCACAGCTGCTCGCTGTGGACGTGGCAAGCTTGCTACACTGAAATGTTGCTGCCTAGCAGTTTATTTGTCAGGTCTAAAAGGATGAGACAAGAGCACAAGATGTTTTTGAATGTTTGCAAATTCCTGGGGAAGCTATTTTTATTCCAATGGTATAAATTTTAAAAAAAGGAAAAAAATGATTTTGGTATTTGAGATAATTATTTGGGCATCATCGTTTTGATTGCCCTAGCTCTTTGGGTCATTGCCAAGGCAACCCCATTTATAATATAGGCCACTGTATGGTGTGGAAGTAGGAATGTTCCAGACCATAGAGGTTTGCTAGACCAGCAGAACTGATTTCAGGGAATTATAGAGGGTCGAAGCTACAGATGTCCTTGAAATCGTTTAAAGCAGCTCTCTGTTTTAAAGTTGAGGGAATTAAGACTTGGGAGAGTTAAAGTAGTTAATCTTTTTAGCCAAAGAAATGGTTGTGTAGAGTCTAAGACTCCTGATTCCCAGTTTAATTATCCTTCTACCATATGCTGAAAAGGGTTAGAGCTAAATGAAAAAAGCCCAAGAGCTAAAAAATGGCTTTCTTAGGTGCTTTTTAATGGATTTCTGGGGATGAAGCTGAGAAGTGTCACATTTACTCAGCCACTTTCAGTTTATTACCCTTCTCTGAGATGCATCTGTAGCAACCTGTTTTCTGTGTCCGCAGTTTAATAATTTGGCCTCCTTTTAATTTTGTACATAATTAAAATGGATGTTTCCTTTGGATTTAGGGGTTGGCTTTTATTTTCTGGCAGTTTATGGAACTGAGGCCAGATAAATGAGCTCAAATGAATGATGCAAAATTTCTGTGAAGTGAGGGATAACTGTCCCACGTACTGAGAAAATGTGCTTTTGCCTTCTTGTTTGGTGGCTGTGTGTATTTAATTATGTACAGAATGTGCTGCTGGGAGAAACGTGGCCTGAATGCTTCCCCTTAGGAAAGGCCTCTTGGTGACAGTGCTACTCTTGAGTCCAGGCAAAGCTAGAGGCCTGGGCAGGGCAGACAGAGGCAAGCGAGCCACTGGCATCAGGCCTCTAGAGGGCAGTGCTACCTTATGAGTCGTCACCAAACTCTGCGTCTAAGGCGAAATGGGATAAACAGTACTGAATGTCTTGGACATCCACTTTTCCTGGAGTTCTAGACATAGAAGGATAAGTAATTATGTTGTGGGTTGGTACTTTCTTTGAGCCTGGATGTCCTGGACTCACTTTGCAGTTCTAATCTTTATAGTGTCGGGAAAAGGGCACGACAGAGTATCAGCACATCTGGTATCTAGTCTTAGTTCTGTTACTGATTAATTGTGTGCCTTGAGGCCTCTGGCTTCATTTTCTTCATCTGAAAAATTAAGTGGTTCCAATATTTCTTCTCTAAAACCTGTGAGTCAGCTGGTTCTTCTTTTCTGCCCCATTTCCCCGGGCCCTACTCAATACTCAATTTCATCCCAGGGCTTACCTCTGACTTTTAAAGAGGTATTAAGATAACCTTTCCGTAAATAAATCTCCCCCTCTGTCTTGGCTACCAGGTCCCGTTTCTCTTCCAGGAATGTTTCTTGCAACATCACCCTTCTAAAGTAGCCATTGTGGTCTATCAAGCCTTGCCAAAATAACTCATTAGCAAAATGCTTAGTGACTTTTGTTATGGTTGAATTATGCCCCTCTCCTCCAATTCATATATTGAAGTTCTAACTGCCAGTATGTGACCTTTTTTTGGAAATCGGGTGGATGCAGATGTAATTAGTTAAGATGGGGTCATACTGGACTAGAGTGGACTCCTAATCCAATATGACAGGTGTTCTTAAAAAAGGGAAATTTGGAAACAGACATGCACACAGGCAGTTATGCTGCCA
This sequence comes from Ursus americanus, assembly GCF_024610735.1. Lineage (NCBI taxonomy): Eukaryota > Metazoa > Chordata > Mammalia > Carnivora > Ursidae > Ursus > Ursus americanus. The sequence continues at coordinate 9,507,003 of NC_142155.1, read as the reverse complement.
CAAGACAAGAAACTACCAGAAGCTAGGAGACAAGCTTGGAGCAAATCCTTCCCTAGTGCCTTCAGAAGAAGCACAGTCCTGCTAATACTTTGATTTTGGACCTCCAGACACAGAACTATGAGACAATAAATTTATGTTGTCTAAGCTGCTCAGTTTGTGGTTCTTTGTTATGGCAGCTCCAGCAAATGAATACAACCATAATGGGAATTCAGCGGAGTCATCGGACTTCGTGTTGAATGTGGTTTTTCCTAGGTGGTTGGGAACTCACGAAGACTTGGTCCTGCCCCTGTACTCTGTACTCCATCAAAGCCAATGTTACTAGGTTGTTCAGAATGACAGCAAGTTTTATATAACTTGGGATATGTGATCGATTTAGTAGGAAGAATGCAGCCACCCAGAGATAATACAATTTATCCTTCCTTAATATTTGATAACCCTTTTGCTCCTCCAACTTAAAGTGGACTCAGAAGCAAATAAAATGTGCTGGTGGCTCAGTGATTCAGAACTGTCTTCAGCTTTAAGTAGTAGTTGAAATGCAGGAATTCGCTTTTACTAAATAAGTAAGGGCAGAATTTGATCTTAAAGTGTTCCTAACAAAATAGGTCAATTCACAGCTCTAGCTTGTGATCGTAGCAATGAGGAGAGGAATTAACTGTGGTCACTTCTCTTACCAAAACCTGTCATTTAAATCCGTCTCCAAGGACATTCCAGAGCCAAAATATACTGAAAAAACTAGGACAGAAACCGTTGTCAGGGAGTGGAGGGGAGGTCTGGTTAGAAAAGCCCTGATGAAAGGCATGATTCTGTCGCATCCACATCTCAGTTGGAACCTAATTGACATTTATGAAAAAGAATCATCTCTAGATATTCCTTAGTCCTTAAATGATGGAATAATTCCTTTAAATCGACATACAGTATACTTCCCAGAAAAATCCAGAAATTTAAGGTATTTTGGCAATTATTTGGGAATTGTACAGCTTTGGTTTATATTGTTTAGTGTTGTGTGATACTCCCCGAAGCAGAGATTCACTCTTTCTTCATACTGTCAATTATATTCTTCTCTGATAATATATACCATTTGGGTCCCCACATACATCACCAGATGTTGGTCAAAGCTTGGGAGACTGAAGTTGGCATTTTAGTAGATTCAGATTCTAGGCATGGGTGTGGTCTATCTTGCTTCTGTGAGTCCTCAGCTTTGCCTTTGGTGTTGAGCTACATTTTCAGTGAGTTCCTTTACCTTACAAGTGGGGGACAGAAGATGAGCGTTATCTCTTTTTGGTACCAAAGAGGAAAGATACTCGTTTCAGAGAAATTCCTGACAAGCTATGATCTCATTATTGGAAGAGAGAATGAAGGTACAAGGTATTTTCGTGCCGTCTTGATAAAACCAACTGGTGGTTTACAAATCAGAGTCTTTAGCCCAGCGCGGGGTATAGGTGATCCACTACTTATTCTACTTTAGAGATTCAAAGGACAGAAATTTTATGTTTTTTTTACTTTTCCATACTAAGCTTAATTTTACCTTTTCTAGCAGGAAAGGCAAATGCAAATATCATGATTATGAGATTCTATTTTTTTGGTAGAAGGAAGCAGACTATTTCATCGGGAGAAGATCAAGTAACCAGCCTTGGTGTATTGGAAAGGCTCCTTAGTGACACATATGAGGTTGGCAGAAGTTTTGGCAAAAGTTTTACAGAAAGGTCCATTCCAAGTAAAAGAAGACCCTGTAGATACTGTTCTATAAATGAGGCTTAGATTTGTGGATTACCATGTATAAAATAAATTGATGGGAATAAATTTCCTTTGACAAAACAGTGTAGCCCATTTCGGGTCTGTTTCCATTCCAAGGAGCTCTGCTTGCTCGTGTACTTCTGTAGGGCATGGGCTCTCAATCAAAATCACTTGAAAATTGATAACTAATTATAAGCCATCATGTGCAAACATTGAAATCTCTTTACTCACAGTTTTATTCTATGGACACAGCTAATTATGGATTGCATTAGTTACCTATAGCTGTGTAACAAACTACTCTAAAACTTCATGGCTTAAAACAACACGTTTTATTATCTCTCAGCTTTTTTGGGTCAAGAATCAGGGTGCAACTCAGGATCTTTTCCGGGATGCAGTCAAGATGTTTGCTGGGGAAGGATATGCTTTTAATCTCACTCATGGATTGTTGGCAGGATTCAGTTCCTTGCTGGCTGCTGGCCAGAGACCTCTCTCAGTTCTTTTCCACATTGAGTTCTCCGTAGGGCAATTTAGAACATGGCAGTTGGCTTCTATCAGAGCGAGCACTTGGAGAGCAAGAGAGAGTGAACAAGATAGGTAGGGGTCTTTTTGTAACCTAATTTTGTAAGTGATGTCCCGTCACTTCTGACTTCACAAGTGAGTCACTAGGTCCAACCCACATATAAGGGGACTACATGAAGTTGTGAATACAAGGAGTCAGGCATCATTTTACAGCTCTTACCACGTGGATAATAGGTTTCGATAACTATAAATATTTTAATTGTATAATTTGAACTGATGTGTTGTTACGTTTCTATTTAAAAGGGAGTTTATCTCACGGGGCTGAATAGGAAATTCCATACTTATTGAACTATTTTCCTTTACTGTTTCATGATGTAATATTAAATAATATTTGTATAGCACTCTACCACTTTCAGCGTAGAAATATTAATCTTGTCAAAAACTCTGTGAAGGTGAAATTAATATAGTACTTTTGCCGGCGAGAGAGGTGTCATTCAGAGAGATAAATGGACTTTTGCAGTATTATATAGCTATACCTATGGTTTTTGTGATTATTTTTAATGTGTAACTTATGGAAACTTTTTTGTCAAAAAGTTGTACACAGGGCTAGGGAAAATGTGTTTAAATTATTTCTTTTAAAGGGAAGAAGAAAAGGGGGGTAAACAGAAGGGGGACTGAACCATGGGAGACTTTGGACTCTGTGAAACAAACTGAGGGCTTCAGAGGGAAGGGGGGTGGGGGATTGGGATGGGCCGGTGATGGGTATTAAGGGGGGCACGTATTGCATGGTGCACTGGGTGTTATACACAACTAATGAATCATGGAACTTTACATCAAAAACTAGGGGTGTACTGTATGGTGACTAACATAATATAATAAAAAATTATTATAAAAAAATAAAAAATCACCATCTGATAATCCCCCCTCAAAATAAACATTTAAAAAAATAAATTATTTCTTTGACTGTCTTTTGTTCGTTTACCTGCACGGGCATCAAAAAACATGTGGATATGCAGAAACGAAAAAATGAGACAGAATTGGGGTATTTGCAATTCCTTCAGTGTTTCCTAATGATACCAGCTCCAAAGTTGAGTTGCAGGAGATTGGGGATTATTTCTGCTCTGAATGTTTGGGGAATAGCCGTGTTTGGAGCTTGTTTCTACTTGCAGATGTCTGAAAAAATTTTTATTATCTTTTTTTCCACTGGCATCATTCTTCAGTCCACTCAGAAGGGCATCTTCTGTATTCTTTTTCTACTCACTTTACAAACATAGGGGTGCCACAGTGGCTCAGTCAGTTAAGCGTCTGCTTTTGGCTCGGGTCGTGATCCCAGGGTCCTGGGATCAAGCCTCCGTAGGTCGGGCTCCCTGCTCAACGGGGAGTCTGCTTCTCCCTCTCACTCTGAGTGCTCTCTCTTTCTCTCTCTCTTTTTCTCAAATAAATAAGTAAATCTTTAAAAAAAGAAACTTAGAGAATAGGGGCCATAGTTTGAAGATGGACAGAAAACAAGGGAGGAAGGTAGAAGAGATGGACCAAAAAGTTCAGAGTTGGCAAGACTGTGGGGCAGGACACATGCTGATTTCTAGCTCTGTACTCAAGATTTAACTGGCCAGGAAAAGCCACTGCATCAGTCCTGGTGAGCTGGGTGAGGGGAGGGTGCTCTGTCCACTTTCACACAGGTCATGCTGAAGTATATGGAAATACCACCTTGGTCAGATCAGTTGTAAAAACTGGGCAAGAGGGAGTGCAGACAATGGGTTGTTTGACAGAGGTAGCTGGTTTTATAGGGATTTTGACCACTATAATGGCTAAATCAGCTGTACATGTAGAGTCTGTCATGTTTATAGTCCACTTGATGAGAAACAGTAGACGATGCCACAGAATTGTGGGAAAACATCTGAATTTTATGGCCTTCTTAAGGTCATAGTCAGAAAAAGTTTTTCATTTTTTTGCTAGTATTTCAATTGAATTATGTTTCTATGGAAAATAACTTTAATCCTCTTAAGTATGGATGACCTTAGTTACCTTCTAATGGGCTCTCCCACCCCTAGACTCTATTAGGACCTTCCAGCCCTATACCCTGCAGTCTTATAAACCTTCCTAAAACATCTGTGTCACTATCTGCATAGAAACACTTAGTGACTTCTTATTCCTCCAGATTAAAGCCCATATCCTCAACATTTATTCAAGGTTTGCATGATCTGTATCAACTTTCCCTTATCTTTGTAACACTGCTTAACTCATATGTAGCCCTACATGTTACACTTAATTTTCAAATCCAGCAGACTACTTGACATCTCAACTTAGATATAAATGTCTTATATATTATATGTCCAAAAAGACTATGATTCCCATTTCCCTCACCTGTTCCTCCCCTCGCCTTTCCCATCCCAGTGTATGGTATCATCATCTGCCATCAGGTCAAAAGGTTAGAAGTCATCCTGGATTCCTCCACTTTCTTAATGACCCGACATGGTCAACCCATCACCATGTTCTTTTCAGGTTACCTATTAATACATTCAAATTGGACTATTTGCTGTCACAGCCACTGCTTCCATCTAATGTGAGTTACCATCTCTCTTACTAGATGGTGCTAGTAGCCTCCTAGACATTTTCCAGTTTCTGTGCTTTCCTTCCAAAATCTCAACTTCCACATATAAAGAGGAATCTTTAAAACATACATATCAGATTATAGACTCCCCTTCTAAAACCTTCCAGTGATTCCTCATATCACCTAGATTCAAGTCTACACTCATACCATGACCCCAAGACCCTGCATGACTTGGCTCCCCTTTTCTGCTATCATCCTCTCTAGTTCCCACTATGTTCCAGCAGGCTGGATGTTTTTATTCATAACAAGCCAGCTTGTTCCTTCCCCCTGGCTTTCATCCTTCTTGTCACTTTAAAAAAAAAAGATTTATTTATTTTAGAGAGAGAGAAAGAGGGAGAGAACTTGTGATTAGGAGTGGGGCAGAGGAGAGAGAGAGAGAGAAAGAATTTCAGGCAGGCTCCCTACTGAGTGTGGAGCCTGATGCGGGGCTCAATCCATGACCTTGAGTTCATGACCTGAGCTGAAACCAAGAGTCGAACATTCAACCAACTAAGCCACCCAGGTGACTGCTTCTTGTCACTTGTGACTGAAGTGTTGGTTCCCGAGAGATTCATGTGGCTGGTTTCTTTTGGTCATTTAAATTTCAGCTCAGATGCTGTTTTCCCACAGAGATCTTCCCTGACCATCTGATATAAGCTAGTGTTCTGTATACTTTTGATTCTATTTTCAAACTTTATATTCTTTGCAGGGCTTATCACTATCTGAAATTTATATTTTTGGTTTACTCGTTTATTGTCTACCTCTACCCACTGAACTCTGAGCTCCCTGCGAGTGGAGCCTCCTTTCACTTCTTTGACCTCTTCACTGTGCTATCCCAGCACCTAGAACAGGATTGGACTGCAGTAGGTGTTCCATTCTGTGTGTAAGCCAAATTGTCTGGTTATGGGCTTCCGAAAATGACACAGTTTATATTCCCTGCATTTTAAAAAAAAGTTTCCTTTGATTTGAATATTGCATGCTTTCCCTCTCTGCTTTTGCAAATTGTTTCATCTTTCAAAACCCCATTTAAACATCAACTTTCGCAGCCACCCTAGCATGTAGTTATGACCCCTCTGTAATGCTTTAACATTCTTGTCAGATTCATACATTTTTTTGTTCTTATTATGTCATCTTAAAATTCAGATTATCTTTTTATGTTTGTATATCTTATGTCCTCAACTGTATTATAAGTCCCCTAAAGACTGGGATATGAAGGTATTCCATGCATTTTTTCCTATTATTGTTGCTATTAAAATGCATATATAGATTTTGAATAATATGTGTTGATTTTCATTCTCACACCTAGTCATAATGTCAAAAAATCAATTTATGAATTTGAAATAATTCTTGCTCTTGGGTAACTGCTAACATTTTCATTTAAAAAGGCCCTATTTAAGGATATATCTGCAGAAACTAATTTCCAGATGATTGGTACCAACTGGAAGCCTTAACGGTGAGCTCCTGGTCTCTGCTATTCTTCCAGTTTATACAGTGGAAATTTTATATGTGACTTTAGAGATCTGTCATAGACACAATAGGGCTTAAAGAATTCTTGCAGTACAACTAAACGAATGTATGCATAGAAAAGAAACTTAAGGGATGCATTTTGTAAAGAAGAAATCGTTACTAGAACTCAAATTTTATTTCATAGGAAAAGCAAGTACCCTGTCTTGTGTAAGGATCACTGTCAAAAGAAACTATATAAACGTTGACCAGTTAAATTCATTCTTATCATTTAAGAATTTGCCAATCTGGTATATTCCTCTACCCTTCCTCTTTCTCTTGCTTCAGGAAATCACATTAAATAAAATCAAGTATCACAGCTGTAAGCTTCTCATCTTTCTACTCTCCATTTACGATGTTAAGTAGGCGCTCATTCCCCATATCTGAGTCTCCTCTGTTTCAAAGGGGTTAACTGTTTTGTACTAAGTACTATAAAATGTACTCTGGCAAATATCAAATCTTGTTCATTACCAAAATCACCCAAGGAAGCTCTTACAAAAGTGGCAGTATCCCTGATTTCAAAGACAGTCTGTTGTCTAACTGTAGATCCCATTTTCCCGCAGATCGTCTAGGATTTGATCCATAATTACCTCTACTTTCCCTCTATCTTTAACATCTAACTGAACTGCCTCTTCTTAAGATGTATAGAGCCGGGAGCTGCTTCTCCAAGGCTGCATTCCTGAGCAAGTCTTGACCTAAGAGTAGGGTTAGCAAAGAATAGGGGAAGAAAAGTGGGTCTTACGTAGGAGGAATAATATGTGGTAAATTATAGGGCCTGGAATAAACATAACAAGAAATCATAAATAGTTTGGTATGAATAGGAAAAAGGGCTATTCTCCAGAAGTGCTCAGTGGCCTGTGTGTGAGTGCAGGGAGAGTGACCAGTTGGGTTACCCAGGGTTGGAGTTTTGCTGTCAGGTTAGGGCAGAGGTTCAGAGGGTTATGGACAGCAGCAAGAGAACAATGCAAAAGATGGGTCTAGCAGGTAAGGCAATGAAGTGAAATAGGAAGGGAGGTGAAAGCTGGGAGAAAATATGGAGTAGAGACCTCCATGTTTGGAGGTTGGGAATGGGAGCACTGGCACATTGAGGGAGTGGGAGCATCAGAACTAAAGGTTATACAGATGGAGCCTTCACAGTATGGTTCTAGGAGGACAAGAACTTTAAACTGAACTTGAAGAAAGAGACTGGTTATCATCTGGACTGACAAAGAGGGAACGGAAAGAAGTTGACAGCAAGTCTATTATAGTACAAGCAGCAAGCTTGGCTCTTTTAACCCTGAGCATGAGACACTAATGTTTTTTGAATAGACACCAACTAGTAGGTAGAATCTTTATTTTTATTGGAAAGAAGATCTTCAGGAAGTCACATACAATTTGAAGGCTTCTTTTTATCCTAGAACTGTAAGTAGATCCAGTAATTATATAATTAAAAAAATAAGTTTTATAATGTACACTGAATCAATAACTTCAAATTACTATTGAATAAACCATGAAAATGAAAATCCTTTGGTTTCTTTTGATAATCAAAAGTTTTCTTATTTCTTTTGAGAGGAAAATATCAGATTACTAGTGGGTAGAAGCCTACCATTTGGATATGACTACCCCAGTTGCTGTGGACCTCTGGGGAGAAGTTTGTGGAGATCGGGACTGTCTTTACTTCCTATGGGGGATAGCCCCCGGTACTGGATAGGATTTCAGATGCCAGGGTTCACCCAGGGAGACACGCATTAAGAATGTTTCCACATCATACATGCTTAGCTTCATGTGGAAGGAACTTGAATTCCCGTAATCATAATCAGAGGTCTTTACAATGCTCCCGTGAAGAATTGATGATAAATTCTACTCCAGAAGGTTGGGGATGTAAGCAGTCATGTTATCGTTTTCAGTCTCTTTAGAGGTTTTGTTCTCACACCAAGCTGCTGGTTGTCACGGCTTCATGTTACCGACCATCTTCTAAATCAGTGATGCTGTACTGTGGTGATTACACAAGGCATAAACCTAAAATAGATGGGATTCTCAACCCATCACAAAAAATGGCTGCTGTTACTTCAGTCTCGCCTTATGGATCCAGTTGCATGTGTGTTTTAAACAGTCCAGAGAACATTTTCTTCATTTTCCATTCCTGAGACCATGATTTCTGGTGCAAATAGCAAAGCAGAACTGAACAAAATTTGTGATGCCTGAGGATCTTCAAAGGAGTTTTCCAAATGATTCCTGAATCGATAGCTGATAGACTCAGCCATGCAGGGCATTTGTTTGTTGCTTCTGATGGTTTGGATCCCTCCTTTTATAAACAAATTTCTTTTGAATAATAAAGGACGTCAAATAAAACCTCATGGTAGGACCCCGGAAGCTGGCGTTCTCTTCAGCTCTGTTCTCAAGTTTTATGGGGAACTGCTGATTGTAATTAACTAAAAAACACTCAGAAGTCTAACTTTAAATAGAAGACTCAGACCGGAGCATTTACTTATTTATTACTGCGGTCGTGGGGAGATTTCAAACCAATAAATCTAACACATAGTCTTAGGGAACAAAAGAGTTCTAGCGGTTTAAATAAGTATTTAAAATATTTGGCTTGATATATTTGCTTTTGCTCTAAGGATAAATACTGGATCCTTTTGATTTATCTAGGAAGATGGAAAGTGCATTTCCTCTTAAAATATATCTATCGTCGCTGGCCTGGGTTGTGATAATAAGGGAATGGGACAAATACCTTTTTTTTTTTTTAAATAAGGATTCTTTATGTTTTAAAAATCCTTTAAAGCCTTACATGCTCATTACAGAAAACCTAGACAATACAGATGGTCAAAAACAGCCTCCACACTCTCTTGATTTTCTTTTTATCGATGGAGATCCATTCTCCATCTCTTATTGCTGGGTCCTCCTCATCAACCTAACCTTTAATATTGGCATGCCCAGGACTCTGGCCTCTTCTCTTCATTCATTTATATTCTTTTTCCATGATCATATTGAGTCCAACAGCATTTAAAAAACCATGTATATGCTGTGAATTTATATGAATATACATATATATATATATATATATATATATATATATATATTTATTTATTCAGCCTGGACCTTTTCCTTGAACTCTGGATTTCTATATCCAGCTGCCTATTCTACACTCTATTTGGATATCCATAAACATTTCAAATGAAAATATCCCAATTTGAGCCTCTGATTTCTAAGCCCCATAGCTGTCCTCTCTATTCTATTTAACAATACCTCATACTTCCAGCTTGCTGTGGCCAGAAAGCTTTGAGTAACCCTTAACTCATCTCTCATACCTCATGCTCAATCCATCAGGAAGACCCTTCAGATCTACCATCAAACTCTTCCCAGAATTTGACCACTTGTTGACCACTTCCACCCTTATTACCTTAGTTGAAGTCACCATTATCTCTCACCTGGATTTTCCGATAGCTTCCTTAAGTAGTCTCTATAATTATCCTTACCCTCTTGGTCTGTTCACACAGCGGCCACCATGAGGTTTTAAACATATGTCAGATAATGTCACTTTGCAGCTCAAAACCTTCCACTGCCTTTCCATCTCATTCAGGGTAAAAGCCAGAATTATTGCACAGGCCTACAAGGTCCAACATGACTTTGCTGTTTTCCTTTTCTTTCCTCCTTTATACACCAACTGTACTTCTTATACTCTTGTTTTATTTCCTCCCACATGACACTTATCACCACTTAATATAGACCATATAATTTACTTTTTCATTTTGTCTCTTTCCACTGAAGTGTATGCTTCACAGAGACAGGGATTTTTGTCTTTTCTTGCGGTGTATTCTCTACCGCGAAACACACAGTAAGCATTCAGTAAACATTTGTTATTGTGATGAATGACTGAAGGGAGATGGGGAGGAGGGGCTTCTAAGAATATATAATTCCAGAAAACAAGTGCTGTAATAGGCAAAACTAAAACAACAAACAAACAAAAACCAAACAGCCTAAAACATCCTCATATTCTAACCCACACAAAGACATACATTCCATGCAGTTTGATACCTGTCCTTCTTGGGAAGATAATTTTTAAGTTGTTATTCAGAATTCTTTCAACCCCAGGTTTTACAAGGTACTGGCTGTATTCAGTAAGAATGCAGATTTTCATTCCCAAAGAAGTCTTTTCCTCGCCCCACCTTTTAGTCACTGAAATGCTGAAAATGTTCACAAGTGATGAACCTCATAAGCTGTTTCCTTGCCTCTGTCTAACTTTCTGTCTTCCGCCATCAGAATTCTTTCTAAGGCACTGGTCTAAATTTGGGATCAGCACATGTTTTCTGTAAAAGACCAGACAGTAAATATTTTAGATTTTGTGGGTGATATAGTCTTGGTGTCTATTGCAACTACTCACCTCTAACGTTGTAGAGCAAAAGCAGCCATAGATAATATATAAAGAGTAGTGTGCCAGATTCGGGCCTTGAGCACTTTGCTGACTTCTGGTCAAACTCATGTCATTTTGTTACTTACAATTTCTTGATGGTTTCCCATTGCAACAGAATAAAATTCAGTATTTCTAGCTTGGTATACAGCACCCTTCATAGTCTGGCCCCAGCCTATTACATCACCATTATTTTTAGCTACACACATCTCAAATGATCTTCTAGTATATTGTGTTGATCATACCCTGGGTGGGTTATCCATCAACCGAGGCTTTTGGTCTTTGGCGGCCCTGGTATATTGCCCTCCCCAAATAAATCAACATCTTTGCTACAGCTGTCACTGGCCTAGGATCAGGTCTTTGATTCTACAGGCATTGCCATGAAGTTGGAATCCTAATTCCTCAGTCTTAATAAGCAATTTTTTTTTATTTATTTAACCAATAGAGCTGTCATCGGGAAATGGACACGTTGAGACATATCCATAGGTATGGGTTGTGTAAAAGATTCAGACTGATATTTTTATATATGTTTTCTTTTTAAAAAATTTTAATAGTCAAATTTATTAAATTTGTATATGTTTTCAATTCTGAGTTATTAAACATATTATTTTTTTTGGCAAATTCAAAATAGCAGCAAAATTTCTTAAATATGTAGTTGATGGAGGAGTGGAGTGACACAGCATGTCTATATTATTGCCTGTTATTTTACCAAGAAATATTTTCAGTTCTGAAGATGATCAAAAGCACAATATAATTAAGAGAGATACAATAAAAGCTTGAGATAACTGAATAAAACTGTTAATAAACAGGGTTCACTAAATATTCTTTTGGTTTAAGACTTCTTAACTTTTGAATGTTCATTCATTCATTCTACAAATATTTGTTGCTGGCCTACTATGTTCTAGGCACCGTTTGAAATTCTGGAATACATGGATGTTAAAGATGTTATGAATAAATATCTGTGACCAGTATTTCAAATATTAGCCCAACAGACATTTGAAACATCTGCCACAGTCTGGACCTCTGACTGTTTTGGGTGTGTGTTTTCTTGTAGTGAGATAATGTTGGGGGCTGGGCATTACAGTGCTATCTTGTGTGGAAAAACACTTAAAGATGATGTTGTTGTTATTTCAACGAAGTAGTCCTCAGAGTTCCATTTGATTTGATGCTTTTTGTCAGTTGGCTATTCAATGTTAATGTTTCTACCAGACTGAAATAATCTGTCATCCTCTAGAATACAAGCCAAATTTAACTCAAATTAGTTCTGAAATGAAAGATGACACGTTTAATCAAGGTAAATACATTGGTGACTATTTGAGAATACATTTTAAAAAGTGACTTTGCCAACCAGATGGTGTCTCCATGCAAACAGCTGGATCTTGAAGAAATGCTCTGTACAGAGTAAAGTTGGGGCTGGCTTCTACCGGGAGTGGATTGTCTTCCTTATTCTTTGATTGCAGATGGCTCAGCGTCGGCATCTGAGTCCTCGGTTGCTAGGGCAATAGTACCCGGTATGTCTGCCTCCATCCTGGGGTCCTACTCTCTTGGGAGCCTCCTGCTGATGGCCACCAAGTTGATGGCCTATTTCTCAAGAGCAGTCTGGGCTCAGACTTGTAGATCAGCTCTCACTGCTCTGGGCATGGGCAAATGCCCTAGTGCTTTGACAGTTTTTCTTTCTGGTATATTCTGTATCAGCCTTCCTTGCTTTGAAGCGGGAGGACCTCATATTTGGCTGAAGGCATGAGACAGAAAGGGGCAAAAGAGGCCATTTTTGTTGTTTTGATGCCAGGTTACATAGGCTTACCTAACTTAGGCATAAGGAGTCTCCAGGTGGTCTACTATGGCTTAGCATCCTGCAGGGCTGCAGACTCAGAGCAATAAAGTATTTACTTGATGGCCACTGCCTTCTGTGCATGTATTTTCCTCTGTGTATATGTATTTCTCAGAGACCCTGCAGGGAGAGGAGACCGTTTAAGGACAGGATTTTGAATTAATTTCCCATGCCTGAGCCGCTTAAAAAAAAATATTTGTAAGCAAAAATCTGTACCCCTTGTTGACATAACTTGCATATGCTTTGAAGGAACATAGACCTTCAAATATAGTTGAGTAGAGTTGAATCTTGTTTATTTTCATATTGTGAAATGATGTACACATGGTAAAAAAAAAAATCAAACAATTCAAGTCTACACAGTTAAGAGTGATTAGTCAACCCTTAGCCACAGTGTCACTCACTGGAGGTAATGCCATTCCTCAGTTTCTAATGTATGCCTCTAGAAATTTTTCATGTATATACATGATGGCATAATTTAAAAGCATGTTAAAAATTTAAGTAGCATTATTTTATTTATTTATTTATTTACTTAAGAGAGAGAGAGAGAGAGAGAGATAGCACAAGCAGGGGGTAGGGAGTGGAAGAGTGAGAAGTGGGCTTCCCCCTGAGCAGGGATCCTGATGCAGGACTTGATCCCAGGACCCTGAGATCATGACCTGAGCAGAAGGCAGTCACTTAACCAACTGAGCCACCCAGGTGCCCTAAGTAGCAGTATGTTAAAAATGCATATGCACAAATGGGATTAAATCATTTTATACTTTTTTCTTCTAAATGTAATAATGTCTTAAAGATTGTTTCATCATAGCACATAGAGACCTACCTCATTCTTATAATGACTGCATAATTTTTTTATTGCAGGAATGTAGAATAATTTTTTCAGTGAGGGATTTAGTAGTTCAAAGATGGTAAATGACCCACTGAATGGATCATGCTGGCTTGAAGATATTTCTCCCAAGGTAAGGATATAATTTAAACTTACCTCTCTCCTTTTTTTCCCCTGGAAAATAAAAATTCAACTCTACTTATGTTGTTGGAAGTATGATTTTTGGAGATGCTAATGTTAATTTAACATCAGTTGGAATAATAGCAAAAGAATAATGACAACATAAAAATTGTGGCTGGATAATATCTCAAGGTATTAATCTCTACCTTGAATATTCCTTCCATTGTCAGAAGGAGTACCCTGACAACTCCTCCTTCCCCAGTCCTTGTCTCTGGACAAGTGTCATCTGCATCTGAAGCAGCCCCAAAGACTAGGAAATTTATAGAGAAAGGCCAGTAGCTGAAATGTCAGGCTAGGAGATTCAGAGGTTCTTTGAGTTCTCAGAAGCCTGGACTGGAGAACAGGGAAAGGAAGGCAAAGGAACTACTCACAAGAGGAAGGAATGTGGAAAAAAAACCCGGGAGGGGTAGAAGTGGAGAAGAACCACCTGGGAGCTGAGGAATGGGGACTCTGCTCCGAGTGAACATACTGTTCCCAGACACTCTCCCTGGTGTCTGGTGCTTCCTCTCCCTGTTCCTCCCCTAACTCACCACCTGCACCTGATCTTGGAGAGGAAAGCTGGTGGTGGTGAGAAGCTGGGACACCCTAGAAAGTGGGGGATAGTTGTGTTAAGAAAGGAGGCCTCATCCCCCGACCAAGGCTAGGAGTATTCCTGTGACCAGCTCAGTGGTGGACACATAGCTCTCATGCCCAGCACTATCGCCAAAGCGTGGGAAACGCAGAAATGAAGTTAGTGAGTATGGGCAACTGTTTCAAGGAGTTTTGCTATAAAGAGGAGCAGAGACATAAGACCACTGGGTTAAAGGAAGGTGGTAGTTACAATCATTTACAATATCAATCATAATAGAGCCTGAGGCAAGTCCTCCTCCGGACTTTTTAGTTAGGGAAGACAAATATTTTATCTTTTTTACTTAACTCATTTGTGATTGGGTTTTCTGACATTTGCAACCAAAAGAATCCTAACTAATAAAGAGGGTAATTCTCCTTCATTCCTTGGGCAGGGAAACAGAAAAGATCAGTGATCAATGCAAGAGACTTCCGTTTTGGAGGACTCTGAAAATTTCAAATGTTAATATAGAATAATATGTGTCCAGTTTTAATATAGAATAATTTATAGCAATAGATTAAAAAGGATAAATGATTTTGTTCTAATTGGAATCACACTTTGAAATTAATCAGTTCCTAAAAGTGTTATTTCTTTCCTTGAAAAATTTAACACGTGCTGGAACATCATTCCAAGGAAAGTATGATGAATGGAATGTAATGGAGAAGACTGAGAATTGTAGTCAATGCTAATTATTTTTTAATTAAGCAAAACAAAACAAAAAAAGAAACTAAATTAGTGAAAGCACTTGCCTGATAACCTACTGGGAGAATAGGCTCCTAAGCTTCTTACTTCCTCATGATGATCTGGAGTAGTTAATTAAGGAATTATTACCTCAAGTTAGCTTGTTATTGAAAAGAAGGAAAACTGAGCATCTTTTAATTGTTACGGATACATTTAACCAAAGTGATATATCTTTTATAAATTACATCAGCAAACACTTTTTACTTACAGTAGTATCTCTAAGTATATTTTGTTTTGTAAAAAAAGATACTTAATTTTTAGTAGAAAAACCAGCCATGAAGGAAGATTGCCAAAAAGCATGAAGATAGCCCCTTTTGGCTCCCTATATTCCTGATTTTTTCCTTTATGGATGAATGACTTCTTTTTACAGCCTCTTTAAAAGCATGTATTTGCAGAGAACCAAATCTTCTTCCTTCCATTGTGTGTTTCTAAAAAACTAGTATAGAAGGGAATGACCTTAGAAAAATGTCCCTTTTCCTAGGGTGTGAATTTTATATCTTTCTATGTTTTAGAAGGTAGAAATTTTGAAAGGTTATTTTTTCTGTGTGGACAGAAATTCTATAGTGAGCATATCAGGAATATGATTTTATTTCTAGCAGACATCTGTTTATCTAGATTTTAGCAAATGTATCTTTATAGCAGACATCCACTTATCTAGAATCCAAGTATCTAGAAATTTGAAGTAAGCAGATATCCTCTCCACCTCTCATCCCCACTCCCTTTACAACAAGGTCAGGGCTAGGTCGGTGGTTAAGCAAGACAAGTGGGAGGAGACTGAGGACAGGAATCCAAGGTCCGTTATGTTTAGATAAGATACCGGGCCTGATTTTTGAATATGTGGAAGGAAGATCTGAAAGTGAAGCAACTAGCCTATCTGGAGGTCCAAACTGTACTGGTCTCTGCCGGGATTATACTCACTGTTAACAGGTAGTACCACCCAGGCATCTTCTGTTAGCGGAAGTGAGTGCAGGTAACATGGACCTAGAGGGCTCAGCAGCAGCAAGTTTGGGAACTCAGTGATACGGAGCAGAGGTAAGGTAGGGGAATCTCGTTATTGTGATGAACAGCATGTTGTTATTTTGAGGACTGCACACTCCTTGAAGGCAAGGGGGTTTCGATGGTTTCTGTGACCTCCCTAACACCTTGTGTGGTGCATTATAGGCACTTGACACATTGCTGTTAAATGAAAAAAGAAAGCAGAGAGCTCACTTTCTCTTGGGATACATGTGAGACAGTATGATTTATTCAGAAACTGGGTGTGAAGGAAGGACTTGGGATAAACGGCACAAAAAAAACCTGGGCTTTGGCTGATGGGGCATTAAATCATCAGGATACAGTGGGTACCATTGGTTCATTCATCCAACAGCTATTTATGGAACATCTACTCTGTGTCATGTGTCACACTAGGTGTTTACAGAGTAGTGAACAATACAGATGGGATTTCCCTGGGAGCACTTAGGCTCTATCAGGAAGACTGGCATTCTACAAATAATTAACCATTAGTGATACATGCTCAGAAGACACGCACATTGCTATGAGAATGTGCAATAGAAATGCTTGGATGGGGTGTGAGCAGAAAGGCTTCCTTAAATAACATTTGATCTTGCATATGCAGACTTGGATGGTGACTTGGGCATGAGTAGAAGTGGGCAGAGAGATAGATGTTCAGAAGGAGAATCATACTGAAGTTGCTAAATCATTGTAATGAAGAAGATAGCAGTGTCAGGGATTAACTCTAAATTTTTGGCTTGGGAAAGGTTGACCCAATGCTGAGAAAGAGAACTGTGTTTTATTTTGAACTTACTCCAGCTAGAGTTTTGTTTTCACCATTTCAGCCAAACTGCCCTTATCAATAGTGATTTTCCAAATGGTCAGATCCAGTGGTTAATTCTTTTTTTTTTTTTTTTAAGATTATTTATTTATTTATTTGACAGAGATAGACAGCCAGCGAGAGAGGGAACACAGCAGGGGGAGTGGGAGAGGAAGAAGCAGGCTCCCTGCGGAGGAGCCCGATGTGGGACTCGATCCCGGAATGCCCGGATCACGCCCTGAGCGGAAGGCAGACGCCTAACGACTGCGCTACCCAGGCGCCCCTCAGTGGTTAATTCTTATCCCTCATCTCACCTTCCTGTTAAAGAGTTGGACAGAGCCGGTCATTCTCTCCTTGAAACACTTTCTTGGTTAGGCGGTAGTGGAGCCCTTCATCTCCAGGGTTTTTTTTTGTCTTACCAAATGCTCCTTCTCAGCCTCATTTGTTGGATTGTTCTCATCTTTGCAATCTTTAAAGGTTAGAAGGCCTCCAAGGGTTGCGTCCTTGGGTCATTTCTTTTTTTACTCCCTAGGTGAGTTCATCTAAATCTTGGCTTTAAAATCTCTTTGCTGCCCACTTCTCTTCACCTCTTGCTTGGCCCCACACCCCATAGCCTTCTCTTCTGTCCTCGAACCTACTATTTCCACAGTCATGCCACCCCATCCGTGTATGACAACTCCAATTTTCCAGTTGCTCAGACCAAAACCCTTGAAATCACTCTTGATTCCTTTCTTTCATATCCCACATCCAGTCTGTCAGAAAATCCTGATGGCACGCTCTTTGAAACATACTCAGAATCCAGCTACTTCTTACTACCCTCTTTGCAATTACCCCAGTGTGAGCACCATCATCTCTCACTTGGATTATGGTAGCAGCCTTCGAACTAGAATCTCGCTTCTGTCCTTGATCCAGTGTAGTCTGTTCCCCATACATACATCCCCGTACGGGGGATCCTTCCAAAAAAGAAAAGAAGTGATATAGTCATCCTTCTAACTTAAAACATACCATGGCTTTCTACTTCATGCTCTGTACAAGTCAAAGTTCTTACTAAGGACTAATTGGCTTTATATTATTTGGCTTTCTGCTACCTCTCCCATGTTATCTCTTAAAGTCTTCTCTGACCATCCTGTCTCAAATTGCACAGTCATCTTTCCCACCTCCCATCACTATCTATCCTCTTACTCTGGTTTATTTTCCTGTACAGCACTTGACACCATTGGGCCTTTTAGTTTATAATCTGCTTCCCTTCCTTGCAATGTGAGCTTCAAGTTCACTGGGATTTGGTCTCTGTGTTTTACCCCAGGGCCTTGACTAGTACTTAGCATAGATGATAGGCTCAGTAAGTCAATATTGGACAAATGAAAGAAGCTCAGAAAGATCCACATCTGACTACAAATGCTTTGAAGAACAATAAATTGAATGTGGATTTTCTTCAGGGGTTGGTGACAGGGAACTTTAAGACATAGGATAAAGGAAGATTTTTTGAAATTTCTTTCATTATTTCTCAAGGCCACCCTCATTTCTTTTTCTTTTTAAAAATTTATTTATCTAGCCTCCCTCCTCATATGAATTTTACAGACCCTCCTTACTTTCTCTGCTTCTCTTTCATCTGTTGCTTATGAAAATAATTTTAGCTGTAGTCTACTGGTTCTTTATGTTTGGACTCTAGAACCCGCAGCATTAGTATTACTGGGAACTTGTTAAAAATGCCAATTATAAAGGCTCACCCTAGACCAAACGAATAAGAAACTCTGGGATGTGGCCCGGCAACCTATGGCCCTTCCCGTAGCACCACTCTCCTTTCCAACCACATCCCCACCTGCCTCCTAAAGGTCCAGTGGTTCACTGAGAAAGTTTAGAACACTTTCCTTAGAAGGTGTGTGTGTGTGTCTGTGTGTGTGTGTGTTTTATAAAGGATTGCAAATTTTTGTAACATTACATATCTTTGCATGTCACAGGTTAATTGCCTGCAACATTTGCAAATGACGAAGAGCTACATGTCATGTTTTATCTCAAACCCCTCGTGAGCTTCCAGATGGAGGGGAAGTCACTGATGCTGGTGCTCGCCATGGGTCTGTTGCTCCAGGCACAGTTGCTCTCCTGGTGCTTCTGGGGGGCATGTGGCACTCTTGCCACTTAGGGCTGCTTCCCTCAGGCTTCAAGTTGATTTGCTGTTAGCATTATTTTTTCCATTCTCAGACTCTTTCGAGAGTCATAAAAGTATGTTTTCCATAAAATTGATATATGTGCCTTCATGATCCAACTAACCTCTGGGCTAGTTGATCAGTTGTCAAGAAAGTGTATTCTAACCATTCTAGTTAATACAAGTTTATTATACAAAACTCTTATTTTATAAAAATGGTGCTCAGAGAAAATGAGAAGTTTTCTGTGACAATGAAGACAATAAGTTAGACTAAGCAGAAACAAAGCACTCACTTGATATTTAAGCCAAAAGAGAAAATTCTTTCATTTTCCATAGGGAGCAAGAGGCCATTTGATCATGTCACAACTGCAGACCCTGAAACAATTTGGAAATTTTTACTGTTGACATTTTGGTTAATATCCTTCCATTTTTTCCCCCAATGCATGGGAATATATCAGGAGAATTATCTACTGCATGCTTTTATTTAAACAAATACTGGCCTATCCTATGCATAGTTTATTTAATTCATCTCCTATTACTGAATATCTAGGCTCTTTCCAGTTTTCAGTTGTGAACAAAATTGTTTATATGCCCTTGGTATTTATGTGATTAATGATATAAAGAAGTGAAATTGCTAGGTCAGAATTTGTATGTGCATTTAAATTTTTGATAAATTGCTACATTTACTTCCAGAAAGCCTACACCAATGACCATTTCCAACTATACCCAGCAGAAATCTCTTTTTTTCTTTAGCCCTTTGCTAATAACAATATTAAAAAATCCTTAAACTCTGCCAACTGGAGAGCTAAAATATGATCCGGTATTATTAAAGTTTGCATTTTTTGATTAATGCTGATGTTGCACATCTTGCTATTTATCAGCCACTGACAATTTTTAGACATCTCTTTATGCTTCCTGTTCTGTTCTATTGGAATAATTATCTTAATTATAGTGATCATATATATTTATATGATATATAATTAAGCTATGTATGGTAAAGCATATAAAGCATATTAAGTATATATAATAAAGCCTATTAACTGTTCATCATGTATGTTTCAGAACTTTTTTTCCAAATGTCATTTCCCTTTGTATTTATTTAAAGGTATTTTAAAATATTTTCTTGCCATGAAAATTTTTGTTTGTTAAATATGCCAGTCCTTCATTGTGAATTCTGCCTCTGTTGTCATGCTTAGGAAGGGTTTTTTTTCCATCTTATTTAATTCTCTGTTTATTTCCAATAGTTTTTTTTCCAGTTAGTACCTTGAATTTCCTAAGGAGGGAGAAACCGTATCATGTGCAAATAATACTTTTTCTCCTTCTTGGCAAATTAAAAAAACTCTTTTAATTTTTATTGGTTTAATTCTTTTAGGACATATAGAAAATTTTAAAATAATAGTGGCTGTCCCAGGTATGCTTGTTTTATTTCTGTTATAGGAGCTGGATAATGCAAAATATTTTAGAAGTAATCTTTGCATATCATCATTTTGTATTATTTCCTTCTGTAAAAGCTTCATGTTATTAATTTATGTTCAACTCATGCCTATTTATTCTTACTTGTTTCCTCTTTCCCTTTCTCATATTTGTATGGTTCATTTTTTTCCTCATGCGAAGCTGTACATGGTATTCAGTATCCTCTAATAGTAATATTTTTCTCTTCAGGCTAAGTCTTTTTGATTATTCCTCCCCCCCCCGGTATGATAGTAATTCATCTAATTTGGAATATTTTATAAATATAAAAACGAATTTTTGATTTTTAAATTCCAAATTATCAATAAAAATAATGAATCAAATAGAAACAAACTCCCTATGGTAATTAGTATCCATAGATATTCCTGGACAGTCTATCTTTTATGTAAAGAGATGTGTCAGGATTCTTTGCTGTTTTTTTCTGCCTGAAATATACCCCCTGACTTGCCTACTGACCTTTTTCTTCCCAGCTCCCTAGCTCAATAGCAGCATGTTTGCCTTTTCTTTAGACTCTGACTTTTCTGACTTTTGCAACTTTAAGAGTGTGACCACCAATTTGTGCTTGCCTAGATTGCAAAATTTAAAGGTTAGAGTATACACATAAAAATCCAAGAGGGTCATGTATATTTTTAATATAACCTGAATATGTTCCTAATCAGAAATTATTTTGTGTAGTTTGTTTGCTTGACGTGGTCTCTGATGTTATTGCTGATATTTACATTCATTGGGCTCATTAATGAAAGTCAGACATATTTGTAGTAGTGTCTGGAAGAGGGACACCTGGGTGACTCAGTCAATTAAGCGTCTGCCGTCGGCTCAGAGTCCTGGGATCGAGTCCCACTTTGGGCTCCTTGCTCAGCGGGGAGCCTACTTCTCCCTCTTGCTCTGCCTCTGCCTCTCCCCCTGCTTGTATGTGCGTGCTGTCTTTCTCTCTGTCAAAATAAATAAATAAAATCTTAAAGAAATAAAAAAGTAGTGTGGAAGAAACTGAGGGACAAATCAGGGAATTTGAGCTGCTGATGGAATCTCTCAGTTTATGTTTCTTTCTTCACAGTTAGATTTAGTTATAGTATTAGTGATGCTAAAATATCTCAATGACACTTTCAAACATCCCTTATTTTACCATTCCCAATTTATTCTTTCCCTCTGCTTTGCATTTTTCCTTCACTTTTGATATTTTCTTTCCTGCTAGTATAGTGGAGTTTTGTGATTTGCATCACTTTGTCTTCTGTAAATATTCATTCCATATACCTGTTTTCATGACCAACTTTACTCCAGAGCTCCAGGCTCACTCTGAAAAAAATAAAGAAAACGATGCTTTCCAAAATGTGGCTGCATCTTTTTGGTTGTGTGTGGGTTAGCATAGCCACATTAATGTGTAGTTGAAACTTCAGTAATTTTGTTTCTCTAAATAGGTCAAATTAAAAACAAAACAAAACAAAACAAAACCCCAAACACAAGCCTTTCTTTCCCCCTTTTGATGTTTCTGCTGTTACCAGCAGAGTAGATTTAGAAAGGGCCACACATTTTCTGTCCAGGCTAGAGTGTAGGGGTGAAATTGTGAGGTTGCATTAACTTTTTTCATTTCAACAAGCATTTTTGTGCAGCTTTCTCAAGTGCTGGCCTCTTTTGTGAATTGGGTCTAGGGAATACAGAGCTCTGCATCTGAAATCCCCCGCCCTGTCCATTGGCTGAATTTCTTCCCTGAGGCCATCACCATTAGTTTAGAATATATCGGCCCTGAACACCACAGCAGAGGCTTGGAGAATACCAAATTCAAACTATGAAGGTAATTCAAATGTGTTGATTCTGTAGAAGTATTGGCATTATATTTCGGGTTCCAGCACATTACTGATTACAGTTTTTGTTTTAGTTTATTGGAAAAAAGTTTCGAATACTTATTATTTATAGCAGACAGTTTGGAAAATTTCCATTATAATTTTCAATTGATATTCATGTATTGGTAAAGAACACACAAAAATTTTCACTCTGAGCTCATCTGTTTTCTACTATGGTTACTGTTTCATCAGGGAAATTCACAAGAATGCACCATTGCATAAACATCAAGAAAAGAAGTTAGAATATGTTATCTCTTATTGGTTGTCTGAAATAAAGGGAACCCAGAGGGGCAACTTCTAAAAGTCATTGACAAAATATTTTTTCTGGAAGTCCAGCTTCATTTTTCGGTCATCAAATGAGGTCTGGGACACCTCTGTTTACAAATGATTTACTTTCTTAGAGCATTTATTGTGTAATTAACATCTAATTGCTTTTGTCATTTAAACAAAGGTGAAGGTTTACTTTTGCAATTTCCTTCCAGCAGACAATTAGAGAGTTCTATGTTAGAAATGATAAATCTGTAGCTCTAAGGTTTTTTCCTTCTTTCTTCTCCCCTTTCTGTTCTTTGGTTTCCTTCATCTTCTTTCTTTTCCCCTTTCTACTTTATTTCTCTGCAGTCACCATTCATTAGTCTACCATCTTCAGCCTATAGCCATCCCGAGCAGTATCTGGGATGGACTCTTTTTTGTGCCCTTTATTGAAATCTGTTTCTTCTCTTTCTTTCTTTATCCCTGTTACATGGCAATTATTACAAACAAATATTGCTAATCATTGTTATTGGCTAACTGGACAAAAGATTAACACTCCATTATTCGGAGAACTTTGAAAGACATCTTTGCTTTAAAATACATCCTTTACCCTGAACTTTTGTACCACTGACTTTTATTTAAGGATGTAAGAAAAAGACGGGTGTTTTCAATAGCAGTGTTCAAGAAGATATTGTTGAACAGTAACATGTACCCATGATCTAACTTGTTACCTATCAAGAGTGTGAGGCAACTGGTTAATTTTGAAGAGAGAGAGACATTCAGACATGATAGCATGCAGCCTCAGAGTGACTGTAATGAAGGCAAAGCAGGAAGAAGGATTATGGGGCAAGATATGGACACTGGGAGACTGGGAAAGTGGGATCAAATTTTCATGTGGGGGGATTCCTCAAAACAAAGCATACCAAAATAAAACCAAGTAATGGAAGACATGTGCTATCTTCCAAATTTTGCCCAGGGCAGACTCAGCCTGATTCACACTTAGACTTCTGACTTCCAAAACATGCCCTTTGACCAGTAACCACTCACTTAAGACATAAAGCAGCTGGGCCTTGTTTTGGAAGTTTGGTGGCCTGGGAATTTTAAATGATAAATGGTAAACAAAGCTTACCGTAAAATAAATAAGATGCATCTTAATTTAGCCTGCAAATATTTAAGTGAATGGACTCTAATAAACTTTCTGACTAGGCTTGATAAGTTCTTGGGAAATTGATGTAAGTCCAACAGAGAAACATGGTGGGGTCATTTATTGGTCTTCATGATTAGAAAACTTTGTAAAGGATGAAATTTTTTTTTGGTGACAAAATTAAAAGAGTTACAAGACAATGATTTGTCAGTGTTTGCATATATATGGAAAAATGCTAACAGGAGATGGAGATAAAAAACTTAACATACAATATGTAATTTATTCTTTCTAGATAAATATGCAGATGCAGGGTTTCTAATGTGCATCATTCTGGCATCCTGTTTCATATGCAACAGAAAACTTGGTGTGAAAAAGATCCAAGAAAGTATTGGTTGTAATTCATGGTGCCTTTTTCCTACAATGAAAGAAGATAAAAATTCTTTGAAGTCTGTGGTGGTTAGGCTTCCCTTATTAGCTTGAAACATTATTGTCTCATTCTCCTTTCCCCTTCTATCTAATCAGTTAACAATTTCTGGCAATTCTTCTCCATGCTTTGTCACACACATTCCTTTCTTTCCATTTCTACTGCGGCTGCCTGTTTAGGCCTGTTGCTCCTTCATTTGCATCTCTTCGGGGAATTGTTGCAAATGCGTCTCCCCATCCAAGCTCTCCTCATTTTTCCCATCTAAGTTAAAACATGATATTTTCATTCACTTTATTTTAGCTATTCTGGTAGGTGTGAAATGGTGTGTCATTGTGGTTTTATCTTGGGTTTCTTGAATAATTAGTGAGTTTGAACACGTTTTTGTGGTTAGTGGTCATTTGGATATCCTTTTTGTGAAATGCCTATGAAATCTCTTGCCCAATTTTCTATTAGGTTATCTGTCTTATTCTTATTAATTAAAAGAACTTTTTATGTATTATGGATACAAGCCCTTTGTAGATTATATGTGTGTGAGGCTTTTCTACCAGCCTGTGGCTTGCTTTTTCATTTCCTTTATGGTGTCTTTTGATAAACAAAATTTACTGATTTTAATATTGCCCAATTCATCAATCTTTTCCTTCATAATTACTACATCTTATGTCCTACTTAAGAAATAATTGACTCAAAAATCGTAAAAATAGTAGTCTGTGTTATCTCTTTGACACTTTATTGTTATTTTTTTTCATTTCAGTGCATAATCTATCTGGAATTGATTATTGTGTATGGTGTGATGTAGGAGTTAAGTTACACTTTGTTCCACTACATCAGATTGCCAGAAATATCAGGCACTGTACCATTCATAAAAAAAGATTATGACTATATCAGATTGCCACTAAACCATTCATGAAAAAGGCTTTGTGTACTGTGCTATAGGGCCAACTTTGTCTTTAATCATGTTTCCATAAATGTGTGGGTCTTCTTTTTGACTCTCTATTCTGTTTTATTGGTCTACTTGTCAAAATTTTGCCAAAACCATGCTGTTTTGTTGATTTTCTTAAACAGAAAAAAAGTACTTTTCTGGATTTATCTCAAGAAAACACAAGGGCGGTGAAGTATATTAACATTTTATATATATATATATATATATATACCATTTATTGAGGTATAATTTACATACAGTAAAATTCATTCTTTTAGGTGTACAGTTCTAAGACTTTTGACAAATGCATACAGCCATATATCCTCCATCAAATCAAACTATAGAATGTTTCCAACATTCTCAAAGTTCCCTTAGGCCCCTTATAGTCAATCTTTTTCGCTACTTAGCCTTTGGCAAGCTTCAGCCTATTTTCCGTTCCTATAGTTTTCATTCTTTCAGCAGCATCTTTTGAAGAGCAGATATTTTAAATTTGGACTAA
Source organism: Ursus americanus (assembly GCF_024610735.1). Taxonomy (NCBI): domain Eukaryota; kingdom Metazoa; phylum Chordata; class Mammalia; order Carnivora; family Ursidae; genus Ursus; species Ursus americanus. The sequence continues at coordinate 9,481,589 of NC_142155.1, read as the reverse complement.
ATACGATTTATCAGCTTTTCTTTATGGATCATGCTTTTAGCGTTGTATCTAAGGACTCTGTCTGATGTCACAAAATTTTTACTCTGTTTTGTAATTTTGGGTTTTACATTTAAGTCTATAGTCCATTTTGAGTTAATTTTTGTATAAGATGTGAAATGTGAATCAAAGGTTCTTTTCTGTGTTTTTTGCACATGATTATTAAATATCCAGTTGTATATGGATTTTTCAAGTCGCCATGTGTGGAAAAAACTTTCCCTTTTTTTCACTGAATTGCCTCTGGGCCTTTGTAAAAAATCAATGGGCTATATCTAGTTTTTTCCTATATTTGTGTTTCCACATACATTTTATTTTTTATTTTCATTTTTTTAATTTTTTAATTTTTATTATCCTTTATTTTTATTTTTTTATTATTTTTTTATTTTTTTTTAAAGATTTTATTTATTTATTCGACAGAGATAGAGACAGCTAGTGAGAGAGGGAACACAAGCAGGAGGAGTGGGAGAGGAAGAAGCAGGCTCATAGCGGAGGAGCCTGATGTTGGGCTCGATCCCATAACGCCGGGATCACGCCCTGAGCCAAAGGCAGACGCTTAATCGCTGTGCCACCCAGGTGCCCCTATTTTTTTATTTTTAAAAATTTTTTATTATGTTATGTTAGTCACCATTCAGTACATCCTTAGTTTTTGTTGTGGTGCTCCATGATTCATTGTTTGCGTATAACACCCAGCGCTCCATGCAATATGTGCCCTCCTTAATACTCATCACTGGCCTATCCCAATCCCCCACCCCCTCCCCTCTGAAGCCCTCAGTTTGTTTCCCAGAGTCCACAGTCTCTCATGGTTCATTTCCCCTTCTGTTTACCCCCCTTCATTCTTCCCTTCCCTCTCCTACCAATCTCCCTGCTATTTCTTATGTTCCATAAATAAGTGAAACCATATGATAATTGTCTTTCTCTGCTTGACTTATTTCACTTAGCATAATCTCCTCCAGTCCCATCCATGTTGCTGCAAATGTTGGGTAATCATTCTTTCTGATGGCTGAGTAATATTCCATTGTATATATGGACCACATCTTTATCCATTCGTCTGTTGAAGGGCATCTCGGCTCCTTCCACAATTTAGCTATTGTGGACAATGCTGCTATGAACATTGGGGTGCATATGGCCCTTCTCTTCACTACGTCTGTATCTTTGGGGTAAATACCCAGTAGTGCAATTGCTGGATCATAGGGTAGCTCTATTTTTAACTTTTTAAGGGACCTCCACACTGTTTTCCAAAGTGGCTGTACCAACTTGCAATCCCACCAACAGTGTAAGAGGGATTCCCTTTTTCCACATCCTCTCCAACATTTGTTGTTTCTTGCCTTGTCCATTTTTGCCATTCTAACTGGCATAAGGTGGTATCTCAATGTGGTTTTGATATGAATTTCCCTGATGGCTAATGATTTTGAACTTTTTTTCATGTGTCTGTTAGCCATTTGTATGTCTTCATTGGAAAAGTGTCTGTTCATGTCTTCTCTGCCCATTCTTTGATTTGATTATTTGTTTTTCATGTATTGAATAGTTTGAGAAGTTCCTTATAGATCTTGGATACCAGTCTTTTATCTGTAGCGTCATTTGCAAATATCTCCTCCCATTCTGTGGGCTGCCTCTTAGTTTTTTTGACTGTTTCCTTGGCTGTGCAGAAGCTTTTTATCTTGATGAAGTCCCACAAGTTCATTTTTTCTTTTGTTTCTCTTGCCTTTGCAGATGTGTCATGAAAGAAGTTGCTGTGACTGATGTCAAAGAGGTTGCAGCCTATGTTCTCCTCTATGATTCTGATGGATTCCTGTCTCACATTGAGGTCTTTCATCTATTTGGAGTTTATCTTTGTGTATGGTGTGAGAGAGTGGTCAAGTTTCATTCTTTTGCATGTAGCTGTCCAATTTTCCCAGCACCATTTATTGAAGAGACTGTCTTTTTTCCACTGGATGTGTTTTCCTGCTTTGTCAAAGATTAGTTGCCCAAAGAGCCGAGAGTCCATTTCTGGAGTCTATTCTGTTCCATTGGTCTATGTGTCTGTTTTTGTGCCAGTACCATGCTGTCTTTGTGATCACAGCTTTGTAGTATAGCTTGAAATCAGACAACGTGATGCCCCCAGCTTTGTTTTTCTTTTTCATCATTTCCTTGGCTATTCGGGGTCTTTTCTGGTTCCACACAAATTTAAGGGCTGTTTGTTACAGCTCCTTGAAAAATGTCATTGGTATTTTGATCAGGATGGCATTGATTGTGTAGATTGCTCTGGGTAGCATAGATACTTTATGTTTATTCTTCCGATCCATGAGCATGGAATGTTTTTCCATCTTTTTGTGTCTTTTTCAATGTCTTTCAAGAGTGATCTGTAGTTTCTAGAATATAGATCCTTTACCTCTCTGGTTAAATTAATTCCGAGATATCATATGATTTTTGGTGCTATTATAAATGGAATCGATTCACTAATTTCTCTTTCTTCAGTCTCACTGTTCGTGTATAGAAATGCAACTGATTTCTAAGCATTGATTTTGTATCCCGCCGCATTACTGAATTGTTCTATAAGTTCTAGTAATTTGGGGGTGGAGTCTTTTGGGTTTTCCATATAGAGTATCATGTCATCTGCGAAGAGAGTTTGACTTCTTCTTTGCTGATTTGAATACTTTTTATCCCTTTTTGTTGTCTGATTGCTGTTGCAAGGACTTCTAGTACTATGTTGAATAATAATGGCAAGAGTGGGCATCCTTGTTGTGTTCCTGATCTTAAGGGAAAGGCTTTCAGCTTTTCCCCATTGAGAATGATATTTGCTGTAGGCTTTTCATAGATGGTTTTTATGAAATTAAGGACTGTACCCTCTATCCCTACACTCTGAAGGGTTTTAATCAGGAAAGAATGCTGTATTTTGTCAAATGCTTTTTCTGCATCTATTGGAAGGATCATATGGTTCTTGACTCTTTTCTTGTTGATGTGATTTGTCATACTGATCGATTGCGAATGTTGAACCACCCTTGCATCCCAGGGATGAATCCCAGTTGGTCATGATGGATAATCCTTTTAATGTACTGTTGGATCCTATTAGCTAGGATCTTATTGAGAGTTTTGGCATCCATATTCATCAGGGATATTGGTCTGTAATTCTCCTTTTTGATAGGGTCTTTGCCTGGTTTGGGGATCAAGGTAATACTGGCCTCATAGAATAAGTTTGGTAATTTTCCTTCTGTTTCTTTTTTTTGAAACAGGTTCAGATGAATAGGTATTATTTCTCCTTTGAATATTTGGTAGAATTCCCCAGGGAATCCGTCAGGCTCTGGACTCCTGTTTTTGGGGAGGTTTTTGATCTCTGCTTCAATCTCTTCATAATTAATCGGTCTGTTTGGATAATCAATTTCTTCCTGTTTCAGACTTGGTAGTTTATAGGTTTCCAGGAAGGCATCCATTTCTTCCAGTTTGTTTAATTTATTGGCATATAGTTGTTGATAATAGTTTCTAATGATTGTTTCTATTTCCTTGATGTTAGTCGTGATCTCTCCCCTTTCATTCATAATTTTATTAATTTGCATCCTTTCTCTATTCTTTTGAATAAGTCTGGCCAGTGGCTTATCGATCTTATTTATTCTTTCGGAGAACCAGCTTCTAGTTTTGTTGATCTGCTCTACTGTGCTCCTGGTTTCTAATTCATTGATCTCTGCTCTAATCTTGATCAACTGCCTTCTCGTGTATGGGTTAGGCCTTTTCTTCTGTTTCAGCTCCAGCTTCTTGAGGTGAGAATATAAAAGCAGCATTTTAGATTTTTCTGTTCTTTTGAGTGAGGCTTGGATGGCTATGTATTTTCCCCTTAGGACTGCCTTTGCAGTGTCCCATAGGTTTTGGTCCAATGTGTTTTCTTTCTCATTGGCTTCCATAAATTGCTTAAGCTCATCTTTAATTCCCTGATTTACCCAATTATTCTAAAGCAGGATGGTTCTTAGTTTCCAAGTGTTTGAGTTTCTTCCAAATTTTTCCATGTGATTGAGTTCCAGTTTCAAAGCATTGTGGTCTGAAAATATGTAGGGAATAATCTCAGTCTTTTGGCATCAGTTGAGACCTGTTTTGTGACCCAATATATGGTCTATTCTGGAGAATGTTCCATGTGCATTCGAAAAGAATGAGTATTCCGTTGTTCTGGGGTATAGTGTTCTGTATATATCTATGAGGTCCATCTGGTCCAGTATGTCATTCAAAACTCTTGTTTCTTTGTTGATTTTCTGCTTGGGTCATCTGTCTGTTTCTGAGAGCAGAGTGTTCAGGTCCCCTACTATTAACATATTATTATCTATGTGTCTTTTTATTCTGGTTAAGAGTTGACTTGTGTATCTGAATGCTCCCCTGTTGGGGGCATAGATATTTATAATTGTCATATCCACTTGTTGGATACATCCTGTAAGAATAATATAGTGCCCTCTGTGTCTCTAACTATAGTCTTTAGTTTAAAATCCAATCTGTCTGATATGAGAATTGCTACCCCAGCTTTCTTTTGAGGTCAATTGGCATGAAAAATGGTTCTCCATCCCTTCACTTTCAGTCTGGATGTATTTTTAGGTTCAAAATGAGTCTCTTGTAGACAGCATATGGACGGGTCATGTCTTTTTATCCAATCTGCAACCCTGTGGTGTTTTATGGGAGCATTTAGGCCATTCACATTGAGAGTGATTATTGAGAGATATGATTTAGTGATGTCATGTTGCCTGTGAAGTCTTTGTTTCTATAGATTGTAAATTTCTGTTCTGTATCACTCTTGGGGTCTTTTTACTTTTATAGAACCCCCCTTAATATTTCTTGTAGGGTTGGCTTGGCGGTCACATATTTTTTCAGTTTCTGCCGGTCTTGGAAGGTACTTGTCTCTCTATCCATTCTGAATGACAGCCTTGCTGGATAAAGGATCCTTGGCTGCATGTTCTTCTCACTTAAATATCTGAATATATCTTGCCAGCTTTTTCTGGCTTGCCAGGTCTCTGTAGATAGGTCTGACATTATTCTGATGTTCTTCCCTCTGTAGGTGAGGATTCTTTTCCCCCTGGCTGCTTTCAAGATTGTATCCTTAGATCTAATATTTGTGAATTGTACTATTATGCGACATGGAGTTGGTCTGTTCTCATTGATCTTGGGAGGGGTTCTCTCCGCTTCTTGGACATGAATGCTTGTTTCCTTTGCCAGATTAGCGAAGTTCTGAGTTACAATTTGTTCAAATATCTCTTCTAGACCTCTCTGTTTCTCTACTCCCTCAGGGATGCCGATGATTCTGACATTGGAACGTTTCATTGAGTCACTAATCTCCAGTAATCTACATTCTTGAGATTGGATTTTTTTGAGCCAAGTTTCCATTTTTTCCTTCTTTTCTATCTTCCCATCTTCCAGTTCACTAATTCGTTCTTGTCCCTCATTTACCCTGGCCATCAGAGCATCCAGTTTAGACTGCGTTTGATTCATAGCATCTTTAATTTCTGCCAGATTCACTCTCATTTCCACCTTTAGAGATTCTATATTCTTGTTAATATTTTTTTCAAGCCTACACATCATCTTGACCATTGTTACTCTGAACTCCATTTCTGACAGTTTGGTTATATCCATATCCATTAGTTCTTTGTTGGGGGGGGGATTCCTCCTCCTTGTCATTCTGCTGAGGAGAGTTTGCGGGGATGCCCAGAGCCCAAATTATTGACCAGGACCCAAGCAATGTGCACTTGTTTTATAGGAACCTTAGGGATATGGGCTTCTTGATTTTTCAGCCTGCCTTCTGGGGGAGGGGCCTGCCGCGCTGATACTCAGGCAACCCTGCTTGGGTAGAGTTGCTCCGTCCCCTGTGAGGGGGGATGGGGATGGGCACAATGTGAACCGGTATTTCCGGACTTTTGTTCCCTGGTGGCTTTCCCTGGCAGTTTTCTGTGACTCTTCTGAGAGTCAGAGCGGCAGTGGCCGTATCCTAGCCTCTGTCTCAGAACAGAGAGATTTCAGTCTGCTCTCCACTGAGCTCTCCTGGCCACTCTAACTCTGTTTCCGTCAGTGCTGCTAAAAACCCTGCAGCGTCCCGGGATGTGCGCCCCACAGCCGCTCCCCCAGCCCTTGCTTCCAGGGCTGGCACGTCTCTGTCCTTTGTGCCTCTAACATCGCCAGCCGCCCCCGTTCCTGTGTGCTCCCAAGCTCCCTGTTTCAGTCTGGTCGCATGTGCTCGGGAGCTCCAGTTTTCAGTCTGGTCGCAAGTGCTCCCGAGCTCCTGGTATCAGTCTAGTTTGTGCGCGTGCTCCTGACCTCCCGATTTTCAGTTTGGCTGCTCGTGCACTCTGGAGCTCCGGGTTTCAGACTGGTTTCAGTGAGTGCTCCGGAACTCCCAGTCTCAGTCTGGTGTCTCGGGTGACACTGGTCTGGGAGTGCGGCCTGCTCCCCAGTGCACGTGGCTACTGCTTCCTGGCGCCCGAGTGGGGCAGCTCCCTCCCCCTTCCATTTATCTTCCGATATCTGTGCGCAGATTCACGGCTGCCCACTTTGTACCTCAATACTCAGCACCTGAGATGTTCGTTTGTAGAGGTACAGATGTATCTTCCTGCGTCTAGGGCTGATTTCGTGGGTGGTCAGGATGGTCTGGTAGATATCCAGCTCGATTCAGGGGACCAGCTGTAAAAAGGTCCCCTACTCCTCTGCCATCTTTTTTCTTCCTCTCCACATATATTTTAAAATCAACTTGTCAATTTGTATAAAAATATCCTGCTGGGATTTATTAGAATTGCGTTAAATCTATGGGACAGTTCAGAGAGAATTGACATCTGTACAATTCTGAGTCATCCAAAGCCTGAACCCAGCACATTCTCCATTCATTTTGGTCTTCTTTAATGTATCAGTGTTTTGTAGTTTTCAGCATATAAATCTTCTTATTTTGCTAGATTTACACCTAAGTATTTTATGTTTCTTGGTGCTATTATATATGATACCTTTTTAAAAGTTTAATTTCCAGTGTTTCTTTCCTGGTATGTAGAAATACAGTTGAATTTTTGTATACTGGCCTTCTATCCTGCAAACTTCCTAAATTCATTTTTTACTTTCAGTAGTTCTTGGAGAACCTTTGGGATTTTCTGTGTAGATAATTGCTATGGTAGAAATGATTGTTCCCTCCACCCCCTGCCCCAAATTCATATGTTGAAATCCTAACCCCCAAAGGTGATAGTATCAGGAGGTGGGGCTTTTGTGAGGTGCTTAAGTCATGAGGCTGGAACCCTCCCGAATGAGATTACTACTCTTAAAAAAGAGGCTTCCGAGAGATCTCTAGCCCTTTCCACCCTGTGAGGATACAGTTAGGAATCTCTGATCCAGAAGAGGGCCCTCACCTGTCCATCCTGGCATCTTGGAATTCCAGCCTCTAGAACTATGAAAAAAAATTTCTGTTATTTATAAGCCACCCAGTCTGTGGTATTTTGTTATTGTGGCCCCAAATGAACTAAGACAATAATCTTGTAGCCTTTGAATAGAGTTAGTTTTATTTCTTCCTTTTATTGGACTTTTATTTCTTTTTCTTGCCTTATTTACATTGGCTAGTACTTCTAGTGTGATGTTGAATATAAGTGGTGAGAATAGATATCCTTGCCTTGTTCTTGATTTTAGGGAGGAAGCAGCGTCTTTCACCATTAAGTATGTTGTTGCTGTAGATATTTTTGTAGGTGATCTTTACCATGTTAAGAAAGCTTCCTTCTGTTCTTAGTTTGCTGAGAGTTTTTTTTTTTTAATCAGAAAAATATGTTGGATTTTGTCAGATGCTTTTTCTGCAACAATGTAGTTGGCCTTATGGTTCTATTTCTTAGTCCGTTGATATGGTGAATTATATTGGCTAATTTGATTTTTAAAAATGTTGACCCAGTCTTACAATCAATAGATATACCACACTTGATCATGAAATTTGTTTTTAAAATATTGCTGGATTTGATTTGCTAGTATTTTGTTGAGAATCTTTGTGTCTATGTTCATGAGAGATAGGCATCTGTAATTTTCTTATAATTTTTTCTGTTTTGTTATCAGGGTAATGTTAGCTTCATAAAATGAGTTGACAAATGCTCCTTCTTCTGTAATCTGGAAGAGCTTTTGAAAACAATTGTATACCTTCCTTAAATGTTTGATAGTGTTTGTCATTAAAGGTTTTCTTTGGAAATTTTTATGTATGAATTCAAATTCTTTAGTAGATTTAGGACTAATAAACTCCTATAGAATATAGGAATTCTTCTGAAATGAACTTCAGGAATTTGTGTCTTTCAAGAAATTCATCCATTTTTTTTTAATAATATTTTTTTATTATGTTATGTTAGTCACCATACAGTATATCCTTAGTTTTTGATGTAGTGTTCCATGATTCATTACTTGCATATAACACCCAGTGCACCATGCAATACGTGCCCTCCTTACTACCCATCACTGGCCTAGCCCATTCCCCCACCCCCCTCCCCTCTGAAGCCCTCAGTTTGTTTCCCCGAGTCCACAGTCTCTCATGGCTCATTCCCCCTTCTGTTTACCCCCCTTCATTCTTCCCTTCCTTCTCCTACCAATCTTCCTGTTTCTTATGTCCATTTTATGTAAGTTAAGTTTATAGGCATAGAATTTTTTGTAATATTCCTTATTATCCCTTAAATATTTGTGAGGTCTGTAGTGAAATGTCTTCTTTTACTCATGGTATTTGTTCTTTGTCTTTTTTGTTTTTAACCTGGTCATTCTGGTGAGAGGTTTATAAATTTTATTCATCTCTTCAAGAAACCCATTTTGGTTTCATTTATTTTCTCTATAGATTTTTCTGTTTTTAATTTCATTGATATCCACTCTTACTCTTTATTATTTCCTTCCTTATGCTTGCCGTAGGTTAAATTTGTTCTTTTGAAGCTTCTTTTTAAAGGTGGGAACTTAGATATTGGTTGGAGACCTTTCCTCTTTTTTAGCTGCACTGTTTTAGCAGCATCTCACAATTTTTGTATATTGGATTTTCATTTTTATTCAGTGCAATGTATCCTCTAGTTTTTCTTGTAACCCTCTTTTTGACTCATGGGTTATTGGAAACTTGTTGTTTGAATTTCATGTATTCAGGGATCTTCCATATATATTTGTTGTTGGTTTCTAATTTAATTTTGTTATAGGAGTTAATGTAGAAAATGGGTTTAGGCTTAATAGTTGCTTAGTTTTTTTTTTTTTTTAAGATTTTTTATTTATTTATTCGAAAGAGAGAGACAGCCAGCGAGAGCGGGAACACAAGCAGGGGGAGTGGGAGAGGAAGAAGCAGGCTCATAGTGGAAGAGCCTGATGTGGGGCTCGATCCCATAACGCCGGGATCACGCCCTGAGCCGAAGGCAGACGCTTAACCGCTGTGCCACCTAGGCGCCCCAATAGTTGCTTAGTTTTAATAGTAGGCTTCGGTTACTTTCAGCATGCTACAGTCTTCAGATTTCTCTAATGATGTGCTTAGGGTGAAGATCTGGGTGACTGAATGTTTATCTCAATGTGTGCCTTCAACCCTTAGTTTTTAGCTGTTCTTTATTCCATAGATGGGCTTTTCTCCATGTTCTGACCCTTCCACAGTGGTGGACTGCCGTGGCTTGCTACTCAGTGTTTCCTAGACTGGTAAGGAACAGAGCAGGAGGGTCCTTTATTGTTCTGGCCCGGCCTCAGCCAGGCCACTTATACCTAGGACTCTGGAGGTGGAGTTTTCTCACTTATACCTAGGACTCTGGAGGTGGAGTTTTCTCACTATACCTCTTTCCCGTGGCAAGCAGCCAATTTTCTGCTTCTGTCTTTGGCAGGTGTTGTGCAGGAGGTTTTCTTGCTCTAGTCCAGTGGCAGGAGACCTCTAATAGTACTGACACAGGATCCTGAGCTCAGGACTGTTTCCTGCCGGCCCCGCAGGGATAGAGGTATCATCTTCTATCCTTTCAGGAAACAATGCATCTGTTGTGCTGCAGGTGCTAGCAATAACTACCCCTCCCCAGAGCTTAAGCCTTTAAGAGAAAGGCCCAAGCAGAGGAGCGCGGCTTCATGCCTTCCAACAGCAGTGGCTGATTCTCTCCTCCACGTCTGTTCCGCAGAGGGAGTCTTCTCCAGTCTCTTGCCTGCTTCCAGTCTTTCTTGTGAGTACCAACTGAACAACTGTTAAAAAACAAACAAACAAACAAACAAACAAACAACCTGCAGGTGTGTGGGGACTCCCTTATGTTTGTGGCTCCTTTTGCTATCGTGGTTGCTTATGCTAATGATGGTTGATTTCTTTTTTTAGGTATACTTTTTGTAGGCTTTATTGATATATAATTGACATATATAGCATTGTGAAAGTTTAAGGTATACAGTGAATTGACGTGATACATTTATATATTGTCACAGGGTTACCACTGTAGTGTTAGCTAACACCTCCCACATGTCACATAATTACCATCTCTTTTTTGTGGTGAGAACATTTAAGATTTACTCTCTTAGTACTTTCAAGTACATAGCACAGTATTATTAGCTATGATCACACTGCTGTGCGTTAGAGCCCCAGAACTTAATCATTTTTTGATTGGAAGCTGGCTGATTTCTTTCTACCCATTTGAATGGAAGCCTCATCTTCCTCCTGTGTTCTGTCACAGGTGAGACCTATGGTTGTCCCGAAATGTCAGCTCTGTGATGGGTTCAAAAAAGTGATTTTGTAGTTTACGTGGCTGTCTCTCACTGTTAGGTAATGGGTGACACTCTTCAGGTTTCTACACCTTATGTAGCAGAGGAGCAAAAAATTATGTTTCAGTGCTTAATCAGAATAAATCGTTACTCTTTCAAAGGTGATATGCTAAATTCCTATTTATTAGAGATCCAAGTTAACACTCTGAGCATAAATAGCACCACCGTGTTCTCTAGAGTACTATATAATGATAATCAGTGTTCATAGTGATGACACTGAAGCATTTTTAAGGCCCCAAATTGCCATTAGAATCATCAGAAAATATCAAATATAGTTTTAGGATTATATTCATTTGAGGAATATTCCTTGAGCAATAGGAATCCAGGTATGATATCTATGATTATATTCTATTGATTTTGCAATTAACTGAACTTGAATATATAAGATTGAATTTGTTTTAAAATAGTTTAAGGTGATAAATATTTTAAATGTTCAGGCAATTAGATATACTGCGTGTAAGATTTTATGCAATATGTGCACAGTCAATGGACTTGCACTGTGCATTAAATGTTAATTATATTAGAGGCTACCTAATAGGTAGGAGATTCTCTAACACAAAGGAAAGAAAAATTTTACTCTTATTTTTTTTCTATCTTTTAGAAGCTTCTAATAGGTACCACGTTTAGCAGGCTATGTTAGTCAGAAACTGAGATGTATTAATATTATGCAATTACCCAGTTTAGTTTTATTTTACTCTTATTGAGACTTATAATTCTATCTTTGCCAAAATTAAAAGAAACCTGGGTTACATTTTGTGAAATAGAGACAATATCTAATTTTACAATCTCTACAGTATCTAGAAAATTGCAGGATGAAACTTAATGCATTGTTGGAACTCCTCGAATGTAAATAACTGTACTTTATTTGGCAAATGGTGATAGTTCAACATACATGTTAGATTAAGATTAGTACAGTACATTATGTGCTTTAAAAATTCCCATAGCTATCAAATACTGCAGAGGAATATTCTTGACATTATTTATCCTGAAACATCATATTCAACATCTGTTTTTTTTAATATATGCAGAACACACTTTAAATGATTACATTGGTTGCCTTTTTAAAAAAATATGAGATGATTAATCTTTTTCTTATTGCAAAATGATTTTTAGAATGAATTACAAGTCTGATTCAGGGGAAAAAATCTTGGTCATCATGATTCAATTTTGAGTTCCACGAATGGAATATGCTTGCAATATTATCAATTTTGCATCAATATTATAACACTAGGGAGAAATTCATCCACTTAGAAAAATCAGAGGAAAAGACAGCAAGGGCACACGTGGCTTGAGTTTTCCCCTAAATTTTATCTGCCATAATGAGACTTTTGCTACTGGGACTGTGAAATTGATAGAGAACATGATATATTCATCTGGATATACAGCAAGAGGAAGAAGCCAGTGGGGAGGATTTGACTTAGGATACAAATAAACTTACATGATTTTTGGTTGTCCAGTACTGATAGGGGTCATATGATATGTATCACAAAGCAGTTAATAAGTAATACCTTTGTACCACTGCTCCCGGGAAATGTTCTTGTGGTTATACAGAAACTTTGGTAGTGGTAGGTAGTGAGGGGAATATAGATTTAGTTTATACCACTATCTGTAACTGATCGCTCCCACCCAAAACAAGTGGACTTTATAATTCTTTCCATCACTGAAACTCAATAGTGGACACATTGTGGCAAAGACCACTAATTGTGCTCGTGGTCACAGATGAAGAGGTGAAGAGTATGAGGAGAGAAAGGGAGAGGCAGGCGGAGATATGCAAAAAGAGTCTATTGGTAGTTGATAAACAAAAGCAGTGTCTAGCATGGTATAGACTACACTAGAGGAAACAATTACTTGATAAGGACTTGGGATTTATTTATTTAATTTATTTTTCTTAAAGATTTTATTTATTTTGAGAGAGAGAGAGAACGAGAGAGAGAGATCATGAATGTGGGGGCGGATGGAGAGGGAGAAGCAGACTCCCCAGCAGGGATCCCCACATGGGGCCCCATCCCAGGACCCTGGGATCATGATTTGAGCCGAACGTAGATGCTTAACCAACTGAGCCACCCAGGTGCCCCATAAGGACTTGGGATTGAAAGTGAAGGTCAAGAATTTGCAGAGGCACACTAAAGACATTGCGCAAATAGTAATCAATCAAGGCAGCAAAAAAACCCCAAAAAAACAAAACAAAAAAAAACCCCCTGATTAATGCAGGCCACATGAAATGAGAATCAAGCAAACATGGAGGAGTAGTGGAACAGAGCCTGAAAGAGTGAACTAGTTGGATCAGAACAGAAATCATACTCTTCCCTTGCTGGCAACAGGGGAGTTTGGAAGTGGATGTCAAAATCTACCAGGTACTCTTTGTACCTGTTGCTTATGATCAGGAATAAACTACTTTGTAATACAATGTATACAGTATACATTTTGTAGAGTGGGTTCAGTGGTACTTAATTAAGTCCCACCCCCTTTGGGGGCCATTTTCATGAAGTCTTGGATTCTGTGAACCTATTTGACAATTGTAGTAAAAAGTACATATCAGATTGTGTAAAGCACAGGTTAAGTGGCATCCGTTCAGTAATATTGTTTTAAAACACTTATTTCTGTTTGGGGGTTCCTTCCTTGGCCCTGAGGCACAGCTTCTGCTTCCAAGCCTCTTGTGATGATCAAATAAGATAATTACCATCATTCATTTCAAAGCCACACTGTTTAAGGTACCTGCCCCAATTATAGAAGAAACAGAACTGCTCAAGTTCACACAACTACTAAGAGGCTGAGCTTGATAAATCCCAGGTCTCTAGACTTCCTAGCTCCCTGCATTTACTATAATGTTCTATAAGTACAATAATAATTTTCAAAATCTCTTTAGAAAAACTTGTTAAAAATTTAAAGCAAGTGTTACTCAGTAGGCTTGTTAAAACTTGTTAACCAAAATGTTTACTCCTCCAAAAGAATTTTTGTAGGAATGAAGGCATTATTATGCCTTGTTCTTTGAAAAATAGTCTGTTCTTCAAACTGTATTTGTCAGAGTAGTTTCAACTGTTTATGTTCAGACTACAAAATAACATTGTCTTGAACTCAGGAAAATCAAGTCCAGTGGCAGCAGACTGACTATGGCTGATGTCACAGCTTCACGATGTTCTGAATTCAGAAATCCAAGCTCATTGCAGCATCTTGGGTCTGCTGTCTCCGTGGTGGCTATCATCCTTATGGTCCAAGATGCTGCTAGAGCTTTTGTCATCGATAAACCATAGTGACAGATACATATTTATAAAATCATTCATTCTCGCTCAAGGTAATAGATTTTCATAATTCTACTTCTGTTCTAATTTACTTATTCCTAGAAATAGCTCAGACCCAAAAACTTCTTATTCTTCTCTCTTTTGCATATTGTCTTTGTTAGTGTGCCCAGGGGTCTGTCTTTTATCTTGGCAGAGGGGATAGTCAGTAACAGGAAACAGTCTCCTAAGTCGGGTGGCTAATGCTCTGGGAAGGCCTCCTCACTTCCTCATGTTTCTCCCTGTAGAAAGCCAGGTGATTGAGTGGGCAAGTGGTGGTAATCCCTCCCTTCGCCAGACACATGCACTAATGTGGTATCCAGAGTGGGGAAGCGGTTCTTTACTTCAGGTTCGTGTCTGCAGGCAGGCCCGTGGCCTATTTTTGTATGGTCCTTGAGCTGTGTGAACAGCTGTTACATTTTTAAAGAGTTAAATACCATCACCACCACCACCATCACCACCGCCCCCACCACCACTAGGAGACAAGAACAACATGGGACTTTGCAAAGCCTTAAATATTTGTTATCTATCTCCTTACAGGAAAGTTTATTGACCCTTGTCCTAGATTATTTTACTCATGCTTTTGCCAATTTATAGGCAGAGTCTCCTTCTTGAACTTTTGGAGTTTCTACACGAGACAAACAGACATGTTCTCACAGTTTTGGAAGCTGGAAGTCCAAGATCAAGGTGCAGCCAGGGTCGGTGTCTGGTGTGGCCTGTCTTCCTGGTTTGTAAATGGCCACCTTCTTGCTGTGTCCTTACATGGTCTTTCTTTTGTGAGTGGATAGAAAAGAGAGATCTCTGGTGTCTCTTCCTCTTCCTATAAAGGCATCAGTCCTATTAGATTGTGGTTCCTCTCTTATGAGCTCATTTAACTTTAATTATGTCCTTCAAGGCCCTGCATCCAAATACCGTCACAGTGGAGGTTAAGGCTTCAACATGTGAATTTTGGGAAACATAATTCAGTCTATAACAAATGTATAGGAGTCTTTGAACTATATTTGCAACTTTTCTGTAAGTTTGAAATTATATACAGATGAAAGTTACAAGAAATAAGTGTCCCCCAAGCATTCAGGTACACTCTAAAAAGTCCCCTGTATTACTGTGGCCTCAGGAGACACAAAGCTAAAGGAAAGAGGAAGGAAAGAACAACTCAGGTGACCTCATCAGCTCTAGCCAAGTTTGAGTTCTCCTTTTTCTTATTACAAATTGAAGAAGAGAAGCTTTTATTTGATAATAGAGGCCAAAATTGTTCACACATTTTAAAACCTAGAGAAGAAAACAGGGAAAATAGAGATAATTCCTCAACCATCTTGAAGTAATCTCAGTGCCAGCAAATAACGCATGTACTCTAAGTGAATCTGTTGCCTGGTACACAGGGTTAGTTGTTTAGGAGGTCAGTAAAGCCATTTGCCTGAGAATTTTGGGTACCGTTTGATTTCTGAACACATCTTGGATTGTGAGAGTTGTTCCTTGGAAACATTTTGATCCTTTTGAGGCTTCTTTGTAAAGCTTTGTTAGGCTGAACCAGTGCAGCCTTTGGTCTAGGGCTAATTCCCTCCCCCAGCGTCCCTTCTGATACTCAGGTGATACTCAGTACTGCATAAGTTACCATGTTTTTACTCTGGCTGGTGGTAGCATGAACTACGTCAGACCTTGGGTGAGCTCTGGGGATTGTTCCCTCCTGCTACTTTTGAATGATGTTTTCCCGATTTTGGGTGGTTTCCTCACCCACATTCCCTGACCTGCACTCACTGAAGTCTTCAAAGTTCTCTGTGTGGCGCTGTCCTCCCCAGCACTCTGCTGCTGGGCTCAAGTGAACGGGCCTCCCAGGTACCCCTCTCTGTCTTAACTTTGTGAGCTTTTGGGCTCTGCCTGGGTTCTCTCTCCCTGCACTGTGGCTTGGAAACTCTGCAGTCAGCAGGATGGGGCAATCATAGGGTGCCACCTTACCCTTCTCTCAGGGATTACTGTCCTCTGTAGCCCAATGTCCAAAGTCTGGAGACCAATTTTGTACATTTTATTCAGGTTTTTAATTGTTAATTGATGGGAGGCTAAATTAAACCCCTGTTATCACATCTTGGTCAGAAGCATAAGTTTTGGTGTCTTCTTCACAGTTTTCCCACTTTAGTTCATCTCCTCTTCCCAGACTCCCATGTGGTCTGTGGCTTCTCCAGGGTTGAATTGAAGGACGAGGGGAAGAAAAGGACTGAAAAGTCTTCCTGGACTGGTGCAGTTGTAATCTGATGGGGCTCTCTGTTCTGTCAGGTGTCTAAATGCTGACCCCCTTGAAAGGCTTTAGCTGCTCGGGTCTCTTGCTAGTAGTGCCCTCACAGGGTGTGCATGCCTCTTTTTCCTGGCTGTTTACAATCATCCCTTAGCTTCTGGCTTCTGGTGCTCCTTCCCTTAAAGATTCCTCTTTGGGATTACCTTACCCTTCCATCTGGTTCTTTGGTAACATCCCTTTCAAGGGGAACAAATATGCCCTAGTCGGTTTCTCATTAGACTTTTCAGGAATCTGTCACATGCTAGTTCCATGCCTTCTAAACTCCTGAGGTCACAGGTCAGGTTTTCTGGGCGAGTCTCTGATTCTCTTCCTTACTTGGCTTATGAAAAGGAGAAACTAAGAAGAGGAAAAGGACTGCAACACATTGATAACTCTTTTAAGAAATTTAGTACTTCCAAACTCACTGTCAATATTTAAGACTCTCCTTATAGATCCTTCATGTGGGTGTCCAATTAAGGATCTACATTTGGGGTGGGGCAGACTTGGGGACTGTATTTAAGTGAAAATTCTCCATAGATGTATGGCTCATTTTTTCTAGAATATATGGACCTTTAACATCCTTTATTTTCTGTTCTGGGTCTTCCACAGAAGTTGAGAAGAGGAAAAGTTCAATTTTAATATCTTATCTCATGTATGATACATTTAATTAACTGAGCAATAAAATAAATCTGTTTCTATTTTTAAATTTCTATTGACTTTTCATGTTTTCTTAAATATGTTACTATGTCCTGGGAAGAAAAACTACAGATACTATGAGTTCGGTTCAGTTTGTTTCTCAAAACAGGTGGTTCCCAAAGCTTCAGAAAACAAAGTACCCTTCTCCCCAGAGCTATTGCTTCTGACATACTCACGCACAAACACTCAGACTTGCACACAGTTCTTATATAGCCTTGAAACTAAAGTCTTTGTGAGAAATAGAGGAAATTGAGTTTATCTGGGAACTCATCAGCTATTCTCTTATTGGTGTTAGTGACACTTGGCCTGGCCCTGTCAAATTGTTTTTTCCTTCTTATAAAGTTCTTTCAAACCTCAGTCTCCATTTTGAGCTTGCTCCTTGTCCTATACTCACTGTGCCCTATTCCCAGCATCCTGAACGCAGCCTGCTTTCACACCTCTTTGCTTTTGCATATGCTATTCCCATTGGGAAGCCCCTTTCCTTCATTGTTTGTTTGGCTCATTTTCTGAGATGCGGCTCCGGTGGCTGGGAAGCTGTGTGCGACCACTGCCTGCACTGGTCAGGTGTTGATGTGCTTCTAGGGCGTCTTGTATCTACTTTGACATGATACTTCGTAAGCTGCCTTGTTGCAGTCACCTGTCTCTCCTACCACATGGTGAGCTCCTGAGCACAGCAATTTGTCTTCCTCAGTTTGTGTTCCCCGTGCTTGGCAGCTAATTGAAGCAGTCATGAAAACTAACATGTTTTGGAGTATTTGCTTTATCTCAGGGAAGTTCCAAGCATTCTATCTACTAATCTCATCAAGTAAGTACTATTATCCTATTTTGTACATGGTGATACCAAGCATGGAGAAGTGAGGTAATTTGTTTTAGTAAGTGTTGGAGCCTGGTTTAACTTGGATAATCTGATTTTAAAGTCCACACTTACTTTACTGCCTCAGTATGGAAAATACTTAACAAATGTGGGTACTTAATAAGTTCTTATGGAATGAATGAACAGCTCTTTCGCTTTGCGGTGCATGTTTGCTCAACAACGTGAAGAGTCTATTAAAAACTCTTAACTGTGCAAGGGAAACTTTCAGACAAAGGGTGATTGTCTGGAAGCCTCAAAATGGTTTCCTGTGTTCTATAACATATTTGATGTAACCCCCTCCCTCAAGTTCTTGGGCTGGGTGCTTTTCAGGTCTGGCTTCTTTTGTTCCCCTAAATTAGACCTTTTCTGTCTGATCGCTCCACCAGCGAAGTGGTGGCCACTGCAGGCCTGAAAAATCAACACTTTCTTGGTATCAGCAATACCTCCTCAAGGCTGTACTCATCTGTTCTATCAAAATTAGAACCCTTGATATTGGAAGCTGTTTTGGACTCCATTAAATGTAGCCAGCCCTGGCCAATCTCAAAGAAAGATGTTACCATTATTAACAAATTTATTATAATATCCTGTTGCCATGTCAAAAATGACATTCCCAGGTAAGAAATTGGAACTATTTCTCTGATGATACACCTGGAAATTGGAAATTGGTTAAGGGTTACCAACATACTTTTGAAATGCTTTTTAAATCATAGAGCAAATAGGATTAGGCTGCTGTGGGAGGCAAAATAATGACATCTCCCAGAAACGTTCACATCCTAATTCCTAAAACCTGCAAATATATCACCTAACTTGGCAAAGAGACTTTACAGATGTGATTACAGTTAAGGAATTTGAGAGCAGGAGATGATTTTTAATTGTCTGGGTGGGCCCAGTCTCATCACAGGGGTCCCTTCTGGCTGTGGGTAGAAACTGTAATAGGCAAGGAAATGGATTCTCCATTATAGCCTCCAGAAAGGAATGTAGCGTTGGAGACACATTGATTGTAGCCTGCATTGGACTGTAAGATTTTTTGTTTGTAAGCTTTTAAGTTTGTGGTAATTTGTTACAACAGCCATAGAAAACTAATGTAGCCAATGTTTTTCCAGCTGTGGCCCTCTGATCTAGCAGTATCACAGTCAAATTACCATTAAGAGCAAGGAAAATGATCAGGGATAAAGAGGGGTATTACATAATGATAAAAGGGTCAATTTCATAAAAAGACATAAAAATTTTTAATGTGTATATGCCTAACAACAGAGTGTTGAACTATGTGAGGCAAAAAATGATAGAACTGCAAGGAGAGATAGATGAATCCACTATTCATAATCATAGTTGGAGACTTCAGCACTCTCTACAGAAATGGACAGATCCAGCAGGCAGAAAATCAGTAAGGACACAGTTAAACTCAACTACACCATCAATCAGCCAGAGATAATTGACATCTATAGACTATTTCATCCAACACGTTACACATTCTTCTCAAGCTCACATGGAACATTCACCAAGACCATATTCTGGGCCATAAAACACAACCTTATTTAAAAGAATAGAGATCATATAATGTATATTCTCAGATGATGATGGTATTAGACTAGAAATCAATAATAGAAAGATAACTGGACAATCTCCAAATAGTTGGAGATTGAACAATGCACTTCTAAATAATATCAAAGAAAAAAAATGTGCCAAAGGAAAAAAAATCTCAAAAGAAATTAAAAAATCTTTCAAACTAAATAAAAATGGAATATACGATTTATCAAAATTTGTGGAATGCAGTAAAAGCAGTACATAGAGGGAAATTTATAGCATTGAATGATCAAGTTGTTAAAAGTGGAGATTCTGGGGTGTTGCCACAGGTTGACTGAGTTGGATCTCTGAGTGTAGGGTGGTGCTTGGGAAACTGCAATTAAAAAAATGGCCCCAGATGATTTTACTGTACCCTGAAATTTAAATGTTCCTGGATTAGATATTTTTCCCCAGTTGTCAATCACAAAAATGAAGACAAAGCCATTAGTGTTAAACTGTTTTGAGTAGCCTAATTCATTTGGGTATATACAGAAACACTTCCACTTTGTTTTTCTAATAACAGCCTCCCCCCCCCCCCCGCTGCTATACACATTTTCCATCAGCTAGAAACTCTTAAAATATCTTAAGCTAGATTCTGTAACTTTTCAGCCTCTTCTAGACATTATTATAATGGTCTCATTCTAGTGTCTACTATTTACATCTTTTATTTAAAAACCCTGACTGGAGTAATCAGAGCTTCTTCCAGACGTGCCTCTCTCCTGGTTTTGTGGAGTTTCCTCACAACATGGCCGCCAAATGCCAGTCTTAAACAAAGAAACCCAGACTGTCTCCTGCCCCCAAGTGAGAGAAGGTATCCTTCTCTCAGCACTTGCCTAAGGGAGAAAAAGAACAGCAAAAAGTAATTGAACATATTGATGAAGTACTGAATGAAATAGACTTAATAAACAAGCCAGTGAGGAGATTTTGAAAGTAGAACAGAACTATAACAAACTTCACTAACCAGTTTTCCAGAAGAGGTCGGAATTGATCGCCAAAATCCCCAATTTCTGGTAACAACATTTGTCGACCATCCACAAGTGTCTGCACTGCTTGGGGAGGAGGACAAAGAGGCACTGCATCATTTGACAAGAGTTGAAGTGACAGAATTTGAAGCTGTTAAATCAGGTTACAGAATAGATTTTTATTTTGATGAAAACCCTTAGTTCGAAAATAAAGTTCTCCCCAGAGAATTTCATCTGAATGAGGGTGGTGATCCATCTTCAAAGTCCACCGAAATCAAATGGAAATCTGGAAGGGATTTGATGAAACATTCAAGTCAAACACAGAATAAAGCCAGCAGGAAGAGACAGCATGAGGAACCAGAGAGTTTCCTCACCTGGTTTACTCACCATTCTGATGCAGGTGCAGATGAGTTAGGAGAGGTCATCAAAGATGATATTTGGCTAAATCCATTACAGTACTACTTGGTTCCCGATATGGATGATGAAGAAGGGGAAGGAGAAGAAGAAGATGATGATGATGAAGAAGAAGAAAGATTGGAAGATACTGATCAAGGAGATGAGGATGAAGGAGGATGAAGAAAAAGATGACTAACGAAACACTGATGGATTCCAACCTTCCTTTTTAAAATTTCTTCAGTCCCTGGGAGCAAGTTGCAGTCTCTCTCTCTTTTTTCCCTCCTCTTGTGCTCATTTGCCCTGTTTTTTGAAGTCTCTTTTCTCTCCCTTTATACCAATAAGTTGGTTCTCAACTTATTTTGGGGGGAAATACCTTGAGCAGAATACAGTAGGAGAAGAATCTCTGCCCTTTTCTGTTCCAAATTCATTTTTATGCCTTCCTTTATGGAATCAATACCACTGTGTTCTTTGGGAAAAAGGAAAAACCTGCTCCCTTAGCTCTGCTGGAAGCTGGAGGGTGCTAGGCCCCTATGTAGTAGTGCATAGAATTCTAGCTTTTTTCCTCCTTTCTCTGTATATTGGGCTCAGAGATTACACTGTGTCTCCATGTGAATATGAACAGTTAGCATTTACCAACATGTACCTGTCTACTTTGTGTTGTTTAAAAAAAAGGAAAAAAAACCTAAAAAAACGGAGTTATAGGAAGTCAGCAAGGGTGGATTTGAGATGTTTGGGTGGGTTAAGTGGGCATTTTGACAACATGGCTTCTCCTTTGGCATGTTTAATTGTGATGTTTAATGGACACCCTTGCAGTTTAAGATGACACTTTTAAAATAAAATTCTCTCCTAATGATGACTTGAGCCCTGCCACTCAATGAGAGAATCAGCAGAACCTGTAGGATCTTATTTGGAATTGACGTTCTCTATTGTAATTTTGTTCCTGTTTATTTTTAAATTTTCTTTTTGTTTCACTGGAGAGGAAAGATGATGCTCAGTTTTAAATGTTAAAAGTGTACAAGTTGCTTCGTTACAATAAAACTAAATGTGTGTACGCATACACACACACACACACACAAGTGAAAACCTTGATTGATTATCTTCATAACAGATCTCTTCCTGATCCTGGTGCAGGCTAGGGTTGGGCTAGGGAGGAAAGGAGGTGGAGAAGGCACAGAGGAGAAGGCAAATGCCTTCTGACTTGATGAGGTTGGTGCCTTCCCTGGGTTAGATGCTATTGAATTTATTACCCAAGGGCTTGGCTTGGGTAGTGGGTCTAAGGTGCACCTGCAAGTAGCACCCCTAGGCACTGGTGACTCCTAGTGAGATTTGTTCACATCTTTGGATTACCCCCAGCTGAAGGCACCATGTGTTCCCTTCTTTCCCCTCTATACCACAGTGGCCCCAATGGGACTGTAGCCTTCAATCTCACCTACCCTCCCAGACCAGCATTCAGACTTGTGGGCCTATGGGAATACTTAGAACATATCTCCTGGAACAGAGACTTGAGGTGCCCCACTCCTCTACCATTTTGTCTTTTCATGTTGTTTTTCCCTTGTTTGGCAAGACTTCTGGCCAAGCATTCAACTGGAGCTCCTGTCTTCACATCTAAATTCTTTTCTTTGGCTTTGGACAAAGGAAACACTTGGCTTCCCTCAGTCACAGGATAGAAGGAATGGATTCCAAAAATATAGGCCTATGCCCTCCTCATGCCCCCTGCCAAGATGACTTTCATCTCTCAGTTGTTTTCTTGTATTTTTTGATGAGTGTGTATGGGAAGTCAGGATTCATTGTAAAGCTATATTTCTGAATTAGTCTTCTTAGGAGGACTTATAGGGAAATCATAGGTTTGCAGAACCTAGAAGATGGGGTAGACAGCACCTATGGTCCTTAGCTATGGGCCTTGACATTGGTTCCCGGAAAATCAGAAAACTTGCACTTAACATCCTGTTATGTTCCCTGGTAGAAGATTGAGATCTATTTCTGAGCCAAGAAATAACAATTGTCACCATAGCTGTTTATGCAGTATACTAACCTCTTCTATGTATTAATGACACGAGTCATTATAGATGAGTTTTTTTTCTCCCAGAACCTATTAGAGACTCCAGATCATAACTGGAACTTAACCCTGGACAGATCAGCTTAACTTCAAAAAGCTGTCTTAAACTAGGGCCTCTGTGTATGTCCTGCCCAATGCTACCCAAGTTGATAGTTTTAGTACGGAACTAACTGTTCGGGTTTTGAAATAGCAGTATGTGACTAAAATGCCTCATGTTTGGAAAACCGGCCAACTATGATAAAACCGCTGGAGGCAGATGATGGAGGTGGGGCATATTGTAAAACTGGGACTAATTCTTTTTTTTTTTTTTTTTTTTGACTTACTTATTTTACTCTAAGAGTCTCATGCTCTATCAACTGTGCTAGCCGTGTACCCCTTTATTTGTTTTACTTTAGAGAGAGAGCGCGCGAGCGTGGGGTGGGGTGCAGAGGTAGAAACTCGAGCAGACTGCACTGATGCGGAGTCTGATGTGGGGCTCAGTCCCATGACCCTGAGATCATGAACTGAGCCAAAATCAAAAGTTAGATGCTCAACTGACCGAGCCACCCAGGCACTCTAAACTGGGACTGATTCTTTTTTTTTTTTTTTTAAATTAATGATTTTTTATTATATTATGTTAGTCACCATACAGTACATCCCCAGTTTCCGATGTAAGGCTCGATGGTTCATTAGTTGCGTATAACACCCAGTGCACCATGCAATACGTGCCCTCCTTACTACCCATCACCGGTCTATCCCATTCCCCCACCTCCCTCCCCTCTGAGGCCCTCAGTTTGTTTCTCATAGTCCATAGTCTCTCATGCTTCATTCCCCCTTCTGATTACCCCCCCTTTCTTTATCCCTTTCTTCCCCTACCGATCTTCCTAGTTCTTATGTTCCATAGATGAGAGAAATCATATGACAGTTGTCTTTCTCTGCTTGACTTATTTCACTTAGCATTATCTCCTCCAGTGCCATCCATGTTGCAGCAAATGTTGAGAACTCGTTCTTTCTGATAGCTGAGTAATATTCCATTGTATGTATGGACCACAGCTTCTTAATCCAGTCAACTGTTGAAGGGCATCTCGGCTCCTTCCACGATTTAGCTATTGTGGACATTGCTGCTATGAACATTGGGGTGCATATGGCCCTTCTCTTCACTACGTCTGTATAAACTGGGACTGATTCTAAGAAATGTCTTGGTGCAATAAAAGCAGCCATGATTCCAAGCTGTGCAGTTGGGTTCTTTCCTTCAGTCAAATTCTTTGCCAAAACATTCTTTCTGTTTGTTGTCATTTAGGTTTATTTTAGCAGCACTTTCTATTATGATGAGTTTTCTCATGTTCAGCTGACTGGAAAAAAAAAAAAAACAAACCCTGAGTTTTAAATTTCTTTTCATAGCTGTAGAACAAAATTTGACACTATCAGTGAATTAAAAATTTATAAACATATTGTTAAGGCCTAAGGCTTAAATCAAATGGGAATTACTGAGACTGAGGTAAAAATGAAGTAATTTAAACATGTATGTGAACACCAAGGAAATATCTGATGAGCACACAATCTTCTAAGTTTACAAATGTCACAAATTATTTTAAAATATTTGACATTTAATGAAGTCCAAGCTCATTGTACCCAGTATATCCCCCCATATTTATTTATTTTTAAACCATATGTCATTTTTTAAGGGAAATTTAATTCACATGCTTTGGATTCGTTTGGCTCTGTCATCAAAATTCCGTTTTGTAAGAATTACATTGCATCCAAGTAGTCTTTCAGTGTATTTGAAAATAAGCTTTTTTTTTTTTTTTAATTCCTTGTTCCCTTGTTAAATGGGACCATATTTTTTCTCTGGTAGATGAATTCAAACAGAAAGAGAGGTGTTTTATTGATAATTCTGTAACTATGAATGTCAGATTATTTTATTAAAATTATGAATTTTTTATTACCAAAATAATTTTGCTTACTGTCTGTATTTGGAGAGCATTTCATTAGTGGCAATGATGGGACTGGAAATTGTAATTACAAAGAGTCACATAATTATTTTATAAATTGCACACTGAAAGTTCCAAGCCAAATCCACTTTTGATATCTGAAGCAGGATTTAGTATTATTAAGAGTGTACTGTATGTCAGGCAGTGGACTCAACACTTCATGTATAATTTAAAAGCATCTTATTTTTACATCCTTTTGTGAGGAGTATCTCAGAAAAGGGACAACCAAGATGCAGTCTGGTTAGGTAATTGCCCAAGGCCATGCACAGGGTAAGTGGTAAAATTAGGGTTTGGACCAGGGTAATCCACTTCCAAAATGATTCTCTGTGGCAGGAAATATTCACTTCTGCTTTAATTATTGGAGCTAAATAGAAATGTATTATTGATTTTCCCTGAGATTAAATGGATTTGACTATAACAAGTTATACTGTAGATACTTATAACTAAAGACTCAGTATACCCATGAACCCGAGAACATTTGCTAAGATAAATATCATTGCCCTTTAGTTAGACAACTTCTTAAATCTATTTATTATATATCTATTAGGTAGCTACTGTATGTAAGTAAATTATTATTGAAGACATTTTTGATTCCTGAATATTCTGTCACAGAAACTTTGCATAGAGAACCAATTAGTTTTAACAAAGAATTAGTCTTGGCAGATAACACCAGCAAAACAAGTACCACTACTATACTACCAGAGGGATGTATTTATATGCTAAAGGGCAGATTCTCTTATCAATTTTATTTTTCTGTATTAGTCATTAGAGGTCGGTCATGCAATAATAAAAAACAGCCCTCAAATCTCAGTAGCTAAAACAACAAAGTTTATTTCTTGCTCAAGCTACATGTCCAAAGCAGGTTGGGGGAGGAGACACTTATTTTAGTCACGTAGGAACCCATACTGTTGGAGCTCCATCTTTACAGGTGGGAAAAGCTGGGGAGTTCCTTCTATTAGTAGTGCAGTTCTCTGAGCTAGTCACATGGCACACTCAACTTCAACCGTAAGAGGAGAAGGGAACCAGAACTCCGTGAGCAGTATAGTGCCAGCTACAGCACCTAACCTGTCTTTGTTTTTAATGAACTAATTTATCCTGAATTTGTGCTGGTTTATAATTGCTTTTGGAAATGAAAAATAATTAGAATACTCATGTCCAGTATAGATCAAATTCAGTTCATATGTAAATGGATTTCTTCATGTGTTAAATATGCTCTTTCTTAGTAGTTAAAATTACAATCTGGGATGTGATTATGCATTAAATAATTCAATATGTACAATTAAATAGCTTCTGCCAGGGTCACTATACTATTTTAGATGTGTTATTTCGCAGTTAGACGATTCTTGTTTCCACCATCCATGCTGATTCCGTCTTCCACTCTCTTAATTTCCTTTGTATTCCACTCTATTACATGGGTTTTAAGAAATTTGGCTTTTCCCCCCTTTGGGCTTATAAATTTGCTCTAGGGTCGAGATAAGACCACTTTGGGTAATGTAGCAGAAGAGGCAGAAGTTTTAACTTGGGTACATTTCTCTTGCAAATGCAAAACCAAAGCCTTGCATTTTCCCTCTGGCCTCACCATCTGTAGTAAAGCTGTATGGAAGGGGGCCAGAAAGTTAAAAAAAAAAAAAAAAAAAAGATAGGTGTTGGAAACTGTATGAGAACATTTTTTTTTAACCCTAAAGATTGCTCTGTTTTGTTTAAACAAAGCCTTTCTTTTACCAAACATCCGTAACAATCATGAACATTGAGCTGAATTCCTGTACAGTATTGGAATTAAAATGTTATTCACTGGAAACAGTTATTTAGTTTTCCTATAAAATAATAGTGATTTGCCACATTCTTAAGAAAAGGTGTTTCTTGATCTAAAATATTTTAGGCGTCTTGGGTTTAGGGTTCTTTCCCCCACCTGATGGGAAAGCATCCCTAACATGATGGTGGGAATCCATGAGACAATACTATCGATTTATAAAAATCAAGTTTGCAAGTTTTTATAACTTTTTAAAAAGGAAAAGTCAAAGTGAAGTACCTTTAAGATAAGCCACCTTATTGTATAGATTGTAAGGGATAAAAGCTTTGCTTGCAAAGAATAAAGTCAGGTGTGTTGGCAAAGGGGCAAATGTTTGTATAAGTGGTAATGGAAGTAAGATCAAACACTCCAGTAAAACACATGGAGGAAAATTATGGCATTTGGTATTTCCTGTGTTTCTTTATTAAATAGTTATTATTTTATTTTCCTTCAACTTTTTAATATGTTAAAAATCATTAAGAGCTCCCTACGAAATTTAAGAACAGTTATGGAAAACAATAACCCAAAGAAAACCATAAATAACAACAACTGAAGCAATGCGTTTACAAACTGACATGTGACTTGGCAGTGGTTCGTTTGTATTGTTGAGTTGCTGCTCTATGGAGACCAGACTCACACCAGCTTAATAGTGAGGGACTTGGCAGCTCTTTCCTTGCAAGAGTCATTCTGAAGATTCTTGTACTAAAATTAACTTTTAGGTCATTTTATTCAATTAAAAATTTTTGAGAAAAATATAAATTCTTGTATGAGCCAATAAGATGACGAATGTAACTTAATTATCACCGCTTTCTTCACATTTTTATCACTGTTTTGGAGTTTTAAGAGAAGTTACTAACCTCAGTAGATTTTCCAGGAACACTGGATGGTAGAGTGGGTGAACTCCAATTTCTCTTTTTTAACACTTCTGCTTTAAGATATATATATATATATATATATATATATATATATATATATATATATATATATATATATATATATATATATATACTATATCATTTTAGCAGTGAAATGATTGCTTTTAGGTTTTATTTAATTTATTTTTAAAAAGATTTTTTATTTATTTTTTAGACAGAGATAGAGACAGCCAGTGAGAGAGGGAACACAAGCAGGGGAGTGAGAGAGGAAGAAGCAGGCTCATAGCGGAGGAGCCTGATGTGGGGCTCGATCCCATAACGCCGGGATCACGCCCTGAGCCGAAGGCAGACACTTAACCGCTGTGCCACCCAGGCGCCCCATGAATTGCTTTTAGGTTTTAAAGTTACCTCTGTCACTGTCCTCTGATTTTCCAGCAGGATGGTGGACAAACACATTATCGACACCATTAACAAGAACATTTTATACTTAAGAGAGGAAGGCGATTACTTACATAGTTATTGTTTGTAAACTCCTTCCTACCATTTGTCCTTCATCTCTTTGGTAATGATTTTGTTTCTGTTGAGAGCAAGGAACGGAGAAACAATTGTGCCTCATTTGTCATTTCTACCTTTTTGTGAAAGAGCTGATAAATCCTTTCTTGTATTTTTTACAAATGAGAGAAGAACATAAGATATGTCACCATTAGAGTCTGGTGGAGAAAGCAAAAGGAACCCAGAGAAAGGAGGATGGAGAAGGGCTGTATTAAAATGTCACCTACTTTCTGACCTTGCTGAGAAATGATTTTATGTGTTAATAGCCAGCTTTGCAGAAATAATGAGAAAGTCAGTAGGAAGCATTTTTGGATCCAACCTAGGCTCGCCCCCTTCATTTTCCTGGATTGATTTAAAGTCCCTTTAAATCACTTTTGGGGTAGTGTTGATCTAACTTCTTTCCAAACCAGTAAAATGTGTTTCTCAAACACTCCAGCGACTTGCGATTTGATTCCCTTCAACTACAGAATGAGTGAATCATTTCTAAGTCAATGACTTTCAACTTTCAGGAAAATGGATCTCTTTAGTAGTCTACACAAAGATTGTAAGAGCCTGGTTTGAATAAATGTTACAAGTTGCTAAGCATATGGATGCAGACTGGATGGCACATTTATAATTCAATTGCTAACCAAATATTTGCTTTTCTTAAAGGAAGTTTTAGCATGGAACATTTCTTCCTGGATTGAGTTTAGGCATTATTATTATTAGTAGTTTTTTAGCTGTTAAAAGATGTTTATGTGGTAAACAGCATCACCACCTGTCACCTGCCACTTAAGTCCTCAAGCAAACGTTTCCCAGTCACACCATTAGAACAGGTGAAGCCCAGGATGTGATGGGGAAAATATCCTGGACGTTATTCTGTTGCTATCATTAGCTACCATGAGGAAGCAGCATGAGACCCTGGGAAGTGACTGCAACATTAACCAAACTTTCCAGATGCTCTTGAGTATTCTTACTCCTGTGCTAGAAGGAAAAGAGCCCCTTGGATTTGGGCCACTTTCTGCAGCTTTGGCAGCTGCTGGTGACTAAGCCTAAGGGGTGGGGGATGGAGTTGGGACTGATTCTATTTCCAGAAGCTATATGGGAAACACGTTTCCTTTCATGGGGCTTAAAGTAATTCTGTGAGGAAAAAAAGTTTCTAATTTTACTTTTTTTTGATTCTAAGAATTGTAGAATTAGATAATTATGGAATTGGAAGATTTTTTTAGACATCCAACTCTCTAGTTTTATAGTGGGAAAATTAAGATCTAGAGAGTTTAAGGAATTGCCAGACTCTGGAGCCAAGTTTGTGTAGTGGCTGATGATTTTGTCTCTGTTGATTTTTGAATAGTTTTACTAAATTAGAGTCTTGATTTGGCAAATATAGGAATTTCAGTTCTATGTTCTGTTCTGTTACATTATCAAGTTATGTTTTATGCTATGTTGAATGCTCCATTGTTGAACACAAATGAAATATTTCTAGGGCTATTTTCACAGTCTAGAGACCACAAAGCTGTTTGTCTGGTACCTCCTTTTCCAACAATGGGGCTACTTTCTTCTTTTCCTTTTCCAAACAAATTCCTCATGGCTCTAAACATTAAGTCAAGCTTAAACAGGAAGCGGAGTGTTTCTTATGGTCCCTAAAATTGTGATTCTCCCTGGCTCTGTCCGTATGTGTCCCAGAGTGCCCATTTTAATTTTCCTGTGACTGTCCCCTGCTAGACTGTCATGCAAGTGACAGATTGAGTGCTGGTGTGACTCTGTTCCAGTTCCTGGTGCTGCATCAAATACCCTGAGCCTCTGGTGTTCTATTAGGCCTCCAGGAATGACCTCATATCTTACGGCTTGGGTGTGTGGTTCTGTTTGTTTTCCTGTTCTGTCTATTCTTTCAGGCTCCTTACCACTCAACCTGCTTGTTCCTGTTCCGGTATACTGAGAAAGCAAATGTGTCCTTCCTTTGTTGTCTTGCCCTTGTCTCCATCTCTGTGAAAATCATGCTTTAAAATGCTTCACCCTGATAGAGTCTTTTATGCCTTTGCAATGAAAATATTCAATTTCACGGTTTCCATTATCTTGTTAATATTATCAAAACTGCCATGATGAGAACTGCTGAAACAATCTCATTCACTTAGTATATAGACCCAGTGCTTTTTTTGCCTTAATAAAGTTTAATTACTGGTTAAATTGCTGGTATTGCCTTTATTTATATATCTGTCTGTACAAATGACAGCCCATTGGGGCGCCTGGGTGGCTCAGTCGGTTAAGCATCTGCCTTCATCTCAGGTCATGATCTTGGGGTCCTGGGATTGAGCCCCACGTTGGGCTCCCTGCCTAGTCTGCTGCTCCCATACCCACTCATGTGCTCTCTCTCTGTTGCTCAAATAAATAAATAAAATCTTCAAAAAAAAAAAAAAAAAAACAAAACCCAAATGACAGCTCATTAAAGACCATTCAAATGTATAGTCAGACACCTTTAGAGCAATTTTTTCTTTTATCCTGAAATCATAGTGAAGTGTACTCTTCCTGAGAGCTATTTGTTGGACAGCAATGTAAAATAACAACTCTCCTTTTCTCCCTGGCATTGTGTGAAAACGTATTTTTAACCAAAGATTTTGAACTCTTTTATTAAATCTTTCTCAAAACCAGTTGTATACAAATCCATGAAAGCTGAAACTGTTTTAATTCAAACCTTTAAAAAGGAAGAAATGACAGTCCCCTTCCCGAAACCTCTTCCTCCAGGTCCTTGGTTCCTGAAGTGAACAAATCAGATGAAACAATCAAGAGAGAAACGAATCAGAATCACAATTTTTAAACTTCTGAAATATTCACACGAGCAGCTCCAAAATTGGGAGTATGTTATATTCCAAAAGAACGTAAATTAATAGTTTTATTTTATTTTATTTTTTTAATGATTTTTTATTATATTATGTTAGTCACCATACAGTACATCCCCGGTTTCCGATGTAAGGCTCGATGATTCATTAGTTGTGTATAACACCCAGTGCACCATGCAATGCGTGCCCTCCTTACTACCCATCACCGGTCTATCCCATTCCCCCACCCCCCTCCCCTCTGAGGCCCTCAGTTTGTTTCTCATAGTCCATAGTCTCTCATGCTTCATTCCCCCTTCTGATTACCCCCCCCTTTCTTTATCCCTTTCTTCCCCTACCGATCTTCCTAGTTCTTATGTTCCATAGATGAGAGAAATCATATGATAGTTGTCTTTCTCTGCTTGACTTATTTCACTTAGCATTATCTCCTCCAGTCCCGTCCATGTTGTAGCAAATGTTGAGAACTCGTTCTTTCTGATAGCTGAGTAATATTCCATTGTATATATGGACCACAACTTCTTAATCCAGTCATCTGTTGAAGGGCATCTCGGCTCCTTCCACGATTTAGCTATTGCGGACATTGCTGCTATGAACAGTGGGGTGCATATGGCCCTTCTCTTCACTATGTCTGTATCTTTGGGGTAAACACCCAGTAGTACAATGGCTGAATCATAGGGTAGCTCAAGTTTTAACTTTTTAAGGGACCTCCACACTGTTTTCCAGAGTGGCTGTTCCAACTTGCATTCCCACCAACAATGTAGGAGGGATCCCCTTTCTCCACATCCTCTCCAACAATTGTTGTTTCTTGCCTTGTCTATTTTTGCCATTCTAACTGGCGTAAGGTGGTATCTCAGTGTGGTTTTGATTTGAATTTCCTTGATGGCTAATGATTTTGAACATTTTTTCGTGTGTCTGTTAGCCATTTGTATGTCTTCACTGGAAAAGTGTCTGTTCATATCTTCTGCCCATTTTTTGATTTGTTTATTTGTTTCTCGTGTATTGAGTTTGAGAAGTTCTTTGTAGATCTTGGATACCAGTCCTTTATCTGTAGTGTCATTTGCAAATATATTCTCCCATTCCGTGGGCTGCCTCTTAGTTTTTCTGACTGTTTCCTTGGCTGTGTAGAAACTTTTAATCTTGATGAAGTCCCATAAATTCATTTTATCTTTTGTTTCTCTTGCCTTTGGGGAAAATTAATAGTTTTAAACCCAGAATTTAAGATGTTTCTGGTCGGAAGGTAAATTGGTGTGGTATTTTTGGAGAGGGGATGAATTTGGCAGTATAAATTATATTATTTTTCTCCTCTAATAAGATTCAGTAATTCCACTCCTAGAATTTATCCTTCAGAAATAAATGATCAGGAAAATGTCCAAAATATGTGTGTAAGTATGTTAATCACAACGTTGCATGTAATAGTGAAATACTGAGAACAATTCAAATGTTAGACAATAGGCAATATTCAATAAATCATGATGCATTTAATATGGTGGTATACTAAAAAGCTTTTAAAAATGTAGTTACATCTTTTTTATTTGTGTTTGGCATGGAAACATGTCAATAATAAGTAACGATATTAAAGACAGTATGTATACTTTATAATCCCATTTTGGAACTTATGTGTGTGTGTGTACAAATACAAAATCTGGACAGATGTTCCCCAGAATATTAAGTGGTAGAATTAGAGATGATTTTGTAGTTATTTTGTTAGCTGTATGCGTTTCTTATTTTAAAATAATGAAGGTGTTGCTTTCTTTCTTTTTTTTTCTTTTAAGATTTAATTATTTATTTTAGAGAGAGAGTGTGCCCACACGCGCCCCATGGGGAGGTGGGGTGAGGGTTGGGCAGAGGGAGAGAATCTCAAGCAGACTCCCCACAGAGCCCGGAGCTTGTCGTGGGGCTCGATCCCATGACTCGTGAGATCATGATCTGAGCTGAAGTCAAGAGTCAGGAGTTTAACCCACTGAGCCACTCGGGGGCCCCAGAAAGTATTGCTTTCATAGTCAGAAAAAAGCAATAGCACTACTTTTGGTATTTTTGTTAATCAGAGATTGTTATATTACCAGTTTCCATAGTCAGTTATTTCACACAGACTATGAGAAAGTGTTGAAAGTCTCCTTTGTATTCTGAAATTAAACCTTGAATCTTTTGAGCTTTTAATCCTGTGTGTACTATAAGGCTACAGGGATGTTGAGGCTGCAAGGGACTAAGTGGGTTCTATTTGGTGACAGCCACTGCAGTGGCCAGGGGACACTTTGGCAGGTGCTCAGGAGGGCAGGAAGCCTCCAGTGATGGAGACAAGGTCATTCAAAAGTCATATGTTTATAAGACAAATGCTGCTTGTATTAAACATCACCACAAAGTGATATCAACCCTAAATTAAAGTCGAAGCTATTCATCTGGGCTCCTTACTCTCTCCTAACTCCAGCAAAAGGCTGTGTTTTGAAGCACAGAATACATTCTCACTGGCTTGAAAGATGAAACTCTCCTTAGTCAGCCCGAGGCATTACCACAGTCCAGATGTATAGTTTATATCTTCCAGCAAATGTCTGTGAGAATTATTTCCCCCCATAAGTATCAGATCATATTTTGCCAAGTTAACTCGTCCTGCCTGTGCTTTGAGCCTCTAAGGATTCCTTTGTGCTATGGTGCAACTAGTGAGAGGTAAAACTACCAGAATCAGAGGTGAATGATTAGCTAAGGAATGGAACCAACAGTCAAATTCTCACCCAGTCTTTTAGCTAAAGGACTCAGTGTCATCCTTAAATGAGAAGACAGTGTTTTGTGTTTTGCTTAGAGAAATGTATCTAATATGTATGTTTATATCTGCATCTATGTTTATATCCATATCAATCAATGTCATACACATGTGCGCATATACGCACATGTGACAAAATTCTCTCAGTAAAGGCCAATAAGGAAGTTCAACTATGTCTGACTCTACATAACCATAAACATCTTGATCAAAAAAAGGTCAACAGTGGTAAATTCAGTAGCTTCTGTGTATACAAATTATCCTGTAGTAAATGTAATCAGGGAGAAAAATATGAAATAATGAGGCTATAAAAAGATTTCAAGAGAACATAAAAGTTCAATATGGAGTTTGGTCCTTGAGGAAAGACCTGAGGTAGATAAGTGTCTTCCTGAAGAAAATCGTAAATGTGCGTCATTGCAGAGGAGAAGTAAGCGATTACAAGTAAAGAAACAGTGGAAGAAAAGTAAAGGCAAAATGGCTGTGATATGAGGGAGATGATAGGAGGCTAAGTGAGGCTAGAACTCAGAGTTTCGAGAGGGAGAGTGAGCTTGGTTGGACACAGTGGTCACTTGTAAGAACAGTTCTTCATTTTATGGGGATTGTAGGAGATTAATCATCCTTGGCTGCTAGGTAGTAAAATCCAGTAGCTCTTCCCAGTCATTATGACAACCAAAAATGCCCTGCAAGTTTCCAAATATTCTCAGTGGAAGATTTATCATCCTGCTTTAAGAACCATTGGGCAAGATAATGAGAACTTCTGAATGCCAGGACGAAATGCCAGGATGCTGTCGGATTTTTATGTGTGAAATAGTTCTGTTTTTATTTTTCTATTTCCCTCATGTAGACATGCTGTAGAACTATCCTCTTCTCCATGGTGTTTGCAGCACATACACATCCATTATTATCTGTGGCTTAATCTAGTTCAGAGTTAATTTTGATTCCTTGGGCATCTATTACATGGTACCTTAATCTCACTTTATTGCTGTTTAGAATTATCTTTATTTATAGCAGGTTTGGGTGAAACTTAGGGGCACTAAGGGGTTTATCAAACATCTGGAACAATTTTTCAAAAATTTTGGATTTATGAAAACCCAAACATTCTGCCAAGCACCTCTTCTCACCCTCTTTCTCCAAACTTTAAAAACACATATATTTTAGAGAACATTGATTCCATGTGTTTTTAATTCATTTTATTTCATATCATCAAAATTAAAAAAAGTGATTTGGTATCCAGAATGCTCATTGACACTTTAAAATAAATAAAGTTTTTAATAACTTAAAAAATGTCACATGAATGTATTGAAACAGCAAAAAGATAAAATTTTGATGGAGATTGATTGGGAATGAAATTTGGCAAAATTACTTTCCACACTAATTTATAGTGTTCCATCCAACTTCCAATACACAATCTGGAGAAAATAAATTAGGTTACTTAATCTAAAAAAACACTGTATCAAATTTTCTACACGAAGACATACATCATCATGGAGAAAATATAAGAAGCCAACTTGAATCAAATGGTCTATTAATTCTTAATATTGGGGATTTTTTTTTTACCATATTGGTAACATTACCATATTGGTAACAGTGATATAAGAAACTCTTAGGGCAGACTGGAAAATGTGAGAAGCAGTAAGAATAGTTGTAATTTGAGAAAGACAATGAATTTAGTCATGAGTTAGCTTGAGGTTGTGATATGCTAGTTATTCTTATGATTTGAGAGATTGAAGATTAGCTTGCTGTTGTTCATTGATGATAAATGTATAAACGCACACACAGAGAACTGTATATCCCTTCATATAGTAATGTAAAGTCCACTGTAGCACTTAGGCTGAGGCAAATGAGTTGAGTGAAACAGAACGGTTAAAAGCCCTATTTAAAATCTGTGTATTTAAATAATTGAAGAGATCTTCAGGAAGAGATGACCTTTGAGCTTTTGAGAATAAGAAGTCTGAAGTTATACTGAAGAGTAGAGATGTACATTATTTAACAAACTTGGTGGAAAATGTTAAATATCATTAGTATGGGAACGCAAATTTAAATGAGATGCCAGTTTTCACTTCACATCAGAAAAGATGTTTAAACTAAGAATGTCCCATGATCTTCCATACCCTTCTTCAATATTATTCTATGTCTCTAGTGGGAACATTCATGGATTGCTGATAGGAAAGTAAAATATATTTGAAGATTCATATCAAGAGTCTAACAGTGTTCTGTCATTTCCATGGGTAAAAGCTGACCCAGGAGAGTGGAATTAGGACAAGTTTTGATGCCCTTCATCTTACAGGTGAGTAGTGATGGAGAGCTGGACTCCAAAGAAAACAGGAGGTTCCTCCTGTGGGTAAAACTGATTAAGAACAGCCATGTTGTCTCCTGAGGGAAACATGGGAAACAGGAAGCAGCAAAGTTGTCCTGAGCCCAGAGCTTGGGCTTACTCTCCCAGCTCTAGCCCTCCCAATAATGGGAGTACAAAGCCCTATATCAAGCTCAAGGAAATGCTATGCCTTGTGGGGCTGGGCCCCCAGTGCTAGAGCTCTGTCAAAATTATGAGATTGTATGGGATTGTCATTTTTGTAGGTCACAAATGGTTGGATATTGGCAATTTTATAAGGTTCAATCTAATCGTTCCCAGGACACAGTTGTTCTAAGAAGGTTCTAAGAAGGTCAAGACAGCTTTGGGTTATACCTTGTATGTTAGTTTGGGTCTCTCAAGAAGCAGAAGTCAAAATGGAATTACACACACAGGATTTTATTAGGGAGAAATGCCTATATGAAAGGAGAGAAATGGGAGGGCCATCAGAATTTGATGCTAGTCTGATCCCAAGGGAAGGAAAGAGAGAAAACTGCTTAGATTGCTGTATGGTGTAAAAAAGGTTTGGCAAAGCTTTAGGGGAGTTCTTGAACTAAAATCAGCCAAAAAAGGAGTTCTGTGTCTTCCAGAAATAGGCCGTTGGCAGGGAGCAGCCAATGGGAGGTGTGGCCTTGGCACAAATGCAAGGATGGGTTTCAGAATGGGCTGTTGGGGACTCAGTTGATTGTAGTCCTGTAGGTGGAGGTCCACCAGGCACATTTACATGACCACCATGCCATACGACTCAGGAAGTACAGATGACACCCTGATTTGGCCTTGGTCTTGCTCACTGCCCCTTCCCTTTCTACCCTTGTCTTAACTCTGTTCCAGGAGTCTTCTTCATCACTGCATCTGAGGCCACGCAAATCTATCTTGACTT
Organism: Ursus americanus; assembly: GCF_024610735.1. NCBI lineage: Eukaryota > Metazoa > Chordata > Mammalia > Carnivora > Ursidae > Ursus > Ursus americanus. Next base: position 9,444,831 of record NC_142155.1, on the reverse strand, counting down.
TTATGGAAGGAAGTTGGGGACAGGGAAGGGGTCTCTGGTCCTTTCTATTCCAGAAAGTCACTGGCTCCTCTTTCAAATTGGCCCACTCCTTTCCAGAGCTCTGCGTAGCAGAAGAGGGACGGCTTTAAGAAATAAAAGTCCCCTATTCCTTATTTTCAAGGGTGAGGTTCAGTGTGACAAAGATCTGCAAAACCAGTAGAGGTCGCATGCTTTGCAAGATCTTTTGAATGCCTGGACAGAATATCTAGCCACTTCGTTGCTTCCATGAAGGAAAATGCTGTGATAGGGCTCCTAGTTGCAAAGCTAACAGCCTATTATAAGAAATCCTACAACAATAATAAAATTAACACATACCAAATGTTCAAATAAAACCTTATATTGTAAAATACCCTTTATAAATAACATTTAGTTTTCATTATTGAAATATGAAATTTGAAAGCAAAATTCATAAACAGCATATAGATGTGCTTCAGTGTAAGAAATACAAGAAGATTCACTTTGGAGCTGAGTTTTTGGTGGGAGAGGTAGAATGGAAATTGAACAATTATTGATGTAAATCAAACAGAGGTTTATTTCAACTGTGGCTTAGTTTTTTTGCTTAGGGCAAAAAGTGTACATAGATTGGGAGAAAAGATGTTAACTGAGTTATCTGGGTAATTTCTCTCTCTACTATAGACCAGATGTTTTAGGGGGACTTTTAATCATGGTCTTAAAAAGCACATGTAAATTAAACTTAGGTAAAAAAAAAAAATGATTAAGGCCCTTAAAATCCATGTTGAAAGGAAGGGTGAAAACAGAACTTGAATTCTTTTTCTTGAGGAGGAGACTCAAACCATCCACATAAAGCATCCAGGAGATCTGGCAAACATGCCCTTGCACGTTCCTTACACGAGACGCACTTCTTCCATTCACTCATGGGCTCATGTCTGTTGGCCACCCAAGCTCCCTGAAGACAGCTTATGGCACTGGATCGCATCAGCAAGGCATGATGGATGATCAGGGACGTCACCAGGGAGGGAGGACTTTGCCTTTGGCTTGGTTTAGAGTCAGATGTGAAGGAAAGAAGAGCAGTAAATTTGGAAACTATGCTGGAAGACTGTGAAATTTATTTTTAATCTCTGTAAGTTCCAAAGAAGGAATAAAACCTGCAAATATGATGATGAGACGATTGCACTAATTTGTAAGGTAATTTATCAGAGCCCGGGAACTGGGAGTTCAGCTCTGCAGGCCTGGGAGGCACCTAGGAAGGACTGAATTTTAACTTCTTCATTTGGGAGTTCTTAAATAGACCTCAAACTCTGATTTTACAAGTACAACTGGACAGGCAAAGAAAGTACAGTCTTCTTTATCCTCTATTTTGTGATCCCTCTAGATTTTGATGGGATGTTAGAACAAAACCTCCTTAAATAGGAGGTTAGACAGAAACGAAAATGACTTAACACACAGCAAATAAATTTAATTAAGAATAATAAAATCTAACAGCATCACAGATACTTAAATCAATATGTTTTGAAAGGATGTGCCACTTTTTTCTTTTTCTATTTTCCTTTTTTTTTGGTGCCTGTGCCACCCATTAATAAAGTGGCATTTGGAGCTGGGAGCTGTGAAGAAAGATATTTTTGCAAAGATGATTATGGGATTATTTTTTTTTATTCTTGTGTTATCTTGTCACTGAGTTTGTGCTTATGTCTACTGGCATTGTTGACTGCATTTTTTGTGACAATGTCTACTTATTTTTAAGGAATTTTCAGTAGATAGTGCAAAGACCATATAACATTCTAGTGATGCTATGCTCTTGTCCAAGGTGAATAGGATCCTGAGCTAGCAATTACATTTATGCTTACAGAATCAAAGTCAAGAAGGGCATTTCCTAACTATTGTGACAATTAAAATAAATCGGGGATGATGTGGTATATGTAAAACCCTGTGCTGGATATAATAGTGAATATAAAATTGCATTATTAATAGATCCTGGCAGTTATTGATTTGCAGTTCATATGGAAGATAAGACATGTACCCAAATAATTAGACGAGAAAGTATAAAATGAAAAGTATTGTGAAAATATTATGGATAGTTTGGGCAATTCAGAGGACCTGAGAAATTTCTTGCATGCATGTGTGATGGAAGTTAGGATCTCATTAGAGATAGGGGAAAGGATTCAAGGCAAAAGAAACATGAAAAAATTGAGATATTAGAAATTTCAGAGTGTGTATCAGAACTAATAAGTGATTCAGTTGCGCTGGAGTAAAGGAGTTATTAAGAATAGCATGTGGGAAATAATGTTGGAAAGAGAACATATGGTCGTAGGATATGGGCCATATCATAGAGGTCTGAGAATGCTAGGAAGGAGAGGTTGGTTTAGGTAATAAGCTACATAATTAGGATGTACTGTATGTGCATTGTATATGAGAATTGTAATTAGGAAGAGTGTACTGTAAAATGGATCATGACTGGGGAATATTTTGAGGACAGGGAGATCCATTGGAGGCCTTTCCACCTATCATAAATGATAGGTGATAAGGAGCAAATTAAGACAGAGGAAGTGCTAACAAGGATGAGAGACCTATCCAGAAAGATATCACAGAAGTAGAATTTATAGAATTCATCTAAAACTTGGGTATGGAGGATAAGAAACAAAGAATGAGAGTTGATGCCGAACTGTAATTCTTGGTACCTGGGAAGATGGCCACACATAGTAGGAATGGAGAAGTCAAGAGGAGTAGCTGGTTGGGTGGAAAAGGGAAGTGGGAAGTGAAAATGGGACAGGTGGAGAGCTCTAGGATGCAGCTGGACAAGCAGAACTGAAGTTTAGAAGAGAGAACATGACTTGCATTTCAGATTTGGGAAGAATATTCATAGAAGTGTTAGCTGAAGACAGGCGATTGAATAAATTTTCTAAGAGGGAGATAGTTGTGTAAACAGAGGTGAAAATGGAATGAAATCTGGATCATAAGGACCCACATTTCAGGAGCTGAAGAAAGAAAAAAGAAAGAAATCAGCAGAGTTGTGGGAGGAGACCCAGAGAACTGTTCCTCACTGGAGGTCGAGGGAAAAGTAGACAAAAAGAAGATGAGAATGGGAAAATGGGGAAAAGACTATTGAATTGTGATATTTGTCCATTTAGGTTTCAAATCCTCTATATTTTTCACTTCAGTGGTTTTTTGGGGAGGCCTGGGTCATTCGTAATGCATGTTTGTCCAAAGCTAGGCAGCTTGCTTTAACAATTTGCCCTAAAAGACACAGTTTAAAACATAATGTATAAAGTCGCATTTTCAACTTCTTTACTAATAACTATATGCGAATTTTTCTTATGGGCAGGCACTATACTAAGTTCTTTATCCACATTATCTTAATTTAATTTTTATAATGAAGTATGTAGTTTTTTTCTGCCGTTTAGCAGATGAGCAGGGAGAGGTTAAATAATTTATCTAAAGTCACGATTGGTAAATGAACAAGTCTTTCTATCTCCTGGTCCTTAGTTTTAACCATATTACCCTATACCTGCATGTGCTTTCACACACACAAAAAATGTGTATTTGTGACATTGGTAGGTAGGGCATTTTTATCAAGGTGCTTTAAAATAGAAGGTGAAATGGCTTCTTTGATAATGTTTTACATATATTTTCTTATAAATGTATCTTCTTTTTTGGCCTTCCTTCATTTTTTTTTCATTCATACGATATGAGCCAAATGTTTAGGTTGTGATGGAAAAGTCTTAGATACATCATATTTTTATAATGTCAAGATCTAGAAATAGCCAAGAGAGATTGGATATAGTATGAGATATAGGACATTAAAAGAAAAAGAAAAGCAGTTTACTACCCTGGTCTTTCAGAAATGTGACATCAAGTTCTCATTCGCCATTTACTGAGTCCAGAAATATGTCATTTTGGGCTCACATAAAAGGACAGAAACATTCTTATTAAGCTCTAAATAGTGAAGAAAACAGCAAATCTGTATGGCTGTAAAGAAGTTTAGAGTGAAGTAAGAAACAAACTAATAATGCAAATGATTTTCCATTTTTAAGAGCACTAAGATATTTTTAGAAAAACCACATTTTGATTGAATCCCTAGTCATAACTCATTTAATGACAAAGAGTTATTTGAGTCTTACAAGGATTTTTCACTGGAAAAATCTGTTTCCCTATTGATGCAACAATGGACTTGACCATTCTGCCTGTTGAATTGGTTGGTTATTTGGGCAAATACTCACACCCATCTAGAAATAGATTGTGTAGAATATGAATTATTTTGGTTTCTTATTACCTACCCCACCATATGGTTTCCCCTTTTCTTACTTTAGTGCTCTTAGTATTTCCATTAGCGGGCAAAAACAAGAAGGAAATCTGGGAAGACTGGAGAGCAGTCTTGTTTTGGTCATCATCCTTCAAGTAGGGGGATTTAAAAATGTGCCATCTCTTTCCTCCTTTTCATCCCTGAATCAAGAATTGGCTTTTCTAGGGGCGCCTGGGTGGCACAGCGGTTAAAGCGTTTGCCTTCAGCTCAGGGCGTGATCCCGGCGTTATGGGATCGAGCCCCACATCAGGCTCCTCTGCTATGAGCCTGTTTCTTCCTCTCCCACTCCCCCTGCTTGTGTTCCCTCTCTCACTGGCTGTCTCTATCTCTGTCAAATAAATAAATAAATAAAATCTTAAAAAAAAAAAAAAGAATTGGCTTTTCTAATACTTTGACAGTGTTCACCTGTACTGAGTAGCCCATGTTGCTGACACCAGTCAGCAGTTCAGATTTATACAATGTGATACTTCACTTGATAAAAATTATATTTCTCCCTTGCTTTGAGGAAAGGATAACAGACTTACCCATTGGATATGTTTGGGAAAGATGGAGACGGGTGATATAACTTTATTAAATGTAGTCACTGACAGAACATTCATTGAGTGACTGCCATTTGCCTGGGACCGTAAATGCAAAGACATGGCCTCTGTCTTGAGTAGCGTTGACTTCAGGTGTCTTGATCTTATGTATAAATATGCACAAATATGTAATTCTGTGTGCTTATGCTAATATCTTATATTAACTAAACATCTTTTTATTTTGTGTCCTGTGCATTTAGCCTCAGAGTTGTGTTTAGAGAGAAGACCTTCATTGCAGGGGGATTTGGGGAAAGAAACTTGTGTGAATATTTGTAAAGAAACTGTTTGGAAGGCGTTCTTTATCATTCTCTTCAACTTTATTTTAAAAATCAGACTTAGAAATAATGTCTCAGCTAGAACTGGGCTTTCTTAATAAGCATTTAACATACATTGTTTCATTTTGTTGAGTGACTGGTGGATCTCAATTTCTACTTTAGTGTTTGGTGAAAACTGATTTTGAACATTTAAAAAGTTAATAAATTCATCTTTGTATTTTTAACACCTAGCCAAGTCCTTATTCATTGAATTAGTGGAGCTTTGTGGCCCTAATATAAATAGGGCAAAGGATAATGAACTGTTGGGTTTTTTTTTTTAATCCCCTGGGATAAACATTTAACGTACTATTGAGAACCTATTATCTCCAAAGATTCCAAACCCTTCAGAAATACCCTTCTTTATTTATATTCTATATTTATGTTTTGCTTTTGACTTTATTAAAGCATGTATCTTATTAATCATTCTTCAGAAACACTTTTAAGCTTAATGGAATTATGTAATAAATATAAGTAATGAAATTTTGGGAAATATATTTTGTAGTAGAATCTTGTTTTCTTGTATTAATTCCATTAATTTGGATTATTAAAAAGTTGTCATATTTGTCTCTGCCTGTATTTTTATTCTTACATAGATATAATCTGTGTAGTTTACCTAACAAAGGTCAACTGAGAATTTTTTAATATATTTAAGCATCAGTGCTTATAAGTAGTGACACTAAATAGTAAAGGTCATAGGAAATAATTGGAAAATATAGTGATTTAAATTAATTTATGTAATGTAATTTAATAAAAATAACTTAAAAGAGGTATCAAGTAAACTTTCTAGAAGCAAATTCTATTGGATGGGAAAATGATTTCCTAGTGTGATGCTGAGAATACAGTTCTCCCTAGACATTTGGACGGGAACTGATGAAGTACTAAAATGCATGGCAGGAAAGAAAGGCTAGACTGAAGAACCCTTGGGTGAATAATCAATTATGTCTTTTCCATCTGCTTCATGCTGTTCACAGTTTGCACTTCTCTGTGTAAAGTCATTCAGCCACTGGAGGTCTCTGTTTCTCTGTACAATTTTAGCAAGATGAGTGTGTGTCATTATTTATGAAAAGAACTCTTCCCATAAAAAACACATTGGTATTGAATAAGAGAAGCTGATGGGCTACATTTCTATCTTTAATAGTTAGAAAATGCATGTAGTTCTAATAGCTTTCATTTAAATGGGCAAGATTTATGATTCTTCTAGTGTATGAGATTAGACGGATAGCCACATTCAGGAATATTCAAGTAGCTTTGTCATAAGAGAAGTGACAAAGCACTAACTGTAACTGATGAACTGATTTATCTTATCTCATTCTACATGTGGAAAAACTTATATATTTTTCTTCAAAATAAATAAAAACTGGGTAGAAAAATCCTTTTCCTAAAATAAGGATTTGTACAAATGAAGAGAATATTTACCTATTAGCTCTCTTTAAATATATTTCCAGACTAATAAAAATTCCATTTGAAACTATACAAGGTTTGAAATATTGAAAATGTTATTTTCTGGCATCAATGCTTCATGACCATAGGCATTAATGTTGAAATTTAATTTCCATGTAAAAGTTACATACTGAACATTTATGTGAGATAGGATGTATGGAATACACAGGTGAAGAACTTGTATGTTCTGAAGGAATTTCTAGAAGGTTGGGGGGGGTGAGGATAGGCCAAAGATAAAAGAAGGCATGACTTAGCACAAATAAGGTGCTGTGGAGACTCAAAGATGGAAGAGATCACATCTTCACTGACAATATCAGAAAAAACTCTACATGTGTTGGCATTGAGGTGACTGAGATTTTGATAAACAACTATTTGAGGGGACAGGACTGGGGAAGTATAGAGTAGATTTAGGGAATAGGAGGTAATACAGATTGATTGAAGGATGAAGAATGACTTACAGTGATGTGATTAGGGTTTTATATATCAGCCTGAGGATTTTGATTTTAATTTAGAGGGGCAAAGGAAAGAATGAAATTTATAATTAATAAGTGCCTATTTTAAGCCATGCTCTGTGCTATTTACTTTGTTCATAATAACACTTCTAAATATTATTGCCATTTAATGGATGAAGATGTGGAGGAACAGGGAAACGAGTAGTATACCCGAGGTGCCAGTTTTGTAGTCAAACTGAATAAGGGGAGAAGAGATAAGCCTATCGCATCAAATCTGAAATGCCATTAGATAGGAAAAAATGCTACCAAATTAAATGAGGACACACTATTGATTGTAATATGTGCCATTATTTTAGAGATGTTAAAAATATATATTTTATTTTATTATTATTTTTAAAGATTTTATTTATTTATTTGTGAGAGAGAAAATGAGCAGGGGGGAGGGGCAGAGGGAGAAGCAGACTCCCCGCTGAGCAGGGAGCCCGACATTGTGCTCTGTCCCAGGACCTTGAGATCATGACCTGAGCTGAAGACAAACATTTAACCAACTGAGCCACCCAGGTGCCCTAAACTATATATGTTTTAAAGATTGTGTTTTTGAACTGAGGAAAAAGTTTATTTTCATGTAAACAGGAGGAAAAAGGAAAACTGGTCACCCTAAGTACAATTTAGGAAGAGTAAACCATGAACAAAGAGCTCTTAGTTGTAACAATAATTTGATATCTTTACATAATACCTTGTAATTATCAAAGTGTTTTCACATATATTATTTCACTTAAGACTCACAAAAACTTATTTCTATTCATGTTTCTATTTGAAAACATGGAAAAGTAAGTTGTAGAATATGATGTCTGGTATATTCTAGTTTTTAAGAAAATTACATGCTATATAATATAATACACATTTTTATTTGTAAAAATTATATACTGTTTCACACACATTTGCATAGAAAAAGTGTAGAAAGATAACAACTATGTGTAGTAGCTTTAATCAGAGTGGGAGAGTGGGAAGTGGAAAAGAACAGAATTTCACTTTATATAATTTCACATTGTTTGAAAGTTTTACAATAAGCATAATACATGTTTAATGTATTATAAGCATAATACATATTTAAAATCCAATACAGATTTTTCAAAATTAAAAAAACAACAACAATAAAGACTCAGAGGCCCAGAGAGTTTCTGTGATTTTATTAGGGTTGCACTGGTAGTAGGTGGAAGAGGAGAGAAGTACTCAGTCTTAAAACCTTCACACTCCTCGCTTCTGTGGACATTGGGGGAGGCCAGCAATGACCTACTCATTCAACAGGGCACAGCAAGGGAGGCATGGAAGGCAATTTTATTGGAAATTTGACTTTAAAAGGGAATGGATCCTTGGGGAGTTATTGACTTCTTCCAGTAGTCATTATAATGCAGCTGAAACAAATATGGATTCAAAGGACAGCTTTGAGGGAGAAAGTCAATAAACAGGGCTCCATATGAAGATATGTATGGTTAAGGGTGATGAAAAAAGAGAAATTATCCATATCTACATAGTCCGTTTATAGTAATAGATGTTCATTGACTGGGTGTGTATGAAAGTAAAGAAAGGATCCTTTTGGACAGTTTTAGCAAGGGTTCATATTCAAAAGAGACACAACTTAGATCTCTCAAATATTTTTGAAAAGCTATTTAAATGTGTCTAAAGCCAAGTGAAGAGATTTTAAAGGTGAATTCCATTTATCACGCAGAAAACTATCTTGAAATACTTTCTCCATCCATCTCACAATACCTCAAACATTACTGTTTGGCAGCTACTTCAGCCCCCTATAATACTTTCTCGAAACTTCCTATAGTATTCAGTTTCCAAACTCAATCTACACTAGCTCTTCCTCTTCTTTTCACCTCTTTCTATTCTTCTGGTTTATTTTCTCTCACTAGAGTGGCTACTCATTAGCCACGACACACCAAAACCTAGGGAAGCATATAGTGAAACCTCCTTGGATAAGAGGCCTCTTTGGAAGGAAGGCTTTGGAAATACTTACATAATCAGAGTATCCTGGGGTCCCATGTGGCCCAGGGCCTGTGTCATATCACTGTCAAAGAAACAGCAGTCTGACTCTAGAAGCCAAGATAAATAGTGTTGATCTTTAAGTGGTTTTGAAAGAGCATAGTGCAGAGGTTTCTTACAGCACTTTATGCAGAAAGTTTCCTAAAAAATATTTCTACATGTCCCTCTGCCCTTCAACAAGGTTAGGAATCCCCAAGTATGGGAATTCATCAGATCACCACTAGGGGGAGTGTTGAGGGAGTGTGAGAGTAGTTTGTGATCTGCATGATAAAGGGTTCATTCACAGCATTCTTTTATTCATTCCATCCACAGGTTTGCAGAAGTACCAGCTGGGGGCTGGGCATTGTGATAGGAAATAGGGACACTATAATAAATAACAGCACTTGTAGTCTGTTAGGGAAGTTGACGTTGAACATTAAAATTGTGATGAGTGTCATAATAATATCTTACATATATTGTATGCTAACTTTGTGCAGGTATTATGTTAAAGGCTATATGTTTAATCTTAATTTAGTTGTCTAATATTTTCAAGAAACCAGTGTGATAAACACTGTTATTACTTCCTTTCTACAAGTGGAGAAACTAAGTGTTACATAATAAATTACCCAAGGTCACACATTTAATATATGTTGGAGCCAGGATTTGAAAAATTTGCCTAATTTCTGATCTGATGTTCTTAGCCAATGTTAAAGTGCTATTGCTTTCTAGGAAGGAAGAAGGAGACAGAGAAACATGGTGTCATCATTGAAAGGAATTAAAAAGACTCTGTCTTCACCATTCAGAAGTTGGGCTACCTGCCAACGGCGGACCTCAGGGAATCAAGAAAACTGAATTTGCAGAGGAAGATCCTTTAGAGCTGGGTCCCAGGGCACTCAGCCGAAGACCTGGCAGAGGCTGTGAAATAGGCAGCTTGGCCCATAATTTGAGAAGCAAGGTAAGGAACATGAGCCTCAGTGAGGGGAGATCTCTTCTGGGGAGAGACCCTGTGGTGACTATATGATCAAGCATTTAAAATATTGGCATTTGGTAGGATTCCCCATTTCTCTTTGAAATGTAATAAACTCAACAAAGTCATGGCCTCAAACAGTCCTGGAGTAAAATACAACTCACTAGCTGTATGGGTAAGTACTTAACTTTTCTGGACCTCAGTTTACTTATGGATAAGAAGAGTAATTTCGGGTTTAAAACTAATAAATCTAGGTAGTTCTAAAGATTATGGTAAGTTTTTTTAATAAGAATTACTTGGTCCAGTAACAGGTACAGAGTATACCCTGCAAAAAATGATGGGTGTTATTGCTGCAGGCCATTTGCAGATTAAATGCTCGCTATGTTGTTTTCTATGAACCAGATTTCTTTCTAGAGTTTTGGTTTTGAGAATGCACACAGATTCTGTTGGACTACCCAGTGTACAATGCGCATATGAAATGGGGCATTATTAATTTTTATTGCTATTTTCATCAATACCCAAGCTGACGTTCATGGAGCACTTACTGTGTCAGAAAGTAAGCCAGGGAGTTTACGTACACCATGGCATTTCATCATCACAGCAAGTCTGTGGGGGGTGGGCCTTAGTAATTCTGTTTTAGAGATGAGGACCCTGGGGTTCTGAGACTTAAGTGATTTGGCCCACGTGCTGGTAGATTTTGGTGCCCGGTTTTGTACTCAGTTCTGTCTCCTGTGTTTGAAAGGCGATATTTTCAAGATAAGCTCGTCTCTTGGGTGGGCAGTGTGGCAGTCAGAGCTTCTTTCCTCTGTACACATTTATGGCTTCCTTCCTGACCCCTCTGGTTATAAGCCTTTCTTTGATGCATGTCGGGTCCCTGCAGAGGGGCAGGATCTCCCACATGCAGGAGAGGGGAGGGTAGGTCTGCTCCAGGTGCACTGGGGCTTTTTACGTGTGTGAAGTATTTCATGCTCAGTGGCTCATCTAAAACCTTTTAAAATGCCCATGGGCCTCTCAGGTGAAGTATTAGGAAACGATGAATGTCTATGGAGTGGCAAGGCTTGGGGCAATTCAAAGCTTTCCGCCTAGTGAGAGCATCCAGCCACTCAGGCTCCATTTCTTCCTGGAAAGTTTTCTTTCTTTTTTCTTTCGGATACTCTATCTGACTGGGATTATCACATTTTGATTTTCTTGGAATGCTGCAGAGCTTGATGGAAAATGGAAAGCTAGCTTGAACCTTCTTTCCCTTTTCAGGGACTTGGCGTCTTATTACTCTATGGTTTTAGCTTTCCATGATTTGTTTTTTAATGTTGTGGTCTGCATGGGACTAAAGAATGCATCATGCTATCATTTTGCTTTCCTGGGATTTCTGTTATTCCAGTTATTGTGTATAATTTTTAACTTACTCTGTTTCCAAAAAATGCATTTGAGATGGTTTCCAATATGAAATAAATATAATAACGGTACCATTATAAAAAAGACTTTCAAATACAGATCTGAAGTTAAGTAGATGGTGATAAATAGGTATAGTGATTATCTAGGATGAGTAAGTTATTACCTCTGAGATTTAAATTTAACTTTGAGCTTCTTGGGAAACAAGGTAAGGATGATATGATGGATTTTACAGCCTTTCTAAACTGAAAGAGTATACAAGTTGTTACTGTAGAAGAGGATTCTTCTGGACAAAAATTCTAGTAGAAGAAATGTGTAAGTTTGTATGTTACAGAAATATATGCAGGTATAGATACACATTTCTCTCTCTCTCTCTCTCTATATATATACACACACATATACACACATATATACATGTATGTACAGATATGCAAACATAAACATGCACAATAGTGCTTGTGTGTGTGTATACATACATACATGCATGCGTACATGCATACATATATGCATATTGTGGTAGACAGACTAACGTCTGCCCAAAGATGTCCACATCCTATTCCCTAGAATTTGTGAATATGTTAGATTAGGGGAATTAGGTTACAGATGGAAATAAGGTTGCTAATATCTGACTTTAGAATGGGGAGATTATCTTGGATTGTCTGGGTTGGTCCAGTGTAATCACAACGGTCCTTAAAATTGGAAGAGAGAGGGAGAAGAGGAGGGCAGTGATGCAATATGAAAAGGCCTAAATCTGCTACTATGGTTTCGAAGATGGAAGAAGAGGACCATGAGCCAAGGAATGTAGGACATCTCTAGAAACTAGAAAAGACAGGAGAACTGATTCTCCCTTTGAGCTTCCAGAAAGGAATGCAACCCTGCTGACAACCTGATTTTAGCCCAGCAAGAGCCATGTCAGTCTTCTGACCTATACAACTGAAAGATAATAAATTTGTATTAAGCCACTACATTTTTGGGAATTAATTACAGCAGCGTAGAAAACAACTGCCCACATGTGTGCATGTGCATATACACAGAAAGGCACACACACACAGAAATATGCAAACACACACAAAACAGGAAGAAGAGCAGAGAAAGAAGAGAGAGAAGAAAGATATTTTTATAGAGATTAAGATGCTGCAGTCTAGGTACTTTGATTACAAAAATGCAACTTAGTTCTCATATATAAATACAATCAATTTCTTGACTCTTGGATATTTAATAGGGGTTTTAGCTTTAGTCCAGACTCAGCAGACCTCTTGATTTTATTTCTCTTTAAAACTTGTTACCAGCAGTGATGTGCTGACGCCTCTTTCTCCCAGGTCCTGAAAGTCTACTTGGGACCATCTCTTATTCATGCCATTCTCATTCCTGTAGCATGAATTCGGCAATGGTAGGAGTATTTGCATTCTGAAATTGAACATAAATCAGGATTTTTCCTCGTGAGAGCTGGTTGTTAAACATTTACCAGTATATCACTGCTTTCACGGACTTACCCATCGTAGTAAGTGGCATGACCGTGCACCCAGTTGCTGAAAACCTAGGGGTCATCTTTGGTTCATCTTTCCTTTAATGCCCATATCTAATCAATTATCTGGTCTTGCAAATCAATTATTTGGTCTACCTCCAAATCATATCCACTTTTTTCTATCTCCATAGTTACAGCCCTAGTCTAGACTACCAGTACCGTATTGCCTGGATCATTGCAATGGGCTTGTAAAGGACCTTGTGGATTCCACTGTTGTTCCTTTACCATCTTTTAAAAGTAGATCTATCATGTCGTATCACTGCTTACAAACCTCTACTACCCTTAGAGTAAAACCCAAGCGCCTTAGCTCCAGCCTGCAATGACTTCCCTTCTTTGCCTCAATGTAACTTTTTAGTTTCCTCTTTTCCCTCCAGCTCTCTCCCTGTGTTTTGGCCACATTGTTCTTTCTTTCTTTTTTTTTTTTTTAAGATTTTACTTATTTATTCGACAGAGATAGAGACAGCCAGAGACAGAGGGAACACAAGCAGGGGGAGTGGGAGAGGAAGAAACAGGCTCATAGCGGAGGAGCCTGATGTGGGGCTCGATCCCAGATCGCCGGGATCACGCCCTGAGCCGAAGGCAGACGCTTAACCGCTGTGCCACCCAGGCGCCCCCACATTGTTCTTTCTGTTCCTCAACTCACCAAGCTCATTTCTGTCTTAAGGCCTTTGCCATCACAGTTCCCTTTGCCATTAATACCTTTCTCCTTACCCCCAGTTCTCTGTATGGCTGCCTCCTTCCTGTCATTCAGGACTTAGCTTAAATATTTCCACCTCAGTGAGACTTTTCCTGACCAATCAACGTAGTCTTTAACATTCCTATAATATCACCCCGTATCATTTCACGTTAGCACCTGTTGCTACCTACTATTTCCTGTTCATTCATAGTACCTGGCACACAGTAGGCTCTTAATAATTGCTTGTTGAAAGAATGAATTAACTTTAGAGTGTTTAAAACATTGGCCCAAAATATGTTCCATAGACCACTTCTTTTCTGTCTGGGCCTAGTGGCAGAGGGTGGCTAGTAAAAACTGTCAACCTTAGCTTGGGAAAAGAAAGTAGCAAATGGTTGGAGTGGCAGAAATGTTAAAGAGCCAAGGGAGCTTGGGTGAGAATATTGAAGCCTTAGTCAATGGTGTCTAAGTGTCAGATATCAGGATGAGGATGGTGATTAAGAAGTGCTGAACTGGAAGCAAGACAGGCATGGAGGCAGAGTGTGTGGGTCAGTCCTGAGTCCAGACAGGCAGGGGGCTAGCACTGGGGCTTCCCAGTACTGTCAGATGGTGCTGACCTGTCCTGAACTCTTTCTGAAGCCCTCCTTCAGTCTTGACTTTGCTCATCGTAAAGCCTCACTTCATGTATCAGATATCACAACCAGATTTCCCCCTTAGAGAAGTTTCAGGAGAGGTAAATACTCCACTACTACAGTTCCTGGCTTTTCCTGCAGTAGAGGGGTAGTTAGAAACTTTTTTTTTTAATTGTTACATTAATGATTTTCTAAACAGAACGCTCTAAGAATGACTATTCTTACCCTTGTAGAGTCTTATTGTAGAAAGGTCCTTGATCAATTATTTTAACAGTCTCCTTATTTTACAAAGTGCTTATTTGATCTGCTCAAGGTCACAAAGTTAGTAGCAGATTCAAGATTAAAATCTACAGTTACTGGCTTCATGACTACTTAATTTGGAGTCAGAATTGACATTAAACTGTCATCTGAAAAGTAAGAAAGACCAAGTAAATAAGTTGCCATCAAGATCAGGGACTTATTAATCAATAGCAAAACACTCCAGATGCCTTTTGGAGTGGGTGCAGCTTGACCCCTCTCTTTTTATCCTTCTGACTTGCAAACAGCAATGACTAATGACATTTTGAGTGATGGTCATGGGACTGGGAAAGATCCTGAGAGTTTGAATCAAGTATAGATTAGATTATAGTAGATATCGTTTTTGTTATAGCATGTTATATTATTTTCTAAATCTTTGGGCATTTGTAGTATCTGGTTAAAATGTGAGATCTAACTGGATACTAATTCATCAGCCAGCTGTTTTTGTTTCTTGACTACTTTGGATAAGGAGAACTTGGCTGTACTTTTAACAATTTTTTTAAAAAAAGATTTTATTTATTTATGAGAGAGAGAGAGAGTGAGCAAGCACACAACAGGGGGGAAGGGCAAAGGGAGAAGCAGGTTCCCCACTGAGCAGGGAGCCCAATGCAGGGCTTGATCCCAGGACTCTGGGATCATGACCTGAGCCAAAGGCAGACGTATAACTGACTGAGCCACCCAGGTGCCCCTACTTCTGACAACTTTTGTGAGTATTATACAATCCTTACTCTTAGACTCTTCCTCTGTAATCCAGTGGTTTTAGTTTATTTTCATTCTTTGAGAAGAGGAATTGTTTATAGCACACCTGGTTTATAGCAGATATGGTGGTCCTAAGGATGGAAAAACTCAAACCATTCATGTAAAACAACCGAAACAGGACACATATATGGTAAGGACTCAATTATATGTTGGTGGTATCAATATGGTAATAATAATTCTCTTCTCCAAGTTAAATGTCAGAGTTTGGTGGAAAAATCCCATTGCCTCAGCCATTCTCTTCCAGTTTTCCTTTTTAATCTTTGAATTGCCTTTTGATAATCTCTTTTTTGAGAGTTAAAGTCTTGCAAGTTCTTTTTAATTAGATGGGTTCAGAGCATTAGAGAGTTCTGTTAAGCCAGAGAATTGCTTTCTGAGGTTGGCAACTTAATAACATTTTTGTCACTGTTGAGAAAGTTGTTGAATTGTGCCATGCACAAAGCACGATTTCTTCTAGCAGCTTACACTCCAGTCAGTGTTCTCCTAGTATGTTTGGAAACTTGTTTGATAAAGTCAAAGCGAAAAGGCATTTTTTTTTCCTTTGCCAATTTCCCCAGTTGGCAATGCCTCATAAAAAAGAGGAAATTCCATGATAATGGAAATAAAAATTTGGGCATTTTGCCAAAGGAGGGAGGATACTTCCGGTGCCATTTAGATGCTGAATCATTCTTGTGGTTGTTTCAATAACATCTAAAGTTGAATTATAGCAGATGAGAAAAATCCTCTCAAGATAGGAAGAAAAAATATGTTTTATAAACATAACCTTTGGCACATTAAAAATGCAGAATGCTTTATTTTTACAACTTTGTGTGTCTTACTGTTCAAAATAATTTGATATGTAGGTAATTAGGGGAGATAAAATAGAGGCTAGATTTGCCAACTGTTACTTTCTTTGGCTTTAGGTAGTAATAGGTGGAAAATATTCATGAGTATTATAAATAAAAGGCAATCAAATACTGGGGAGATGAAGCTGAAGGAAGGAGATAATTATATGTGAGTAGAAACCAGTGTAGAAGTGCTGGTAGTTATTTATTTGTGTTTTACATGGTGGCTTCCTCTCCCAAGATCTAAATTTTGGGTGAAGTCTTGTGGTCAGAACTTCATTCCAATCACTAATAATACTTTGGGTCTCATTAATTTACATAATAAACCTTTTTGATACGCAAATTGTATTTCAAGGCCCTGGATTGGGTACTGTGGATATAACCGTAGAAGTGTCAGACAAGAACTCTGCCCCCATGGAACTTACAGTCTAGTGGAGAAGCAGATGAACGAGTGATTATGAATGAGATGCGTAGTTCTCCGAAATTCAGAGTGTTATGGAATCAAATAACCAGCCAGCCTTATCCAGTTGGGTAAGAGAGAGGTTTGTATAGGGAAGTGACATTCAAATTGAGAAAGCAGGGACTACTGGGGGTTAGCCAAATGAAGCGGGGTGTGTGTTCATGTGTGAGAGAGACACAGAGAGATATGGTGCTGGGTCAGGAAGGCAAGAATGAGTTACCAAAATTCCAGGCAGAGGAAGCTGCATGTGTGGGAACCTCGATGTGGCTGGAGTTCAGTGAGTTTCGGAAGTGAGGCTGGAGAGACGAGGCTGCAGAGATAAGCATGAAACATATCACTCAGGGTCATGCCAGAGATCCATGCTTTGGCATGAGGGTAATGGGGAATGAACCCAGGAGGGGATTTTTGATTAGTGTTAGGGGTCAGCTGGCAAGGGTGGAGATGAAAGCACCAGTCAATGACCTGTTGTAGAAATCTAGATAAGTGGGCGTTCCGGACTCCTTCTCCTTCCAGCTATAACTATTAAGTCTTTTCCAGCCATCCTTTGGGATGTTTCCATCATCTGCCCTCTACTTTTTCATTTCTAGTGTGTTTGCAAAAAACAACTTCTTTCTTCCTTAGGTCTTTCCTGGTGTGGGAAACAAAGGCAGAAGAAAAATTATTAAATTTCCTTGCTACCTACAGCCCATTGACAAGTCCTTGAAAGAGGTAGAGTGACAGTCCTCTAGGGACTCAACTGCCTTGATGTTAATACTTTGCTAAGGGCAAAAGGCAGTTCTAGCCTGACCCCCTCCCCCACTCCAGGATCCTGTTAAGTCTACTTTAACTATAAAAATTCCTTTGGAAACTTCCTTTATCTCTAAACCTCCCCAAGATATGTGTTGGCAATCATCCCCCAAGCATAAGGCCCACTGATATACATCTGAAGGGTCTCATGACTAAGGTTTTTTTACATGATAATAAATGACTTTTCCCCCAACAAATGCTAGCCCTCTCAAGGTCCTGGAAACCTTGCTTCCAAAATTCCTTGGAGAATTACACTATCCCTAACCCCCTCCCAACTTGAAGGTATATAATGGGCCACTCCTCATGATCCCAGTGTAGCTCTTTATGCCCGTGGGTCCTGTCCCTGTGCTCTAAGGTGATTTTATTGCACCAAAGATGTCTCAAGAATTCTTTCTTGGCCGTTGGCTTTGAACCCTAACATCTTTCCTACATCATTTCCCATCTATAATCTGTTTGTAAACCACAGGCAAATACATTTTCTAAAACACCAAAGACGTATATATGTCTTTCTCTTTTAAAAACCTGCAGATGCCTCTCTGATGAACCCAAACACCCTGGGTTCATGCTTCCAGCTTTGTTTTACTCCCAACGCTCCAGCTCTCAGGTGGGCCGCTTGGCCTTCTTGTTGGTTTCCCAGCCTTCTCTGCACCGCTCCTGCTGTGCTCTCTGAGCGTCCACCGTCCACCGCCTGGAGTGACTTTCTTTCTCTTCCCACTTTACTGAATCTCATCTGATCTCAGTAAAGTCCCCATTCCTCTGTGAAGCCCCAGATTTCATCTTCCTACCTAATTACTCATTCCAGGAAACCCAATGCAAGGAATTGTCTTCACCACCACCATCATCACCACCATCACCACTTTTAATCGTTACTCATTGTTTTAAGTATGTTTCTTGGCTCAACAATTGTTGTTAGGGAATGAAGGAAGGGTTGCGTCGCCCCAAATTCGTATATTGAAACCCTGCCTCCAAATGTGATGGCATTAGGAGATGTGGCCTCTGGGAGGTAGTTAGGATTAGATGAGGTCAAAGAGCAGAGCCTTCATACCTGGATTAGTGCCCTTGTTAAGAGTAAAGAGAGAGCTTGCTGTGCTCAGCTGCGTGCAGATGTCTGCATCTGCAACCCGAAAACTGGGCTCACCAGAGCTCGACCACGGCTGCACCCTGATCTTGGACTCCCAGTCTCAAGAACTGTGAGAGATAAATGTCTATAGTTTGTAAGCCACTTAGCCTATGGTTATTTATTATAGCAGCCTGAGTTAAGACAATTGGATTATTTCTACCACAGACACAAAATATACAGTAAGTGATGAGGAATATTGCTTTTATCAAAAGTATTACTTCTGCCAGCATTTTAGAATAATAAAAAATATCATTTAGGCATATGGCTTTTAAACTATCACTTTAGGTTAAAATTGAATATTTTCTAAAATACAGTTTCACTTAAAATGAATTATATATATACGTAATTAAGCACATTTTCTTTGAGGAGTAAATCCCTTTTTAAAAATAAAATGATGAATATATTATGTAAATTGCTTTAGTACAGATGAATAAATTCTTTTCATATTTTGGAAAGAAGGGTCTGTGATTAATGAAGATATTTTATGGAAGTATTTATAACTATCTCATGTTTATAAATGAATTAAATTCCTCTTCCCTTCAGTATAAATATTATTGCAGAACAGAAAAAATATCCTGTGCTATAATGTTCCTTACTGCTCTACCTGTACTGTGTTGAACTTAGACAGTCGTGTACTATGTTAAATCAGAGTCTGCCTTATCATTTTGATTGGTAATGACCTTCTGAGCTACCGTGTGTTTCTTCATTGAGGTACAGCAAGGTTATTATGTGACTTGATTATTGTGTGTCTCCTGAAAGCCTAGATAGAACTATATTCAACTTGCAGGTTTATATTATCTGATTTGAAATGCAAAAACAAGGTTTGAAAAATTTACTCACTCATTAAACAAGTATCTATTTTGTGATTACAAGGTTTCACATACTGTATTAATTCCTAGAAAATCCCCAACCTTAATGAGCTTTGTTTAGGTAGAAATGAAGGAAAGACAACCAGCAATTATAGCATAGAGCGTACACATATTGTGATAGGCGGAGATAGAAGAGCTCTAATGTGCTCGGGAATACAGTGAACCTAGGCCATGTCCGGTATTTTTGCCACAACATTTTGTTGCATAACTAGTTGGCTATAGGGCAATTTTGCTGTAAAAGATAAAAATCACAAAGAAGGGGGACCATTCGTTAGAAAGGACATTATGAAACATGAAAAATGAATAACAAAATTAAAAAGATTTGTGAATTACAAAATATTTGAATACATTTAAAATATGTGTAGGTTCATCGCCATACTGTACAAGCAACTGATTTTATTTTGTGGATTGTACCTAAGCACTTGTCTTCAAAGTCTTTCATTTATAATATCCATTTTTTTTGCTTGTTGATTTGTCTTGTTCGGCATCTCACTTTTTCTTTCTTTTGTTTTGCTAAATTTTCTTCCTTCATTAAGAGAGGTATCAATTTCCAAATACTAGGATGTGTATTTATAACTCAGCTTTGTATTGTGTTGTGAAAGCCTTCTACACTCTTCTTAGCATATTGTCCCTTGACAGATGTTCCAAAGTTCTATGGGAAACGTGAATTCAAGACTCTGCACCCACTGTGTAGACCATTATGAGGGCTAAGGCTTAATAATATAAAAATGAGAGTACTGTGTCAATGGAGAAATGAAATCAAACTGTCAGCCAATTGATGAAACCAACAAACTGTCAACCAGCTTTTTTTTTTTTTTTTTTGTCTTTGATGGCGAAATTGCCCTACAGGTAATTAGTTACGCAGCAAAAATGCTTGTGGTGGAAATGCTTGCCACAAAGATCCTTATAGTGAAACTATCTAGAACCAACCTGGGTATTAGGGAAGACTTTTAGAAGAAGATGAACACAATGAGGTATTATTCAAAGGGGACAACAGGTGCTGAATGTCCTGAGAGAGCAATCTTGGAATTCAGGGATGGGGAGGTGGGAGCAGGGATAGAGGGAAAGGCAAGGTTGAGGAGTATAGGTTCCAAGGGTGTTCTGTACGGAGCCATGTTGGAGAAGCTTGGAACTTTAAGGAGAAGGTCTTCTCTTCCCTAGCGAAGCTCTTGTTTCTCTGTGTTTTTTTCCTCCTCTTTAAGAAAGATTTTTAAGGAGGAAGTTACCTTCAAGTTAACCAGCCAAGATTTTTTAGAATACAGAGTTTGTTTATTCTTCACATCAAGTAGGGTTAGGGATTTTGTCCCTTTCCAGCTTCGTAGGGATTTTTTTTAAGCATATGAGCGTGCACTACAGTTAGAGTGAAAGAGTTACTGAGCCCAGTGGCTGGAAGGGAGTACTTCTGCACCAAGACATTCTCCTCTGAGAAGAGTATTTCTGTATGTGTAGAATGGAACTGTAGATAAATTGTTGATGTGGGGCTCAGAATTCTTTTTAATAAGAAATGTGATGTGTTGAGGGGAATGGGACGTAATGGGTGTTACAATGCCTGAAGAATCTGAAATCTTGTTAACTGCTTTATTTATTTATTTATTTATTTATTTATTTATTTATTTATTTATTTATTTATTTTTTAAAAGATTTTATTTATTTATTCGACAGAGATAGAGACAGCCAGTGAGAGAGGGAACACAAGCAGGGGGAGTGGGAGAGGGGGAAGCAGGCTCCTACCGGAGGAGCCTGATGTGGGGCTCGATCCCATAACACCAGGATCACGCCCTGAGCCGAAGGCAGACGCTTAACCGCTGTGCCACCCAGGCGCCCCGTTAACTGCTTTAAAAGAGAATTTTCAAGTCAGTTGTTGGTAATCATAATTAGATATTTTCACTACCATTTTTCATTATTAGTGACTCAAAATCCGTACAATTCTGAGCAGAGACAGAGGAAAATGAAGAAGGATTTGAACTACCACCAGGAAGCTTTGCCTTCTTTCTCACCCGAATAGCCAAAATTTGAAGAACACTAGTTTGATTTGAGGAGCTCTTTAACTGGTTCCAAGGGACCATCAAGTCCAATTCGTATGGAGAGATGGAGTAACTGAGATAAGTTCCAAACTTCCTTCTAGGGATTTAGAATATAGAATGCTTATTTTAGGAAAAAAATTCTGCCAAGTTTTCCTTTTTCTTCCTTCTTCCTTAATATTGATGTAGATTTAAGCTTTGGCTTCTCAATATATATTTGAAGTGACTGTCCGTATGGAATACCATCCAGTAGAAGAAAAAAGTATTTCCAGATGCTGTATTTTTGGAACCAAATGTTAGACTTGGCGGAAACAGAGGGATTTTGCTACCTGCCGTTGCAGCTTCCCAGAATGACTGCCTGCTTCTGCCACTGCAGCAGACAAAGCAGACGGCAGGAGGCCCCCTCCCCGCAGCTTTTCCTCTTTGTTTGCCATCTCAGAGACTCCTGAACCTTATGGTGGGGAAGCCAGTGTCTTTCCTGAGCTTTGGGTGGTCTTCATGTCTTCCTCCTTCACTGTTACAGGAAACTACCTTCATGAATGTGAAGGTGTCTGGTGAGAGCGGCACAGTTTGTAGGTAAGGCAACAGATTTTACTTAACAAGCTGCTGGATTTCCAGAAGCACTATCCCTTAGGGCCATGCAGAGTTGAAATTGAGGCAATACTATGTAGGATGTGTTGCCCAAAATCCTGCAAGGCTTTGGCCTGGGAGGTTGCTAGTCCTTGACCAAATTTTTCCTGCTCTGTCCTTTATTATGAGACTCTATCTTTTCTACTTTCTTTCATATGAAGATGGTAATAGGATATGGTAGAAATTTGTATTTTTTAAATTAAATTTTAGAGAAACAAAGTTGGCAATTATTTGGGTCAGTATTTTTAAAAACTGTTAAAAACTATGAAGGGTTTAGGTTTTACTGTACTTGCAAGCTAAAAAGTTAATATGTTACAGTTTCATGGATCCTGGCAGAAGACAAGAGACTCATGAGTTAGAGACAAAAGACTTTATTTTCATGGCACAATAAACAGCATGGGTATCAGCATATTTTCATCCATTCCCTGAGTCCTAAGGGCAATATAAAGAGGGCCAGAGGGCACTAGCATATGCAATGAGTAGCATTAGAAAAGAGGAACCCTGGGGCACCTGGGTAGCTTAGTCGTTAAGCGTCTGCCTTTGGCTCAGGTCATGATCCCAGCGTTCTGGGATCGAGCCCCACGTCGGGCTCCCTGCTCAGCCAAGACCCTGCTTCTCTCTCTCCCACTCCCCCTGCTTGTGTTCCCTCTCTTGCTGCCTCTCTGTCTGTCAAATAAATAAATAAATAAATAAACAAATAAATCTTAAAAAAAAAATTGGAACCCTGAGTTTATGGAACTTGAATCTTCTATAATGGATAATGAGCATGCCTGCCCTGTGGTCAAGAGAGAGATGAAGCCATCTCTATCCCACAGGGCTATTTGCTTTATATTCATTCTTGAAAAGAGTGTGAAACAACAGGCAGTAAGGGTCACATGTAGAAGAACAAAGTACCATAGCAAGTTTTTTCTCAACAAAAAATAACTTTTCTATTTGGCCAAAACCATAGGGATGGAAACTACTGAATTAGATGTAATTCCAGAGAATAAGGAGAAAAGAAAGAAAAAGCAAGCAAACAAACAAAAAGAGAGGACAGTTATTTTGTGGAAGTGTGTGGAGGTGACAGGAATCTTTCCTGAAGTACTATATCTGACTTCAGTAATTAACCAGCTCTTAAAAGTTAGCTTTATATTCTGTGTCCTATTAATGGGAATAATGGCTTTAATTATTTTTCAACCATTAATTTATTGCCATAATGATTCTGAAGTGTAGC
This sequence comes from Ursus americanus, assembly GCF_024610735.1. Classification (NCBI taxonomy): domain Eukaryota; kingdom Metazoa; phylum Chordata; class Mammalia; order Carnivora; family Ursidae; genus Ursus; species Ursus americanus. The sequence goes on along the minus strand of NC_142155.1, from coordinate 9,421,560 downwards.
CTATAATAGTGTAAACATTTTGGGTCATGTCATCTTTGTTGAATAAGTGGCTTTGTACTACTAAATTTTGAATTCAAATTGATAATATTAGCATTTTTTGTAAAGATACGATAATTTTGCATTTTTGCGAAGGGTTCATTGAAATTTTCAAAACAATTCCAGAAATTTTTGTGAAAGAGGGAATGTGAATCTTGGGGAGAAGAAATAGGACCATTTACTACAAGTAGCTTACATGAAGCCGTCTTCTATGTAACTACTCTGATTTCTTAATATTAAGATTTCAGTTTTGTTAGGATTGAATCCAGTCAGAAATAGTTGTGTGTTTCCAAAGAACACAGGCTAAGGAAGGTTATGGGTCCCGAGTACATGTCAGACCTACTTGCTTGAAGAAAGAGGAAACTTCTGTAGAAGCTGGAAAAAAGACTTCAGGCTTTTGTGGAAGGAGTTATTTAAAGAAAGATTTCCAGGAAGCATTTTCATAGAAGATACTAGAGTATACATTCTGAAGCTTTATGTGATTTTTGAATACCTGATTAATCTGTTGAGATTTTGGGATTTCTAAATTACTTTGGTAAATGGGTACAAAATGGATTTTCAATAGTAAGGTTTCAAAAAATCTTTATGACAGAGTATTTAAGAAGTCCCAATAATATGCCAAATAATGGGTAAGAGACATAAATAACACACTTTCCACTCTTTGGGAGCAATTGCCATGAACTACAAAACAGAAAAATAATGGTTAAATGAAATTTTTGCATCTTCTGTCCAAAGAAGTGGTTTAGGGACAAAGAAGGAAAAGGACAAAACAAAACTGTGCTGGTTTTCCAACCGAAATTATTCTGTTTGATGGCTGGTTGCCAAGCCATGTGATCCTAGTGCATCTTTTTATGAAATGGGGAAGCCACACACTGCCACTTACTGTTAATCACAGCACTAGATGAAGGGGGTTTCATTTTAAGAAATGCAAACAGCATTGACTTGAAAACATTGGTGGGACAGGTGGCATCATGGCTAGGGGGGCAAAAGATGGGGAAAGAAAAATTTAGCATGTAAAAGAACCAGACAGGAAGATTCTGTTTTTTTCTAATACCAAAGTATGTTTGTGAGAAAGTGGCAAATACATTCTGAGTACATTTTTGAAAATTAGGACACTTTATATATGTAACATAACCGCTATTCCCTTAATGGGAAACCTGATTACAGAGATACATGGTGATGGTAGCGTATGGCCTGGCTTGCTTGTGGTGATGGTGAAATGAAGTTCTGTGGGAAAGGGGTGGGTAGGAGAAGACACAGCATGCTTTATAACTTCCTGCCTGCTATGACTCAGCCTCAGCAGACTGGGGCCAGGCCTGGGTTGGTCAAAAGACTCTGAGCACAATGGCATTGGCTCTAGTCTCCAGTATCTGTAGTATGTGGGCGATTGGGTATGTACATTTAAAGCCTTTTCGCTTTCCTTATTCCAGTGCCCCCGAAAAGGAGTCAGCATGGAATTCTCAGTGAAATACCACGGTGCTTTTGGTGGGAGGAATAAGGGATTATCAGTAAAAACTTACTATAGAAAGTTTTTGATGAGGTACATGCTTTCATTCTTTACCCTCCAGTCATGCTGGTGGGTAAATACCAGACTTTATGGTGTCTGCCATTTACGGGATATCCCAACTTCTGGAATTCCTAATCAGCATCAGGATAAGACCAGTGGGAAATGGGATTGTTCACATACTCTGGCTCCGCATGCTAGCTGAGCTCTTTGGTGTACGGATGGCTCTTGTCTGGGTCTCTGTTGGCTTACTCTAGCATAAGTAGAGAAGAACTAGCAGGTTCCTTGCCTGCTGTCTGAGCCTTGTGCTGAAGGGGAAGTTGGTGCTCTGGAGGCCCAATAGGCCAAACTATTTAGCACAGTTTTTACTGGAATTGTATAAATTACTAAATACAGTGACTGGTATCTAACGCCGACTTCAGCCCATTCTCAAGAACACAGTAAGTGCTCAGTACATGTCTGATGATTGGATGAATGAATGATGTCTCTTTTACTGGTGGACCTTGTCCTATAGTAAAACGGTTGGTCAAAGATTTGGGGATTTGGGTTTCCTATCAAATTTCTGTCCTTTAGAGATATCTAGATATCTAGAGCTATCTAGTCCTAAAAAACCCATAACATATCTGTGAGTATACCTCTATAAACCTGGTTTTATGAACAATCAGATTACTCTCAGAAATATAACATTCCAGGCCAAGTCAAACTTCAGCTCCATTTCATATTTCAATTTATTTCAGGATGGTCATGATGATTTCTAATTTGAGCTAAAACTCCTTGATCCTTTCTAGATGCCAGTAGAGGAAACACAATTGATTTTTGCCGTTGTCTTTTATCTGATATTCTTGAGACATTTGGAATTGATCAAGTCTAGGGTGAGAAGACATAATCTGTGTTTACTGGGCACTTAACATATACCTGGGCACTGTGATAGATAATGAGGACCCAGGAGGACTATTTTATGTTTTTTGCCTCTAAGAGCACCCAGTCTGGCAGGGGAAAGAAACAGGGCAATAAATAATATAATATATGTGTTTACCAAACATTTTCCTCAAAGATGCTCAATTCTAGGCATTGTAGTAAAAAACAACTGGACTATGAATACCCCAAAGGCATTGATTATGAGTATATTTCCAATACCCAGTGTAGCTCCTGGCATACTGTGGAAGGTCAATAGAGGATTGCTGAATGAGTGAATGAAGGAATGATAAGATGCAAGCTTAGTAGGACAAGGCCAAAATAGAGAAAAGGTAACACACAAGAGGAGAACCAAAGTAAGGACCAGTAACTAGTGACACTGAGCAAGGTTAAAAAAGGCAATTTTGTTGTAAAAATCAAACATTAAATAAATTACCTCTTTATCCAAAATGAAATCAAAGATTCCCTATGTTGCGATGACATAGCCTCAATTTTTAAATTCTGTCTCAAACATGTAACTGAAATTAATTTACAAAATATATAGTTTTCTTTTTTAAAAGGAACCTTACATATTCTTGTCTTGAGGAATCAAACTACTTTTAAGTTTATTTGATCTTTGTAATATCTGAATTTGCTCCTGTGGAGTTACTATTTTTTTTTTTTTAAGGAAGTGTGAGATAAACAGGAGAAATTACTCTTACAAAAGACACATTCTTGTCTATTTAGGAAGTTGTATTTAAACAAGTTAGGACATCCATCATTTTCAACAGCAGCTAAACATGTAAATTGCTTTCTGTAGCATAAGGAATGCTTCCCATTTCAAAGGTGGAGCAACAGATTTTTCTTTAAAAGCATTTTTCTTGGTTACAGTTCTGGTTTCTTCTTCCTTGGGTTCTAGGATTTTCTGATAGCTTGGTGATAAAGGTTGTTTCCCCCAGAAACTCCCAGAAACTTGGAATGGAAAAATAGGCTTTTTGACCAAAGGCTTTAGGAAAACCATTTGGTTGGAAAACATATTGACCCTTCTATATGTTGCTTTCAGACTTTCTTACCTTAAAATGGCTCCGGAACAATCAGTTCATGGCATAGCTTCTAGGTTCATCTGCTTAGGAAGCTACTGGAGCCAGAAAAAGTAGTTTTGCTTTTAAAAATCAAATGTGCGTTAGGAGGCCAAATGTACTGGCAAGGAGTGTTTTCAAGGATACATTGTACAGGTTTCTGGGGTGGAAGTAAGGAATGAGGACTGGTGCACTCCTTCTGGTAACAACTGATAACATTGGCAACATTTACGTTTGCAGGACATTGATCAGAAATCATCAAATAATCCATTAGAAGAAAATGGGGAGATGGTTACTTTTATGAGACAACTAACAGATGTGAGAAATGAACCTGTCTGTTTTGTTTTGTTTTTTAAAGATTTTATTTATTTATTTGACAGAGATAGAGACAGCCAGCTAGAGAGGGAACACAAGCAGGGGGAGTGGGAGAGGAAGAAGCAGGCTCATAGCCGAGGAGCCTGATGTGGGGCTCGATCCCATAACGCCGGGATCACGCCCTGAGCCGAAGGCAGACGCTTAACCGCTGTGCCACCCAGGCGCCCCTGTTTTTTCTTTTTTTTTTTTTTTTTTTTGATCGAGATTTGAATTTCATTGGAAAATGCTGGCTGGGAGTCTGTGCCTTTGGTAAGTGTTGGGGCGTCCTGAAAAGTAGAGATGCATCTATTCACTTGTTCAATTTGCAGATGATACTTGTGAAGTATAAAACAAACAAACAGAAAGAGTTTCCAGTGTTAAAAGTGATGACGGTTACAGTAATAGTCTCAGTGACCTGGAGCTCTATTAGTAAGTTCTTGCACTTGCAAGCCAGAAGTGATTTTTAGAACGTAAATCCTAAAGAGAGAAAACGAGGTAACATTAAAAGCAGGGGGGAGTTCTCCTTGATGCATTTGTATATTCCCTTAAACATTCACTGATCTGACAAATATTTATGGTGCCTTCCATGTGCCAGGTACAGTTCTTGGCACCAGGAGAAATAGTGGTGAACAAAGAGACAGGCTTACATTCTTGTTTTTGTTTTGTTTTGACACAATTAAACAACAAATATATATCCATGCACGTAGAGTGAAAGCTTCCCTGAAGAAAAAGGAAGCTAATAAAGGGAATAGAGAGTGCCAGGGGAGGTTAGGTCGGACAGGACACGTGAGGATTTGTTTATGGTTAGGAGGTCCAGAGGGGAGGAAGGGGAGCAATTATAGAAGATGGGAATCCATTGGGTATTGGTGCTTTTAATGAGATGGGGAGCCTGAAAAGAAGGAGGGTAGCAGAAGGATCTAGGGGAGTGCTAGTGGGAAGTCAAAAGTTCCTGCTGGGTCTGTTAAGTTGGAAATGCCTATTAAATACTACAGTGAAGAAGCTGAGTTGGCAGTTGGATAGCAAACCTGGAGCTCAGGAGGAAGTCTGGGAGTCAGGGTTCCTTCTATCAGTTTGGGAGTCATGGGCCTATTCATGGTATTTGAAGTCCTAGAACTGGATGAAATAATCTAGGAGGTGAGAGGTGTGAGTATGAATGGAAAAGAAGCATGAGGGTTGGGCCCAGGGCCACTCTAACATGTCGAGGTCTAACAGAGAAGGAGCAGCCAGCAATAGAAACTGAGGAGGCATTGCCAGTGTGGCAGGAAGAAAGCCCAGAGTGTGTGGTATGCCAGAAGCTGAGTGGCTAATGAAACCGTGAGAGACCCTTGATGACAAGCGTTGCTGAGAGCAAAGCGAGTCATGAAAAATAAATTGGTTTAAATGGAAAGCACACAAAATAATTCAGGAAGGAAGAACTCATGATAAAGGATGAGGGAGAGAAATATGAGTATAGTAACTGGCCATGTTGTCTCTGCATATCTCTGATGCAACTTCCCTTTGGAACATTATCTATCATGATTTAAATCTTTTTTTTTTTTTAGAGATTTATTTGAGAGAGAGAGAGAGAGAGAGAGAGAGAGAGAGAGAGAGAGATAGCTTGAGCAGGATGGAGAGGGAGAAGCAGGCTCCCTGCTGAGCAGGATCCCAGGACCTGGGATCATGACCTGAGCTGAGGGCAGATGGTTAACTGACTGAACCACCTAGGCTCTCCCATGATTTAAATCTTGAAAAGAGGCATTAACCCCTATGAATCCTAAAGGAAACCTTGTTTTGTAATACAAGAGGTGGTTATACGTGCCACTTTCCTCAACATGTAATCACACAGCAGACAGGTGTTGTACATTCTTTCATTGTAATACATGTCAGTACATATCCTAGCTGTCCACTCGTTTCCATGTGCCCTGCTGATGTCCTCCTCTAAGCTGGGACCATCCCTTGCCTGGACGACTACAATTACTTCTGTGTTTGTTCATTGGCGAGGCAGCCACCAAGATGAGATTCTGTGTATAAGAGATGTATTGGGAGAAACACCTATGAGGGATAAGTAGGAAGCAAGCAGAAGTAGGCAGAAACAACCTTCAGATCTTGGGATGGGTCTGATACCCATGAATAAAGAGGGAGGGCAGAAAATTCTCAGACAATGGGGCAGTTTAAAAAAAGTTCCAACCAGGATGGTGAGGAGTCCTCAGCCAAAGTTGCCCATTAGTGAAGTCCTGCATCCTGTAGGAACGGGCTAGCACTTGGAGCACTCTGGGTCCAGGCATTAGCAGCAGTTGACCAGGGCTTGGGGGAGAGTGGCAGAGTGGGGTAGGGGTTTGACCTCAGCTCATTTGTGGTGATGCAGCCGCAGCAAAAGCCACAGCTGGGGCTATCATCAGTGAAGCCCCTCACAGCCAGTTCTCTTAAAGGGGATTCGAGCTTAATACGGTTGGAATCATTAAAATGTAGTAACTGAGAGAAGGGGCCTCACAGAGCTGCAATTCCAAGTCCCTGGGGAGGTACCCGCTGGCTGGTGCTAGTATCGGGGGTTGGTCTGGAGAGCACTGGGGAAGTTGCACACTCAGTTCACGTGCTGTTGCAGGAGGTAAGGAAGCATTGCCGGAAGGAATCACATAGACAGGAGATCCTCAGGAAATGGGTGGGAGAGAGCAAGTCCCTTTCTCCTCCTCCAGGTTTGCATCCCTACTGAGGGAAGGAGGCAACAGAGCAGAAGTGGGGTTTGTGGAGTCCCAAATGGAGCATCACAAGGCAGAAGAAAGAAGGGTGGGTATGGGGCTGAGAGACAGTAACTTACGACTTTAATAATTGGCACAACACATGAACTGCTTTCCATTTTTTCGGTCCTCCTGTGTTTGGTTTCATCCTTTCTGGTGGATCCACAGTGATTCCTGGGCCGTCTCCCCAGATCCAGGCAGAATGCAGGAAATTAGCACATAAGAGATGTTTCTGCTCTAGAGATTATTCTGTTTCTAGTTCTCTCAAGATTAGAACCCGTATGCTTTCTCACAGAGAGAAACGTCCCCTTCTCCTTGATCTCTGTTAGTGAGTCCCGTTACTGAGGCCTGACTCCTCCAGCCTCAGCATCCTTTACCAAGGAGTCTCCCGAAGCCGTTCTGGCCACCTCAGGTTTTTCCAGTTTACTCCCAAAGAAGCACTAAGATGCTCATTAAATGTTGCCTGAACTGACAGAATTGGTTCAGGAGCCCTGGAAAGCTATGAATGTGTGTGCAGAGAGGTCATTTATTTTAGAAGTTTACAAATCCCTGTTAGGTCTTCCTCCTAAAGGCCACATATTAAGGTTTTTAGAATTTGCAGGCCAAAAGCCCGTCAAGGATATTATGTAGGAACTTACATGAGGGTTGCCAAATAAAATATATTTTTAGTATAAGTATACCCTCTACAATATTTGGGACATACTTAAATTTAAAAATTATCTGAAATATAAATCTAATTCAGCATCTAGTATTTTTATTGAACAAATCTGGCCACTGTACCTTATATAATAATTTAAAATGTAACCACTTAAAAATGTGAAAACTATTCCCAGCTCCTTGGCCATAAAAAAAACCAAACCAAACAAAACCAAAAAACCAACCAAAAAAAACAGGTGGCTGGCCAGTTTAAGTCCACAGGCTGTAGTTTGCTTCCTTCTGCCCTGTTGTATCATTCAGGCTCCAGTTTCAGGAAACAGAAACCACTTGCAGAAAGGGATGTAACATAGAGACTTACGTGCTTATAAAAATCCCTGGAATAGCTGGAGGGGTAGGCTTTACACTAGACTTCCAAGAACGAACCCCTGAACAACGTGGCAGAACTGGCCTGCCAAGGAAACCATTGTCCCAGTCTCTGTCTCCAGTATTATGCTCCTCAGCCTCTCCAGGAACATACCATTGGAAGAGAATGGGGGAATCCAGGAGCCACTTCGAGAACTGTTGATTTCAGAGTCACAAGGTGTCTGCTAATCAGCACCCACTGGTTATGTCTCAAGTGCTCTCTCTCTTTCTCCATTTAAATCAATTCTGAATATAAGTCTCTTGCATGTGTATCTGTTCGGCAGAGCCTACGTCACTGCAAGGGGGCTAAGAAGCAGAGCTTTCAGCTTTCTGCAGAATGTGGAGAGCTGATTATAAAAAGAGAAGATTTTATATGGAACAAATCTGTTTGCCACACTTGCTACCTTCTTCCTTCTCTGCCTTCTCTTAGGTCTCTCACTACCTGGGTTGGCCCCGCACAGAGAATTTTGACTTGCATCTCTGAAAATAGGAGTCAGGTCTGAAATGCTATCCCAGTGAACACATTCTCCTTTCTATTCTCGAAACTCATCATTCCTCTTTTTCATTTTTGTTAGGAGGAAGACAAAGCCTTTGTTCCCTATGGCTTTGTTTACTGCAGTGAGTAATTCCCTAAATCTTGTGATTTTTTTTTTTTTTGCTTCATCATTATGACTCTAGTCTCTCAATTTAAATTGTTTAAGCATATTATTCTTTCTCAATCCAATGCAAATAGAGCATAGAGACAAGGCACCACACACAAAGCAGAAATCAAACAAAACCGTTTACATGAAAAATTCAAATGAAACCTAAGATTGTTATGCATGATTTATACTTGACATAGTTGATTCGTTAATGACAACCATTCATAAAGACTTTGGGAGAATTTGGACTAAGTTTGAAGTCACTCCCTTTCTCAAAATATCTCAGTACATGCATTCACTGAATTTTCTTTTTGTTCTTTCTCAGAGGCAAGCTGTTTATCCTCCCTCTAGGACTAATCTTTTAGCCTATGCTCTGGGTTCAATTTCTTTCCAACTTCTTCATGCCTCAGTCCAGCAATTGTTCCTTTTTGGTGCAGTTAGTGTCTTTTTCTCTGTTGGTATCTTCCTCTCCTTTGCAAACACACTCAGTCCCCCTGAATTCGTGTATATCTTTTCCTTTTGCGTCTCTTGAATTATTACCCATTTGTCTCCCTTTTTCCCCCCCACAAAAGTTCTCAAAAGAGTGGTCTACGTGTATTGCCTCTACCTCTTACCTTTCATTTCTTATCCTTCTGCAGTCTTGCTTCTGTTCCCAACAACCAGATGAAAAAACTCCTTTCAAGGGCACAGTTTGGTCTCTTAATAATAGGCAACCCAGGGTCCTTTTCTCACATTGACTTCTTCATCTTTTCCTAGCATTTGAGGCTGTTAATACCTCTTTACCCATTTTCGAATGTCTTTTTCTTCATCCTCTGTGATGCTGCGTTGTTTTGTTTCCTCCTAAAGTATGGCTGTGATTCTTTTTGCTTTCTTTGCCTTTGCTAACCTTGTGAGCTTGTGCCATCAGTTGTTCCTTCTCTCTCATTTTTAAGCTTTCATCTTTCAGTGACCACGTCCCTGAAAACATGCTCTGTTCACAGAAAGGAAAAATCCTTCTTTTGTGCCTGATTTCTCCACAAGTTTTTGTCCTATTTCTCACATTGTTTTCACTCCAGAATTCTTGAGTTTAGTTTATCTATAGTTTCTTCCGGTGTAACCTCTTGTATGTGATTTCCGCAATGTCTGTCCTTCTCTATTCCTTAAAATTCTTTCCTTCCTTACACTCCATCGCCTGCCATATCCTGGTCATTTTACTATTTTTGATGGTTCCTTTCATGCTTACTTCGTTCCATGCTCTCCTCCTTATGCCTAAAAGTGGATATTTTCTTAAGTTATGTAATGCTTTTATCTCTGTGAGTTTGCTCTGGTGGTCTCATTCATGCCTACAGTTTTAACTCTGGGAGGACTCCTACATTGCCATCTCCAGGTTAAAAAAAATTTCTTCGTTATGGTTGTTTGAATGGACACAGTTGCATGCTTGAAAAATGGGCCAGGATGGGAGCTGTAGACAGAGGAAGATCTCTGGGGCAGTAAGAACTTCTAGGAGTTATTTCAGGTTAAATCCTTCAAGAGTCAAGAGTCAAACTGGAGACTCTAAAAATAAATGTTAAGTGCTTAGCTTAGGAACAGGAATATAAATGGAGAATAGAACCAAAAGTCAGGATCAGTTCAAAACAAAACAAACAAACAGAAAAGATTGAATGGAAGCAAGTTTAAAGCAAGCAGTAAACATCTGAAATTATTTCTGCAAATGGCTTTAGAGAATCCGTGGGTCATCTCAGATAGCAGATGGTGTGTAGTGGGTGGTGCCAGATTCACCTCAAGGTGCAGATTCCAGGCAGTTAAGGGCCAAACTCTCTCAGGTCCGTTGTTTCTGTCTGCTCTTCTTCTTCACATAGATTCCATTCTGGAAACTAATGTCCTCCTCTTTCTCCTCCTCCTCTGATAAAATAACTGCCGTTCTGTCATCAACATCATCCCAAACCTTTGGTCTTTGATTTCTCGCTCAACTTCCACATCTAATCAGTTGCCAGATCCTGCGCACTCTTCACACTTCTTATATTTTTCTTCGATTTCCAATGTATTTTCCCACTTCCATTTACTCTTACCTGGACATGTCAATGGTTTTATAAGAGATTTCTTAATGTACATTGTTTGAGTTTGAGCTTTTGAAAAACAATGATTGGATGATAGATCCATGGCAGATGCTTGCTTCTAAGGCACAAATGATTGGGAGAGTACTAATTGGATAAGGACACTGCATTATAAGGATGGTCTAAGAAGGTATGCTTTCTTGAGTGTATTCTAGTTGGTTAATTTACACTTCATTTTTTTTTAAGTTGATTAAAAAAAAGCCCACATGGGTTTAGAATCCAGAGAGTGTCAGTAATGTCGATGTGGATCAGACTGAAACACCTTGATCAGCGACTTCTGATAGAAATGATATGCCATCCAAAAAAAAGATTCTTCGATTCCAGTTTTTGCTTCAATGTTGTTTGTGGCTTGTTTTCTTTAAGCAAGAAATGGTTACATACACTTGTGTGCTGGTAGGGACCGGTACATGCACACAGCTGCTTCCAGAGGGAGGATGTTCTTCATGAAAGTCATGATGTATTTTCAGGCAGGGGGGTGCAGGTCATGGGCTGGTCGGTGAGGGTGGCCTTCATGGCCTGCTTCACACAGTATTCAGGCTTCAGATGGGGCAGAAAAGGCTCAATTTCTTTACTGATTCAGCAGCCTCTGAACATGTCCGTGTCTACAGGGTTAGGGCAAACCAACATTGTTTTAATTCCATCTTTTTTAGCAGCCTTTAACTCATGGCGCAGGGATTCATGAATACCCACCACTCCAAATTTACTGGCCCAATAATCCTCAGCTCCAGCAGTGCTGAACAATCCCAAGGAACTTGGCAACTGTCACAATATGACCATATTTCCTGGGTGTCCCTTAGTATAGTTCCTTGGGGTCCCTTTGACCCACTTCGGTGCCTTATAAATAAATTCATATGTTTGACATCATGCTGTTGGTCTGTAGCCCATTTATATCCACTCTGTCCAGACTTTACTTTTATATGCAGCTATTTATAACTCTCACAAATTACAGCATAAAAGGAAACTGTTTGTACTATAGATGCACACAAATACATTTACTTTACTTATGATACAGACTGAAAAGATGTTTATCCCTCTTAAAGGTGCCTCTTAGAAATTAATGTTTTATGTATATAAATGTGCATGGATGTGTGTGCATATATATAATACATAATATATACATATATATATGTATGTATGTGTGTATTATATCTTCACATCTAATCATTCCACACTTTGCTGAACGATGGAAATTCATCAAACACAATTCTGATTGACACTCTTCATTCTTCATGGAATGGTCAAGAAATCCTGTTGCCTGAAGTTCAAGGCCCTACAGTTTTATCCCAATATAATATTCCAATATGCTGCCACAAATGCTTTTTGGAAGAGACAAAATAAATGAACAAATAATTTATCAACATTCTTTGCAAAGACTTCCTTACCATACTTAGATCATGGTAAGCTCCCTTCTATTTCTGTAGCTCTTTTTTTTTTTTTTTTTGTCACAATGCCCACCTCCTTCTTTATGAATTGTCTTTAAGAACTAGGTTGAAATTCATCTCTTTCTTCAAGCATTTTCTGACTGTCCCAGCCCATCATATGACTGTTAAGGTGGTACAAATCTTTATATTGATTGCAACCTTTGTTATCCCTCCTATCATTCCCCAAGTTTTAATGAATCCCTTGTCACTGTGTCCAGAAATTACTGGGCCATAGGGAGTTTTTGTTACTTTTACCCAGATGACCCAGAGATTTGAAAGTTAATGGCATACAGCTTATTCATCACTGAAGAGTTTTACCTTGGATCACTTGTATTGAGGTCTTAGTCATCTCAGCGAAGCAACTAGCCATCACAGGTTCATTCCCCTGCCCTCCATTAGCCAGAACTTTCTTCTCAGAGATGTAGCTATGATAGGTATCAGAGTTTTTGTATCAAGCTCACTGTTGCTACCAGCTGCATAATGTTACTAATAGGCTTAGTTTGCTGAAGAGAGCCATACACATATACCACTTGGGATTTAATTATCTCAAGTGAGCATAAGGAAGTGAGTCTAATCAGAATACACAATAGAGAAATCACAGCACTGTTTAATGATGGATGGAGGTGTAGGTCTATAGAACCATCAAATGGAATTTACCAGTAGACACACGGTTGCACATGTTAAGTTCGAATGAGCAAGAATCATGTCAGATCTCATAAATTTCAAAGTTGCACGGTGTACGATACGATTGCAGAGGCGCAGGGCACTGTACACTCAGGACACTTAGCCCTGAACATCTATGTATCATTTTCAACCTCCAGAGCTATTCTAGTGTGGGCCAAACATATTCCTAAGTTAATTTCTGTAAAGCTATCACAAAAGTCTACTATCCAGATGTCTTTGGGAATCTGGAATTTGGCAGGCCTTTAGAACTGCCACCGGGTCCATTCCGTGTAAGATCTATGGATCTGTAGCAATTTCTGTTTGTACTTTTTCCTGTGTCACCCAGGTTTTGACACCTGATAGTGTCATTTATATTTTTATAAGATTTACATGATCAAATCAGTAATACATTTTTATACATGTTGTATCCATAATGCCTAACTCACCGTATTGCATTTAAAAATGTCATTTCATCAAGCATTTGTTGTGTACTTATTGAGTTTTAGGCACTATAATAAGTGCTGAAAATATAGATAGGTCAGGACATGATCTGTGGCTTGGAAGAATTCAGCATTTTAGCAAGTCAGACTGGGATAGCCATGTTGGTGCACTTCTCAGCAATCCCTTTGAGACAGAACCTGTAGCTCCTTACAGTTACCTAACCATTCCCGTGCTTTTGGGATCTAAAGCAGTATTAGAGTTGAGGTCAAACTCCCCACAACTAGCTCCCAGTCAATGATTGAGAATGGTAGGGGTGTAGTTCCGACCATTTTGCCTAAAGCAGGAATCCTTCAAGGGTAATCTTTATGCCAGATTTCCCCTTTTGCCTGGCCAAGACTTTCTTAGCACTGCCCAGTGGTCCGAAACTCTTCCTACCCAGGCCTGTTTCCCTCTCCTTTCCATTCACAGATGTCAGCCGTGCATCAGGCATAGAAGCTGTCCCTATGGACTTCTGCACCTTCCTTATGTTTCATAAATTTTACCCCCAATAAATTTCTTATATTCCGTCTTGGCACCTGCTTGTCAGAGTGCTTGAACTGATAACACAGACACACAGACACACACAGACACACAGACACACACACACACACACACACACACACACACAAATTATAAAAAACCTGGCAATTATAATTAGGAAAATGTGTAGACTGTTAATGGGACACTTTTCCTGCCTTCCACAAAGAAAGTAAAATAATTCTTCCCTTATGTTTGCTACTGTACCTTGTTCAAACTCTGCCTTTATTATGGAACAACTAATATTGTATTATAATTGCTTATTTTTATGTTTGTCGATCTATAAGACTGTGAGCTCCTTGCGAGACATGACATTTTATCTCTGTATACTGAAGGTTTTTTGTTTTTGTTTTTAATCAAGCTCAGTATCAAAAATTCTTATTGAGAAAGGGGTAAGGATGTGAGGAAAGCATCACCGAGGAAGAACCAGTGATCTGTGTTTGGAGAATGGGCTGGCACTTTCCAGGTGAACCAGGAGAAGGATGAGTATTTGGTAGAAGGAACATCGTCTGGAATCATGTGCTACGCACAGAGGCATGAACAAGTGTTCAGGAAGTGGCAAGTCGCTTGGAAAGTCTAGAGCTTATTGTGCTTGGGGGTGTTGAGGATTGGGAGACGATGATGGAAAGATAAATTAAGCTTGCACAACACAGTTCCTTGCTAAATGTTTGTATATATAAACCATATATGTCTTTTCTCAAAAAATGTTGTTTGAGGAATTGCATGTGTAGTGAGATGATGTAAGGTGACTGAAACAAAAAGTTCTGGCTATATTTCGTTCTGCATGAAAGGCAAAAGAAAATTATGATGAAAAATGATCTGTGACCCTGAATGTTTCAATTTTCTATAATGAGGTCAAGACAAGAAAGTTTCAATTTTCTGTAATGAGGTCAAAACAAGAAACAATTTCTGGTTGCTTATGCTACTATAACAATGAAAATTCATTCTCCAGTCTCAATCTCAGAGCTATTTCTAACTATTTCTTCTTTGGCAAATGCATCTATTACATGCCAAATACTGGGTTTTCGTTTAGATTAATTTAGGAGTCACCCTCTCTTTCCCCAGCCACAGCATCACTCTTCCACAGGTGCAGTAAGCTTCCTATGAAATCTCTATATTGTGTCTCCATATCTCTCATTCGGGCATTGCAGATCCTTGCTCACTATGGCAAGAAAAACATCCCACAAGAACTGTTTTTATTTCATTGCTTTCCTTGGTCAAGGACTTAAGGTGGTTTTCTGTTATCACCTATGAAATACACAAAGTCCTATGTATTTACTATAGTCAGTATAAAGGCCATAGAGTCAATAATTATTTATTGTTGAGTTGAGTAGGTAAATTGAAATGATTTAGGAATTGTATCTCACATTTGTTAGTCAGCTTCTTAGATAACTCCGGAATTTAGAAAATCATCTCCTCTGGTTCTTCTAGTTGTTCTCTTCCCATCATTTCCCATTACCTACCTTTTAAAATAATAAGGATATTATATCTTGTCTCAGTTACTCTGATAAGTTTGGGGAATCTATAGGTTGTTTCTGAGATCTTGATATTCGTTAGTTATATAGTAAAACAGCCCTAGATTTATGTTGCTAAACTTTCAGAAAAGCCCCACATTAGAAGTTTAAAGAATACAAAATTAAAATAATGGGAGACTGCTCTGAACTAAATTTGTAAGCTAATATTGTTCATTGGGTTCATTTGCATAATTAGTCTTTGGTTTGAAACATTTCCAGTGCAGTTTTCTCGGGTGTGATAACTGTGATAGACTGTTTTGTTGCCTTTTACAATTTAGTAAGGAAGAGTATTTTCTAGTTTTGTCATTCTGAATTATAATCTATAAATATATATTCTTGGGGCGCCTGGGTGGCACAGCGGTTAAGCGTCTACCTTCGGCTCAGGGCGTGATCCCGGTGTTCTGGGATCGAGCCCCACATCAGGCTCCTCCGCTATGAGCCTGCTTCTTCCTCTCCCACTCCCCCTGCTTGTGTTCCCTCTCTTGCTGGCTGTCTCTCTCTCTGTCAAATAAATAAATAAAATCTTTAAAAAATATATACATATTCTTTAATAACTCTAAGGTAAGCTAGAGTTTAGAAAGGATCAATTCTGGGTACATTTGTACAATTGTGTTCCAAGAAGAATAGAATAGAGAATACAAGAATACAAGAGAGAGGTCTATAATAATTCAAAGAATTTTTCTGTTTCTCTTTTTTTCCCCTCTATGTCCTCCCTCCTAACCTTTGAGGATACTGAAGTTCCATTTCCTTGGCAAAATAATTTCAAGGAGATCTGGAATGAAAGATCACTTATGTTTTAATGGCTCTGCTGTCATCAGCTGACTTTCTGTTAGCAGAACATGCTGTATTTGCACACAGAAGGGAGTGCAAAACACATTCCATGATTTGTATACCTTTGGGGACATCTGAGTTATTGATTGCCAACTTTAGAGATGTTGACAAGTGTAGACAGAAGTGCAAAAGATTTTTTTCATGAATTTTTTTCTTTGAGTTGTCAAGGAAAACTATGATGTCTACACATTGGGACGGAAAGGATTTTTTTTTTTTAAAGATTTTATTTATTTATTTGACAGAGAGAGACAGCCAGCGAGAGAGGGAACACAAGCAGGGGGAGTGGGAGAGGAAGAAGCAGGCTCCCAGCGGAGAAACCCGATGTGGGGCTCGATCCCAGAACGCCGGGATCACGCCCTGAGCCGAAGGCAGACGCTTAACGACTGCGCCACCCAGGTGCCCCGGAAAGGATTTCTACTTACTTTTCTTCATGATACTTTTTTTGGTCCGGAATGATTATCTTTCATTATAGAATTATAGAAAAAAAGATGACATGGCAAATACTTTCTCTATTAATTCCTTAAAGGCCATGACCTAAAACTAAGGACTTTTGATATGATTAGTACAGTTGAGCCAAAGAAAGCATTTATAGAAGTTTGTGTGGATAGGGAAAGCCCTGTGAGGAAATAATGATAGTAATAGTAATAGTGATATAATAATAATAATAAAAAATATGAGAGGTGTTTATATTTCAGGTATCATGCTCAGCATTTTATATCTACCCTTGTTTATGCAAAGATAACTATAATCCTTAGTTGCCTGTACTTTCCTTAGGAAACCAGAGTGATGAGAATGGCACCAATAATCTAGGGAAACCATTTAAATTGCCCCTAATTTCATTCTAATAGGGGAAGAAAAGTTTAAAAATTCAAATCTTTAGTCCTTAGGCTTTTCAGTTTGAAGTTTACCTTTCACTGTTTTCATTCCATTATCCCCGCTGAAAATTTTTTTTCGCCAAACTCTGTATTTGAGAGTTTTAAAAATATAGACAACCACAGACTGACAGAGCAACTCTGTTCCCTAGTACTTACATCTTTGTAATGAAGAAATTTGCAGTGGGATGGTGGGGACTTGGTAAAAGAGAAAGTCCTATGGAGAGGGTCAGCTGTTTTCCCTTGTATCTAGGAGGGAAAATGAAAGGAGAGCTCTTCTCCCAAAGTTCTAGAAGAATGAATCATCCAGCCCTTTTTATGTTTTGGCATTTATTTATTTATTTATTTATTTATTTATTTATTTATTTATTTATTTTTTAAAGATTTTATTTATTTATTTGACAGAGATAGAGACAGCCAGTGAGAGAGGGAACACAAGTAGGGGGAGTGGGAGAGGAAGAAGCAGGCTCATAGCGGAGGAGCCCGATGTGGGGCTTGATCCCATAACGCCGGGATCACGCCCTGAACTGAAGGCAGACGCTTAACCGCTGTGCCACCCAGGCGCCCCAATACGTTTTGGCTTTTAAATTTAATCTCTGTGGTCCTGGGGAAGGCGATTTGGTTTCATCCTCACATGGTGAGCCACACAGGCTGCCCACCCGACTTGGGAATTTTGCACAGTGTCATGATGCATGGATGGTATCCAAAGGCAGAAATGAGTTAGTACATTTTATTATAGGATGTTGCTTTTAAAAAGTATTTATTCCTAATGGTTCTTTGTCAAGACAGAGTATGTGTGGAAAAACTGAAGGTTTCAGGGGAAGTGGAAAGACTCAGCACCTGCAGAGTCCGATACTAGCTCTGTGTAACCCTGTGGACATCTGTCGCAGGGCTTTAGGAGATAAGGTCTGATTCCTGGAAGGGGTAATGAAGAGGGCTATGTGGTTGTTTGTTCTTCATGTTTTTACTTTTAGAATTCAAAATGTATTGTAAGAATTAAAAGTTATGTGAACAGAATGTATCATTACATCATCTTCAGGTTCAGAAGATGACATAATGAGGTGCCTTTTTAAGAAGATTTGTCTACAAAGGGGAAGTTGAGACTTGAAGCATGGATGAAGTAACTTTTTAGATGTGGTGTCTTAAATTGCTGGGTTCTAGTACCTTCCTGATATTTCACAGAACATGGAAATAGATTGTGGTTTTTCCTTTAAAAATGAGGCTTCATTCTTTAAGAACATATGAGGAAAAAGTCTGCACTTTGTTTCTGGTGGTGTGACTACAAGGATGTTTGGTAAGAGTTAAAGATTCTTGTGGGGGCAGGAAACAACGTGTCCACTGGGATAGATGACAGGCACAACTCTGTTATTCATAATTGCTGAGGGAGAGAAGGCTGCTCCTGCACGGGGCCACACAGGGGACTGCACCTAGCGACAGGGTCACAGCCAGCTTGAACCCTGGGCAGCTTGTGTGGTAAGTTGGGTGGGGTAGCTAGGTTTCCATGGCTCCCCGTGGATTGTCTAATTTAAATAATTTCAGCTGACTCTGGGTACAGCGCTGTCCCTGGTTGTCTGGTGCCTGGCTCTGCGGTGATTAGTGACAGTATATGGTGGGCCTGAGTGTGAGAACTTGTTTGGGGGGGGTGGTTGGGGTATAGACTCAACTGATGCTCAAGAAAGGGGAGTTGGGTGACCAGGGCCTTAAAGCTGGTTCAAGACAGCATTAAAACCAGAAGACCTCTATGTTACAAGAGATGGCAGACTTCCCATTTTATTTTATTTAATTAATTAATTAATTAATTAATTTGACAGAGACAGAAACAGCCAGCGAGAGAGGGAACACAAGCAGGGGGAGTGGGAGAAGAAGAAGTAGGCTCATAGTGGAGGAGCCTGATGTGGGTCTCGATCCCATAACGCCAGGATCACGCCCTGAGCTGAAGGCAGACGCTTAACCGCTGTGCCACCCAGGCGCCCCCAGACTTCCCATTTTAAAGTGGTTTAAATGTTAGTGTGAATTTAAACAAATAGGTTACATTCGAAGCCTAGGTTCTGCCTACACATGTACCCAACTCTTGTCAGCACCACAGAAATGAGCAGATACAAATCCAGTCCCGGGAGTTGATGGCAACAGTAGAAAGAGTATCAGGCTCCCACATGGTTTCTTCCTTCTGTCATTTGTTTTGTTTTAGTTACTTTTCTAAAGCAGCTTGGAATGGCAGGGAAGGTGGACGGCTCTGTGCATGGGAGTGTCAGGGTAGCTGGCTTCGAAGGTCATGGTGCTGCTGCTGAGTTAGGGATGGAAACTCAGCTCTTCTCGAGAACAGCCTTCCTCTGGTGTAATTGTGGGGACTGAGTCCCCCCCCCCCCCAATTTAGGATTAGAGAGGAATTTGTGAAAACCTAAGAAGTGAGCTGAAGGAAAATTAAGTGGCATATATCCATGACCAGGTGAAAAGAATGGGGTTTTCCATCTCTGTTTCTGGTTCTGCTTAGGGCTTTAGTTGAGTCCATTCCTGGCCTCAAAGGACCTGTCTGGACTGTGGGTAAATACCTGATTTACCACAAATGTTCAGCATGCTCATTCAGACCCATGAACTATATTCCAAATGCCCTGATAAGAAGGTCGGGCCCAGGCAAGCAACAATATTTTCTTGGACTGTTATAAAATGGGAAGGAATCTAATGGGGAAGCCCAGAGCTAGTGTGATCCGGACAGATTTTCACCAATTCTCATTAAATTTGGCTCTGTACAGAAAATATTATATTGTTGTAAGGGTCCAGGGCCTTACCTCTTAAATTTAGTCCCAGGCAAGCTGCCTACCCAGTGGCAAATTCTTGCACTTAACATTTAAAGCTTTCTCAAGGTCCCTATGAAAGAAGAATTAATTGGACAACTCCAGGTTTAACATCATTCTTCTTCTCCAAATATATTCTCAATTTAGTTCAAGGACTATGGTCTTTACTCTGGTAGTGAGGTATTTGGTGACCCCAACCACTGATTGAGTTATTAGGGATGGCTTAGGGTAGAGCTTCATTCTATGGGTATATGTAGTTTTTGTTGATGACAATCACGTTTTTATGTTTCATCCCTTTGAATCATGAAGTTGAAACCAATTTATACACAAATAGTAAAAACAACATGTTTTGCCTTTTCTCAAATTATTTATGAAGCTTTATTGCTACCTGAGAGTACATTCAGCATCTCTAAAAATTGTTACTTGTACAAATGAACTCTGATAAGTACCGTTTATTACCAGATACAAAGGCATGGAGATCTTTTGGATAAAATGCTGCCCTTTGGAAATGCTTCACAGGAACCATTGAAATGTGCCAGAAATTCAAAGTGATGCTAATTGAACCTCCTGATCCATCTATGATGCTGGGTTAAAACTTTAGTTGTAGAAAACCAGAGAAATTATTGGAGGATTTTTCCTGCCCTAATTTAAAACCTGGAGCAAGAGGAGAAGGTAGAGGACAGACGTTTCATTGGCAGGGAAGCTGGAAGGAAGTTCCTCATAGGCTACTTCGTGGCACGCCGGTATGCTGGATGCTTCTTGTGCGCAGTGGTACCTCTTTCCAGCTTCATCCCACAGACTAATCATGGCTGTGGTTGGACTGTCTTTGACTGCCTCCGAGGCTGTATTCTGACGTAGGCTCGCCCCAAGCCCATGTTGTAAGTCTCTCTCTTCCTGCCCTAGAGCTTCGCGGACACTGGGGTTTGGGGACCCAGAGGAACCGTCCAACACTCAGGCATACACAAATGCCAGGAAGTGTGGGAGAGTTCACACTCAGCAAGACAACCCTTGACCAGTCTCCAAGCCTAGAGATAAATGCTTCCTCCTTCCTTCCTGAGACACATTCTGTAAGATTTAGACAATCTGTGGATTTCTTCCAGTTGCAACTTGAAAACTGGTCTTTGTATTGATGCTTCCTTCTTCCACATGTATTCTCCTGTCACTTATCCTTACTTTCTGGGATTACATTCCTGATAAACCATGCCTATATTAACCTTTTTCTCAAGGCTTTGCTTTCAGAGGATCCCAGGGAATGATTATTAAAAATCTCTAAATCAGTGGTAAATGAAAATTAGAACACTAGAAAGATGGGCAAAGGGCCTAAACTAGCAATTTCACAAAAAATATGTTAATTTTAATTAGCAAGAAATGTAAATTAGAACCAAAATGCAAAGCTTTTGTCTTAATAACATTTTGGGATAAAATTTTACCTTATAAAAATTTATTAAAATAAAATTGATAATGTTGTCGTAGATGTTTGAGGAACCAGTTCCAAACTTAGTGGTAGGGTTGCTGAGTTGGAGATTAATTTGCTAATATCCTTTTGGAAGATAATTCTCCATGTATATTCTCATAGTTCTTCATGGTCTGGGCTTTCTGAACAAGGGGCATATTTGAATAGCAAAGGTCTCAGAAGCTAGAGGTCGGGGAGACATTAACTTACCTTCCAGGGTCTTGAAGTTCTCTTTCTCTTTCTTAGCAGAGGGGGATAGGAGCATATGTGCCAGCCACCCTATATAAGCTATGGATCTCATAATTTGAAGGATCCTCTCTTATGGCACGAACCATGATGCATGTGTGGGTGAACATCTGGTACCCACTGTATTACCCTGCGGGAGTTGGGGCGAGGGGAACCGATGCATGATGCTACTCTGGATGCTCTTTTTGCTCTGAGTAATAAATGTCCTGTTCTCTGATCCAGAAGCCTGGTCTGTCTTTCTATCTATCTATCTATCTATCTATCTATCTATCTATCTATCTATCTATCTATCTATGTATCTATCATCTATCCATCCATCCACATTTACATACACATGTATATATGTATAACCATGGCAGGCTAACTTGTAAGCTTATAAAGTAGCATAAAATCTCTGACCTTTTGCAGGTTTGGACTTAACATATCACTCAAACCAAAGATGAACATAACCTTTGGACTTAGTTTTAAACCCCTACAAACTTATTTTATATGAGTATATAGGGGCACATATGTTGGGTGCCTGCCCGGCACCATACCTCCCGTTTGCAACACCACTTAATTTCTTTTGGAGAACTACCCCCTCTAATGAGTAGCAGCTCTGCAGTTTGTTTGTTTGTTTTTTTGCCGGGGAGGGGGGTTGAGTGGGTGGGGAAGGGTATTGACTTCATCCCAGTTTCTAGAGTGAGTCTTCACAGGTCTAAGCAAATCTGCCTAGTATGATATAGCTGCCATGATGACTGGATCGGTAACTAGTACTTTGACTCCCAGTTCATGTCATTTACTTGGGCATTATTATTGCTTAAGGTGGATTAGGCCAAGCAGGGTGAAATAAGTGAAGTAAAGGACATTTATTCTAAGGTAGAATGAAGAGAAAAACTTTCTCTGAATGATGTGGGGTACAGGTCCAGAACTATTATAGCCATTTGTAAATGTTGAGATAAATTAGGCCAAGGGTTAAACTATTAATAGAAGACCGTGGAAGAATTAGAGAAAAGTAGATCCAGCATCCTGATTAAACCATGCCTGAACTCCTACTGAATTTTCAAGTTATGTAAATAAATAAAATCCTTTGTTGTTGATGTCAATTTGAATTGAGTTTTCTGGTGTAGATAATGAAAATCTAACTTACTGTTAAAGGGGGTAAAAGGGAAAGGGTGTGAGGAGGCCAGTACTCAGCCTACCTCTCAACAGACTTTCTATTACTTGACCTGTCTGAAATTCCTATCCTCAAAGATACTCTTCTGTATTACACTATTGATCTAGACCAGTGCCACCTACAAAA
Organism: Ursus americanus; assembly: GCF_024610735.1. NCBI lineage: Eukaryota > Metazoa > Chordata > Mammalia > Carnivora > Ursidae > Ursus > Ursus americanus. The sequence continues at coordinate 9,399,095 of NC_142155.1, read as the reverse complement.
ACTTTCTGCCATGATCGAGATATTCTACACTTGCACTGCTCAGTATGGTAGCTGTTAGGCATGTATGACTGTTGGGCACTTGAAATGTTGCTAGTGAGATGAGGAGGCAAATAGTAAATTTCATTTAATTTTAATTGATTTGAGTTTAAGTTGAAAAAGCTGCATGCAGTTAGGAGCTACTGTATTGGACAGGGCAAACAGATTGCCTTGTTAAAAGCAGAGTGCCTAGAAGAAAAATAAGTCAGTCTTGTCAAATTTTAGTATGATTTATTAAAAGCTTCTTCTTAGAAAACTTAAACTTGGGCCTGGAACGCAGGAGGTTGGGTGTATTTGATAATTCAATTTTTATTTCTTTTTGGGATGGGTCATGTGGAAGAGACCCAGAACAGGGAAACACTTGTACCTTTTCTCCTTTTTGGAAGTCTTACCTTTCAAGGATCCAGTATTCTGTAAAATTATTATTATTATTATTATTTTTAAAGATTTTATTTATTTATTTGACAGAGAGAGAGGCAGTGAGAGAGGAAACATAAGCAGGGGCAATGGGAGAGGGAGAAGCAGGCTTCCTGCTGAGCAGGGAGCCCGAAGTGGGGCTTGATCCCAGAACGCTGGGATCATGACCTGAGCCGAAGACAGACGCTTAACGACTGCACCCTGTAATATTATTTTTAAAAGGGAAAATAGTTGCCAATTTTTCTTGATATGGGTAGTGTATTTTCTTACAGTTTCATTTCACATCAATTGAAATATAAACAAAAGCAGTATAAATAAATATATTAGGAATTCCTTACAAACGAGGTACATAATATGTTCCAGATGTATGAATTTTGAAAACCAACTATATTATATCAATGAAACTCTTTTTTTTTTTTTTTAAAGATTTTATTTATTTATTCGACAGAGAGAGACAGCCAGCAAGAGAGGGAACACAGCAGGGGGAGTGGGAGAGGAAGAAGCAGGCTCATAGTGAAAGAGCCTGATGTGGGACTTGATCCCGGAACGCCGGGATCACGCCCTGAGCTGAAGGCAGACGATTAACCGCTGTGCCACCCAGGCGCCCCTATCAATGAAACTCTTAATAAAGAGATAAAGGGGAAGTCCTAACATTTTCCCCCTCCTTTTCTCTTTCCTTCCTTTCTTTCCTCCTCCCTATTTGTATTAGTCTGCTAGAGCTGACACACACACCACAGCCTGGGTGGCTTAAACAACAAAGATTAGTTTTCTTACAGCTCTGGAGGAGGGAACTCTGAGATTAAGGTATCCTTAGGTTTAGTTTCTCTCAAGGCCTGTCTCTCGGGTTTGCAGATGGCCACGTGCTTGCTGTGTTCTCACACGGCCCTTTCTCTGTGCACACACATTCCTAGTGTCTCTTCCTCTTCTAAGGACACCAGTTTTAGTGGATTAAGTCTCCCTCCTTTTGACTCACCTAACCTTAATTGCTTTTTTAAAGGCTCTATTTCCCAATACAGTCACATCGAGGGTTAGCACTTCAACCTATGAATTGGGGGTGAACAAAATCATAATACTATCTTCCTGACTTCCACAAGTATTTGTTAGGGACTTATTTTGTGAAAGACACTGAGATTACAATCGGAACAAGTAAAGTAGGGTCTCTGTCTTAATGGAGCTCCAGTCTCTCTCTGGAAGAGAGAAATAACAAGCAACCTCATTAAAAATACAATATGAGTTATAGTGGGGAAGTATAGGGCATTATGAAAGCATATGAAAGGAGCATCAGACTTCTTGGGTGGAATGAGGGAAAGCTTCTGGGAGTTAAGTCATTCAGCTGGCATCTGAATAAAGGGTAGAAAGGAGTCCAGGAAGAGGGTGTGGAGTTGGAGGAGGGAGCTGGAGGGAACAGAACGGGTGAAAGCCCAAAGGTGAGATTGAGCTCAGGGAGGAGAGCATGTAGTGATAGGTGGAGGAAACAGAATTGCTAGACCTTTGTGATTGTTTAGATGAGGATGGGGGAGTGTAAGGGAAAGGGACATGGCGAGGACTGCCATAACTTTCTATAATTCTGGGAGAGAGAGGGTGTGAGCAGGGGAGAGAGAGACAGGAAGGGAGGAGGAGAGAGGCCATGTCAGTCATGTTATGTCATTTGTGGGATCATATGTTGGTAACTCAGTGCTATTTCCCCCTTCACTTCTTTCCCCTATATTCAGGGACTGGAATCCTGAAAATCACATTTTCTAGACTTCCTTTCAGCAAGTTTCCTATTTGGATTCTGTCAACGAGAGGCACTTACATTAGATTTGGAAGTCGAGGAGAAGTAAAGACCCTATTTCAGTGAGAAAGTAATGGGTTTTGTGAAGTTTTGTGTCCTGAGAATGACCCCTTTCACTGCTATCAGCAGTTGAGCTCCTCAGCGCTGTCTCCCTGCAACTCTTACACTTCCTCTGCCTTCCAGTTTACGTCTCTAATTTCTAGATTTAAGTCCCTTCTAAAATGTTCAAAATACTTAAATTGATTCTTGCTTTTCTGATTCCCCGCTGAGCATCCAACTTCCAGCATTCAAGCTGGGCGTTCCATGTCAGCATGCTAGAACTTCCAGATACTTTCAGAACTTCCTCCATTTTTTCTCACATGATTGGCTCAGTTAGAGGTCTAGCGTCCCTGTCAAACAGTATTACCAGACTTTCCTTCCCACCTTTCTCTAGCCATCATCCAACTGAATCCCCTCTGCTTTCCTTTCCTTTTTACTAAACCTGTGTATGTACCTTCTGGAACTCTCCACTTCTGTTTAGCAAACCCCACTGCATCTTCAGCTTCTCCTCTGAATGCTCTTTTTAACCTTGCCAAATTAAAATTTGGATGTCCTTGAGGGCATTGCTTTCCCAGAAGTTATTTGTCTCAGGGCCATGAATTGGGCAGTTTTCCTTGCTTTCCAATGTTTCAGTATTTCATGGCTGTTTCTAAATTATTTCTCTTCGTTTCTTTGAAGCAATTATTATTTTTTATTAAGTTTTTAATTTTAATTCCAGTATAGTTAACATACAGTATTATATTAGTTTCAGGTGTACAATATAATGATCCAACAATTCTGTGCATTGCGCAGTGTTCATCACAATAAGTGTACCTTTTATTCCCTATCATCTATTTCACCCATCTCTCTACCCCCTCCCCTCTGGTAACCACCAGTTTGTTCTCTATAGTTAAGAGTCTGTTTCTTCATTTTTTTTTTCTCTTCCTTCTTTTTTTTCCCTTTGCTTGTTTCTTTTGTTTCTTAAATTCCACATATGAGTGAAATCATACAGTATTTGTATTTCTCTGACTGACTTATTTCGCTTGGCATTATACTTTCTAAATTCATCCATGTTGTTGCAAATGGCAAGATTTCATTCTTTTTTATGACTAATATACCTCTGTGTGTGTGTATCACATCTTTGTTTATTCATCTATTGATGGACACATAGGCTGTTTCCGTAATTTGGCTATTGTAAATAATGCTGCAATAAACACAGGGATGCATGTATCCTTTTGATTTAGTATTTTTGTATTTTTTTGGGTAAAAAGCCGGTAATTTGATTGCTGGGTCATAGGGTAGTTCTGTTTTTAGGGTTTTTTAAAAAAAATTAGTTTCAGAGGTAGAATTTAGTGATTCATCAGTTGCATGTAACACCCAGTGCTTATTACATCAAGTGCCCTCCATAATCCCCATCACCCAATTATCCTTTCCCCCCACCTACCTCCTCTCCAGCAACCCTCAGTTTCTTTTCTAGAGTTCAGCATCTCTTATGGGCTGCCTCCCTCTCAATTTTCATCTTATTTTATTTTTACTTCTCTTCTCCTATGTTCATCTGTTTTGTTTCTTAAATTCCACATATGAGTGAAATCATATGGTATTTGTCTTTCTCTGATTGACTTATCTGGCTGAGCATGATACCCTCTAGTTCCATTCATGTCGTTGCAAGTGGCAAGATTTCATTCTTTTTGATGGCTGAGTGATATTCCATTATATATATCCATTCATCTCTCTCTCTCTCTCTCCATATATATATATATATATATATATATATATATATATGTGTGTGTGTGTGTGTGTGTGTGTGTATTATATATATATATATATATATGTATGTATATACATGTCTATATCTTCTTTATCCATTCATCTGTTGATTTTTAGTTTTTTGAGGAATCTGTATACTGTTTTCCAGAGTGGCTGGACCAATCTTCATTCCTACCAACCATGCAGAGGGTTCCTTTTTCTCCACATCCTCACCAACAGTTGTTCTTTCTCCTGTTTTGATTTTAGGCATTTGGACAAGTGTGAGGTGATATCTCATTGTGGTTTTGATTTGCATGTCCCTGATGATGAGTGAGTTGAGCACCTTTTCATGTACCTGTTGGCCGTCTGGATGTCTTCTTTGGAGAAATGTCTGTTCATGTCTTCTGCTCCTTTTTTTAATGGGATTGTTTTTTTGGTGTTTGAAGTAATTATTATCTGTTGATACCATACCCCCACCTTCTCACTGCTGATCTACAGTGATAGTCACTTGGTTATATGAGCTATTCACCTCTCTTCTCTGTCTTTGATATTTGATTTGAAATGTTGCCATACAGTGTTAACATTCATTATATGTAAAACATTTAGAAGGGCGATACAAAGTAAGTTCTCAATGAGTATTATTATCATTGTCATTATCTTCATTTTTCCCTGCTTGCACCAGAACAAGTAAACATTGCTGAGAAAATCACACACTGGAATTATTGGTTTTTCTTGAATTCATGGTTACAGCCCTCAAATGGGCCCTCAACCCTGCTCAGCAATCATTATTGTTCTTTATTAAGCTTGCTTTCCCACTCAGGGAGATGACTTATTATACTTTCTTCTTTTTTCCTATATCCCACACCCTTTCTCTCTCTCAGCTGATGATCTCAGCTCACACTTCATTAAGACGATACAGATTAATTTGGAAACTCTCTCATCTTCCCTCCACCACATCATTTCTCCTTAGTACATCGGCACCCATCCTCCTCCTCCCTTCCTATTTCCATCAAGTAAGTGGCCTTCTTTTGATCACAGCCTGGCCTTCTAATTGTTCTTTGCACCCCTTTCCCCATTCTTTCTTAGGATCCTGCTCCTCGTGTTGTCCACTCTTCTGTTCGATCATTACCATCAACCAAAAAAGCAAAAAGCTTCAAAAGCAAACAGCTCTCTACAAACATCCTCTCTCTGTTTCCGTTCATGGTAAAACTTCTAGAGTAGTATCCTGCAATTCCTGTCACCACTTTTTGACCTCCCATTCACTTTCAGCCCTTGCCAATCTGGTCCCACACCTCTGCAGACACCAAGATGGCTCCTGAAGAGGTCGGTGTCTCCATGTAGTTGAATTCAGTGGCCCCTGCTCTGTCTTTGTGTTTATCAACCTCACAGTAGCAATCAACTCAGTTGAACCATTCTCTTCTCCTTGAAGCATTTTCCTGTTCTACTTAATATGACCCCGCAACTCCTTGGTTTCATTCAAAGTTCTGTTATTTTCTACCCAATCTTTGCACTAGGGCATATTTCTGAGCTATATATTTAGATCTTATCCTTACATCATCTCTTAACATCTTGAGTCTATGAATACTAATATAAAGTAGGGAATAAGAGCCTGGGCTCAGGAGCCATACTGTCTGCTCATATATCCTGGCTCCAGCATTTATAGCTGTGTGACCAGGCAGATTACTTGCCTTTGTTGGATCTCAGTTTCTTTATCCCTGTAATGAGGATAATAGTGCTTTAGTTTCAGGGTTATTGTGAAGATTATATTAATAGTGTGCAGCTTATAGTAAGCACTCAATAAATGTTAGCTGTTATTATTATATGCTGAAAATGCTCAAATTTATATTTCCTGACCAGACCAAAGCGAGGGTTTGGATTCACATGCAGCTGCCTAGTTAAGAACTCCACATGGATGACTAGTAGGATCCCCAAATTAACAGGTTTAAAACAAAATTTAGATCTTGATTAGCCCCCAAACCTGTTCTTCTCCTCAGTCTTCACTCTCTCACTAAATGGCATTGTCTTCATCCATTCAGCAAAAAGTAATTTTTGAAACTGGAGGTGCCTGTCAATGTTTCCCGTAGTTTTTTTCTTTTTCTTTTCTTTCTTTCTTTCTTTCTTTTTTTTTTTGTGGTCATAGAAACATCTTATTACGAGTGTTCTTTAAAAATTCATTACATGTAGTACAGAATGGGTATAACAAATTCACTGATCTAAAAACTTTGCCTATAGTTCTTAACAATCTGAAATTAGAAAATTGAACTATAAGTAGGTAGAAGAGTTAAAACCATTGTAGTGTTTCTTGTATTAAATAATTTTACTAATAGCCAAAAGCATCTTGTTGAACTCCCATGATACAAAACTCTCCACTCTGAGAGAGAGAGAGAGAGAGAGAGAGAGAAAGAGAGAGAGAGAGAGCGCACGTACATGTGTATATTGGCATTGGTGTGTTTGCCTGCTAGAAGTTAGGAGAAAAGTGACATGCAGCCTAGAAATAGAAGACCTGGTCCCATGACTCCTATTCCAGAAGATTAGTTTAAATTACCTGGGCAGATAAAAACAGAGTATATACTGCATCACACATATCTTTCAAACATTTATGATAAAACCATATGCTATCAAAATAATTGGTAAATATCTGTCATGTCTTCGTGATTACATTTGTCACTTGTTCCACTTATAGTATTTCTTCCAGTGTTATTATGACATTTTCTTTTAAGTAGTTATTTCTTTTCTATAATACTTAATTCCACTAGTCTATGTTTTTTGACCACTTTTTTTTTTGCTTTCATAATGACTCCAAATATAAATATGATATTCTTTTCTGGTGCAGTTATCAAAGGGAAGGAGGTTTGAGTTCACAAGGAAAATAAATGCCCTAGAATTTCATGGTGTTAGAAATTCAATGATCTTTTAGTGACCTAATGGTCACCAGCTATCACACAATATCATTTACTAAGCACATACTACATTCCAGCCACTTGACTAAATAGTTTTCATGCATTATATCATTTAAGCATCACAATAATTCTATCAGGTAGGAGTATTATTAACTACAAATAGTAGAGCAGAAAATGGGCTAAAAGAGGCTTATTATTTTGCTTGCAGTCATATAGCTAGTAAATGACAAAGCCAGCATTCAAGCCCATGTCCTCCTATCCCCAAAGGCAGTGCTCTTCATCATTAATTTAATTTAAACCTTTTATGTAGCAATTACAAAGAAATAGTTTATTCCTTAGTATGCCCTAATAGTTTATTAAGTGGCTTATTCTTTCTATGTATATTTTGTCTTTCTCCAGTTGATAAGTTCCTAATTTTTTCGAGATTTTTCATGTGAACAGCTTTATTAATTTTTTTACATGCTGGATAGAAAACTTCATTACCTCATTCTCCATTATTTACCCAATTGTAAGATTCAGCTTCCAAGTTCCAGCTAAGGGTTTATAAATCAGTTTTTGTTGTATTCACCATTTCTCTTAGTACTATGGTTTCATTGTGTGATCATTTTGAAGTCTGCATTTACTGCAAAGGTAAGAATTTCCACATATTAGTTGTTTTAAAAATTTAGCTCGATTCCCAGATCTTGTCCTTGGGCTGCCAAAATGACTCTGTGGCAACATTGAAAACTGATGATAAATAGGGAATGTTTAGATTGAGACCCGTGGAACTGGACCGAAGCACTTATCTTTAGATCCAATTTCGGTGATGTATGTATTATAATTCCTGGCAAGGACAAAGCCGTTTCTAGTTGATGGAAACCTTTTTCTGAAGTAGACTCTCACAGAAACTCCCCAGGTAGCAATGAAAAGAAAATGTTACGCCCTCCAACTTTGTTATTAAAGAGCGTAGCAAGCACTGTCTTCAGCAGGAGCTTTGCCGGCCGTGCAGAAAATGTCTTCATGTGGCTGTTTCCACACTGTCAGCTTTCAATGACCATTTAGGGAATAATTTTTACGTTGTAGTACTGACGATGTTCCCATCGGGAGCTGACCTGAGGAAGGCCAAGGAAGTAGCTTTCTTATGACGAGATCAGAGCAGAAATAACGCTGAGGTTATTTAACAGAGTGATTTGGCTAGAATATTTCTTAGATTTTTTTTTCTTCTGTCTGTCTTAATTAATGAATTAATCAGTGCCCCAGATCATTCTGTAAAATTCCTAACCATACTAACATATTCAGTTAAAAGATTAAGCAATTGAAGAAATTTGGGCAAGGAGAAGAGCTAGGTAAGGAATTAATGGCAGCAACGTTGACGCCCATAACACACCCCGTGAAGAGTATGTATGGTGACCAAGAATCGGGCTGTAAGTTTCCGAGAGGTTAAAGAAAAAGTGAAAGATAATTGTAGAAGTCAGTGTCCGTGATAAAGGAACCAACTAATGAGTCCTGAAAAGGATGACTGTTTTCTCCCATGACGATGCATAAACAACCTAAACTCCCTAATGATGTCATAATTGATACAGTTACCTATTGTAGTGTTTGAATATTTCATTTGGTGTAAGGTGAATACATGATTTATCCTCATCATTTAGGGAAAGCAATTCTGTTGCCAGAGTTGAGAGTGGGAACAAAATAATTGGGCCCAGTTGTTAGCTCTGAGATAATATGACTTGTTTCAAGGGAAAAGTTAGACCGTCTAGCTACAGCATATGTGAATAGACTATATATTCTTAGGTCCATAAATATTTTCTAATTAACAGTAATCTTTCATTATTACAAAAACATTGTATATATATTATATAAAATAAAAAATATAGATAGATAAAAATAAGAAAGAAACCATTTTACCGCTAATGATGTACTATATGGTGACTAACATATCATAAAAAAAAAAAGAAACCATTTTACCCTTACTCAGAAAAAAATGATCATAGTGTATGTTTTGCAAAAAAGTCGTATTATGCATAATATTCTAAATTGTTTTTTCCAGCTAAATCATTAATTAAAATACTTTTTCATGCAAATAAAGTTTTTATCTCTTTTAATTACTAGTCCCTATTCCATTTCCCCCTACTGTCTTCCAAACATTTTTTATGTAATTGGTTTGTTTTAACCAGGATCCAGTCCAGGCCTGTGCATCGATTCTTATTATTATGTTGTTTAAGGTTTGTTAATCTGGAGCAGTGCTTTTTATTATGACACTGACTTGCTGAAGACTCCGCTAGTTGTCCTACAAAATATCTTATCTTCTGGATTTATCTGACTATTCTCTTAGAGGAAATCATCTATATTTCCTGATGAATTGGAATGAATTCCAATTAAATAATTTTGTCCAGAATACACCCTGAGTCCTTCATGTTGCATTACATCAGGAACACATTATATTTGGTTACCCCACTCTTAGCAGTGTTCAGACTGACTTGTGGGTTAGGGTTATGAAAGCCTGATTCCCACTTTGTGCAGATTTGTTTCCTCATTGAATCATGTAAGTAATCAGTAAGGTGTTACTTTGTCACCATATAAAGTACAGTTCTCCATCAACTATTTACTTAATGATTTTAATGAGAATTGATAATCCTTAAATGAATTCATATTTTTTCTATCATTTGATATTTATTTGCTGGTATTCTTCCAGAGCATTGAATAATGGGTCCAACTGAAGTACACTGTTGGAAAATCAGGATACCTACTTAATTCTTTCACTTTAATGATCAATTTTCAAACTACAAAGTTGTCTTAATAGACGCCTTAGAGAATGACAGCTGCATTTTCTGGTGTTCTCTTTTTCTGAATATAATTGTGTATTCATGAACTTATAGGAAATCTACGTGTTAATTTACTAGACCCACTATATTTTGTGTTGCTCAGATGTTCACAACTTTAGCCAGTGGGAGCCCCTTAGCATTACCTCACATCCTTTTGACCAATGCCACTGGTCTTTGAAAGCTTCTTGCTTCCTGGCCATAGATTTCAGACTCACTTTTTATCATCCCTGCCCCAGTCTTGGACTCTGATATTTCTCCAAGTGGAGAACCTGAGAGCTGACATAGCTACAATGGTAATATTTGCTTCTCATGACTATAAATATTTTTTCCTTCACTGGCAGGTGAAATGTCAAAGATGTGTTCACTGATAATTACCTGGAACAGCTAGGTTACTTATTAAGGACATAATGTTTATAATGTAATAACCAGTCCAAAGGTGGCATAAGGTCCTCTTAGGAAAATGAAGAAGACTTAATCAAGATTGGTGCCTGAATGAATGATATTCTCACCTTTGCATAAAGGTGAAATTAAAGTCAGCAAGTCTTCAATTCCCAGCCAACTTAGTTATTATGCACTTCAGAATTTAGCAAAGTCTAAGAATAGGAGAGTTGTGCCTAAGTCCAACTTTTTTTCTTCTGTACTATTTTTGTTAAAGACACAGTTTGATCTCTAATTTGAGGGACCCATTCATCAAATGGCTAAATCTGTAAGTTGGGCCAAAAGACAGAAAATGGAGCTTTTGCGAGTAGGAGATTTGATCCATAATCATCATTAAATAATGTCTCCAGAACCTTTTACTTATCTTTGTATTGACCCATTTGAAAAAAAAAAAAGAATATAAAAGTGTTTAAATTTAATGAATGCTTTCTTTGGATTCTCCATGAATCGCTGCCTTTTTCATTTTACTAGACCATTTTTTTTTAAGCTTCTTAGACTTACTGAAGACTAGTTCCTAGTATCCCCTATCATCAGTGTAGGTTTTATATCATCCTTTCTTTTTCTTTTGTACTTTTGTATTTTTTTGTGGCTTGTGATTGATGGATGTATATTTCCCAGAAATTTTAAGGGTAAAATGATGCAAATTATTTGAAATATAGATTAATCATTGTTTAAAGAAACCCGCACGTGACCTCAGACTTCTGAGCTCTGCCCATTTCCAATCTTTCTTCAGATGTGTGATTAAATGCACAAAGCAGAGTAAAAATAAGTAAAAAATTTATTTATGGAAGAAATGAACACTCTCTACTTTGTCTAAGTTGTCTAATAGAAGGAGATACATCAGAACACTTAATTATTAAATAAGGAATAACTCTGGCCCTTTGACATAAAATTGAATAGTCATAGGTTGGGATTGTAGATTTTTGGCTAAATATTTTTCTCTTTGATAAGGTACCTTAACCACAGGCATCTATAAATCTATGTTGACATCTATATCTACGTATATCTCCGTTATCTATTACCAAGTGCTGAAGATTAAAAACCAAGTTATTAAACTTCTCCAACCCTGAAACTCCCTAATTTATGCAGAGCCTAGGAAGGAGGAATTCCTAACTCTGCCCCCCAGAAAACTATTTGCTTGCTTTTGAAACTGTTTTGTTGCTCTCTAATTCCTGGGTGTCTTCATTTCACTTTTTATTAAGCCTTTGGACACAGCTGTCTTCATATTTCCTTTTGAAACTCTTCTCATGATTTATAGACCACATGCTTGTATTTTAGGCAGGGTTGATGCACAGCCTTCGTAACTGTGCATGGAAGCCTTAGTGTCAAACATACCATAAAACCTCACTGGGAAGTTAGTTTGTTCTAAGTAGCAGAGACTAAAAGAAACTATTCATTATATGCCCTATGATTCTTTAATCTAAACAACAGAAACATGGTTCATTTATAACTACTTTCTATGATTTAAACTACTGAGGGTATTAACCAAAATATTTATTGAATAATACTGCATAGTTACCAACCTCTTATTTCCACTTTGAGAACATTTACATTTAAGATGAGAAATTATATTACTAAAAAGTTTTATTTTAAAAATATAAATTGCATGAAAAGCATATTAATGAAATATAGAATATTTTCCATGGAGTTAATGTTTTCCAAAAGTTTAATGACTTAGATTTCTCTGTATATTATAATATTGTTAAATGCAGTTCCTCCAGAAGTAATGAAAAATAGAATCTAAATCACAGAATCTAAAACAGAGTTTTAGATATTGTAATTTCTTGCTTTGGCAAGTTTATAATTGTTACAAGGTGCCATGGTAATAAAAGAGTTTAAAAGCTGAAAAAAAAGTGTCTAAGGTGATATTAGTAGAGATGAACTAAATCTTCATAGATGTGATATAGTTTTTAAGAATTGACAGAAATTTAAATAAGAATTATTAAAGTAATAAGAAAGAAGCATACCCAATAACGCTTACCCTCAAATGTAACACTTGCAAATGTGTTTTATACATTTTGGGAGGAATTTTTAGGAATGTTCCAAACGAACCCAAAAATCAACACCATGTTGAAGATGTTACAGTAAAGTAAACATGTAATTATCATAAAAAATAAGCTCCTTATGAAGTATTGGAAGAAATTTAAATTCGTAAAAATTTTTTGACTTCCAAAATTATATTTTAAATTTGAACTGGTTTTATATCTTAGTATTAGTATAAATTATAGTCATATAGTGATTCATTTAACATAAGTCCTATGTTCTAGGCACTGTAATAGACCCTGGGGATATGAATTGGTATAAATATGCTATGTTGGAAGTTAAATTCTATAGTAGTTAGAAGTAATTTTGGTTGTAAGTAAGGAAATCTGACTATCAGTAATCTAAATGAATAATTTTCTCTTACTGAGGATTTCTGGAGTTGGGAGGCTACTGGTTTTGGTCTAAGGTATATGAATGATTGGATCACACTTATGGCCGTTATTTCATGCTTGTAAGTTCCAGGAATTGGCATCATGACTACTTTCAAGGTGAGGAAAGGGGAAGGAGCTTTGCTAATGATATCTGTTCTATTAGGAAAACAAATGCTTTCTTAGATGTAACCTAGAAAAATTCCATTTATTTATTATTGGCCAAAACTTTGTTACATGCCCACTTCTAGCTGCAAAGGAAACTATAATTGAGCACTCAGTTTCTCTAACTTTTGTTAATGGAGATGGAATAGATGAAGGAGGATGAATATTGAGTTGAGTTAGCCTGTCAATAGGGTCTACCATAACTTCCCACTTGAGAAGTAATTATTGACGTACGATAAAGAATCCAACTATATTTTTCAGCAACTAGAGAATGATGTGGTTGATAAACTTTTATATTTCTACATAGTGTGGTGTAACAGGAAGAAGGACTCCACTAGGAAATTAGAGTAAACCTTTGAAGTAAGAGTGGAAATTATTGCAGTAGAATGTCAGTATATTTTTTAAGGGAAGAGGTAATTTTCACACATTACTTTTTTAAGGGGAAGAGGTAATTTTCAGAATAATTGCTTTTTTTGTCTTTGACTTTGTGGGAGTTGAATACATCTATTTTAAATATTTTTCATTAGAAAGTAGGAAACTTGTTTATTACTGTTTTCTACTCCTGTAAGTAGGAGTTGGATATTATTTTATCTTAAACACTGTAATTAGGAAGTTTTGTTTCTAGTAATAGTGAAGTAGCTAGTATTGGACTACCATCATGCAGAAAAGAATAATAAAATTTTGATGAAGTAAAAACCAGCTATTTGAAGGCAGTGGAGAGTGAACAAAAGGGGGCAGAAACTGGAGGAGTGTAGACCCTTGAAAACAGGAACTGGACCGGTGAGTTTTGAGAATTTTTTGCCTGAAGACGTTCTCTACTAGAGTGATACGGAATGGCTGGAACTCAAGCAGAGAGTTGGGGTCTTACTGGCTAATAGAATGAAGGAGAAGCACCACATGATTATCTCAATAAAAAATAATTTGCAAAATTCGATACCTATTCATTATAATAACTTTCAGTAATTATGATAAGAGAACTTCCTCACTCCAATAAAGAGCATCTACAGAAACTCCTTAAAACAGAACCTACAGCTAGCGTGCCACACCTAATGGTATAAATTCTATAATTTTCTCGTAGAATGAGGAAAAAAGCAAGAATGTCTGTGTTCACCACTTCTATTCAACATTTTCCTGGAAGTTCTAGTTAATACAATAAGAGAATGAAATAAAAAGCATAACAATTATAATGAAAGATATAAGATGATCTGTATTCACAGAGGACATAATTGTCTTTCTAGTTATTCCTAAGGAATCTCAAAGCAATTACAAGAAATAGTGAGTGAATTTAGAAATTTCATAGGTATGAGGTCAGTCGACCAAAATCAGAAGTATATCTGTATCCTAGGTATAAATATAAAATAAAACATGACAATTAAAATATCAAAACTTAAAATGTTGTGGAATAAATTTAATAAAATATGTGAATGTCATCTGTACTAAAACATACTAAACAATGCTGGGAGAAATGGAGTAGAAAAATATATACCATATTCATGGTTCAGAAGACTTAAAGTTTTATTAATTTAATTTTTTTGAACTTATTTTGTCAAGTCAATGAAATCTCAATCATAATATCAACAGAATTTTTTATACAGATGATCCGGTTCATTATAAAATTTATATGAAAATATGAAGATCCTGGAATCTTTAAAATAATTTTGAAAAAAATGAAGTTGGAAGATTTACATTACCTTGGTTCAAGATTCATGATAAAGAATTGTTATTCAAGTGAGTGTGATATTGGCATAATAATAGACAAATAGACCAATGAAACCAAATAGAAAATTTAGAAGTAGATTCACATGTATATAGTCAACTGATATTTGATGAGGGTGCTGAAGCAGTTCTATGGGGAATGAGCAGTGTACCTCAAAGGAGAAGCTAAATCGCTGTTTTTAGAAGAAAATATAGGGGATTATTTTTGGAACCTGAGATTGGCAAATATCCCTTAGAGAGTTAAGTACAGAATAATAAAAACAAAAAATGATTAATTAGGTTTTTTTAAATTAAAACATCTTCTCATCAAAATACACTATTGAGTAAATTAACAGGCAAACTACACTGGGAGAAAGTATTTACAAAGCGTATATTTGGTAGAGAACTTGTAGTCCAGAACATGTATTGGAATAATACATCATAGTGATAAAAACACAACCAATTAATAAAAAAAGGGAAAAAAATTTGAACAGATAATTCATCAAGAAAGATTTATCAAATGACCAATAAGCACATTTGAGAATCTGTTTAACATCCTTAGTCACCAGGGAAATGCAAACTAAAACCATAATAAAATAACATTATGCAATTATGAAATTGACCTATTTCAATTTGTCGTATGACAGATTCTGGCCAATGGGTTGGGAGCAAGAGTGACCTGTGTCACTTCTGGACTGGCACATTAAAAAAAAAAAGATTTTATTTATCTATTCATGAGAGACACAGAGAGAGAGAGAGAGAGGCAGAGGGAGAAGCAGGCTCCCTGCCAAGCAGAGATCCCAACATGGGACTTGATCCCGGGAGCCCGGGATCATGACCTGAGCCAAAGGCAGATGCTTACCTGACTGAGCCAGCCAGGTGCCCCAAGAACTGGCACATTTAACTGTTGATACAAAGCTCTTGGAGCTCTCTTTTCCCCTCTGTTATGACAACTTTTAACTTTTGAGATGGTGGCTGATTCAACCACTCAGCAGATTCCTTGAATGACTAACATTTCTAGAGCCTTTCTTCCAATCTGTAATGGGTATGATGGTTAATTAATTTTATGTGTCAATTGGGCCATGGAGTACCCAGATATTTGGGTAAACATCATTTCCAGTTGTGTTTGTGAGGGTGTTTCTGGCTGAGATTAACATTTAATCAGTAGATTAGTAAGGAAGATTGATTTCACTTTCCAATGTGGGTGAGCCTCATCCAATCTACTGAAGGTCTTCAAAATAGTAAAAGACTGATCCTCTCTGCCTGACTATCTTCGAGCTGGAATATTGGTCTTCTCTTTCCTTTGGGCCCAGACTGAAACTGACACATTGGCTCCCCTGGGTCTCCAGCTTGTCACCTGCAGATCTTGGACTTCTCAGTCTCCACGGTTTTATGAGTCGAATCCAGACTAATACAGATTTTGGTACTGAGAAGTGGGGTGCTGCTGTAACAAATACCAAAAAATATGGAAGCAGCTTTGGAACTGGGTATGAATAGAGACTGGAGGAGTTTTGAGATGCATGCAAGAAATATGGGCATTACGGTTCTTCTGGTGAGATCGCAGAAAGAAAAGAGAACTGAAGAAAAAGTTTCCATCTTAGAGAGTATATTAATAGTCATGAATAGAATGTTGGTAGAATATGGATGTTAAAAGCCATTCTGATGAACTCTTAGACGGAAATAAAGAACATGTTATTGGAAACCAGAGGAAAGGCAGTCCTTGTTATAAGGTGGCAAAGAATTTGGCTGAATTGTATTTGTGCCCTGGTGTTTTTTTGAAGATTGAATTTGTGGGCAATAAAATTGGATATTTAGCTGAGGCTACTTCTAAGCAAAGTGTGCTTGCTTTCTTCTGACTGCTCATAGTAAAACGTGAGAAGAGAGAAATGAATTAAAGAAGGAATTGTTAAGCAAAAAGGAACCAGAACTTAAAGATTTGGAAAATTCTTAGTCTGTCCATATTGCAGAAAATGAGAAAGTGTTGGAAGAGAATGCCAAGGGTGTGCCTGGAGTATCACTTGACAAAAAGATTATGGAATTGTATGAGCAGAAACACTGTCAATTTTAACTGAAGGAGACAGAAATGGAATGAAGTGAAGGAAGGCTCTTGGACTTCTTAGATCCTACAGGATCAGACCAAAGAACTGTTTAGCTGTGAACATGTGCTATTGTTCAAGGCAAGGAAAGTATGACCCTGAAGCCTCAGGGGTAGGGCCCCTGCATGGCCGAGTATTGGGGACTCGACCCCACATGTCAGGGCCTTAAGATGTGACCAACATCCTGAGCCTTGGGATTGTGACCTTTGCCTGGCAGAGCTGTAGAGGTGGGTCTGCTGCTCCAAGTGGGTTCAGGAGGCAGAACATCAAACCAAAGAGGATTCTCAAGCCTTAAGATCTGGTGGAATTTGCCTTGCTAGGTTTTGGACTTGCTTGGGACTCATTACCCCTTTCTTCCTTCTGATTTCTCCTTCTTGGAATGGGAATGTTGATCCTATGCCTGTCCCACCATTGTATTTTGGAAGCGTATAGCTTATCTACTTCCATAGGCTCACAGCTAGAGAGGAATTTTGCCTCAGGACAAGTCATACTTCCGTTCTCATCCATATTCGATGATATTTCAATGAGATTTTGGATTTTGGAGTTGATACTGGAATGAGTTAAGACTTTTGGGGATGTTGGGATTAACTGAATAGATTTTGCGTGCAAGAAGGACTTCAATTTTGGGGGTGCTAAAGTGGAATATTTACATCCTCCCACAATTCATGTTGAAGCCCTAGCCCCCAGTGTGATGGTATTTGGAGGTGGGGCCTTAGGGAGGTTGTTAGGTTTAGATGGGGTCATGAGGGTTGGTCCCTTGTGATAGGATTTGTGTCCTTGTAAGAAGAGGAAGAGAGACCAGTGCTCACTTGTTCTCTCTGCCATGGGAAGACACAGAAAGAAGGCAGCCATCTGCAAGTTAGGAGAACAGCTCTCACCAGGAACCAAATATGCCAGCACCTTGATCTTGGACTTCTCAGCTACCAGAACTATAAGAAATAAATGTCTATTGTATAAGCCACTTAGCCTATGGTAATTTGTTATAGTGGCTCATGCTGACTAAGACAATGTGCATGGAGAGAATTACCTTTTGTTTTTTAATGCACTGAGATTTTGGGGTGGTTACTTCAGCCTAACCTAGACTGATATAATAAAATGATTATAAAACTTGATTTGACTGTCTACATTCCCTTGGTCTAATATTCAGGTTCAGAGCAGAGTTTTTGACTACACTACCAGTATTATCTTGTTACATGGTCAACAGGTTGTATAATATGACTATTGTCTGTTGGTATATTGCAGCTCCAAAGTAATGACTGCTGTGTGGTCATGGCCATCAGTAGTCTCTGCGATGCCAGGCCTGGGAGAGACTGAGCATCAGTGCGAGCACTGGCCAGCACCTACCACAAAGAATAACCCTTTTATTTCTTACTTCAAAAATAGGTTATCGTACTTCTTATATATTCTGGTAAGACTGTTTCACTAACTCTGGTATTTCTCAAATAAATCATAGATTCAAAGATACCAGTATTTTAGGTAAGGCCAATTCTTATATGTTATTTTCTAATATTACTATTTTTCTCTAAATTGTGTGGTTGTACTTTATGTATTTCCTTTCTTACTCTATAGTTTAGTCATTTTCCCTCAACATAATATAACAAATGGTATCCTAAAAAAGTGGCCACATCTTGCTAATTTTCTGTCTTATTATCAAAATTAATTTAAGTAGGAACAAGTAGAATCTCATTTGTTGGTTTGCATATTTAGTGCAAAAATTAGAATTGAGTGTTTTGACTTTTAGTCTTATATGTGTACTTTAGATGCAGTCTGTTTTGTCTGAAATACTGTTGAAAGTACTTAATTATTTGTAACAGCTGAGATTTCTACTTTGGCCAGAAATTAGGAGAAAAATGTTTTCTACTAAAGCCAAAGTTTGTATCATAAAAAAATTCCCCAATAAAAATATATTTTTTCACATTTATCATATGACTTAATATGACACAACATAATTAAATATAATTTCATTTTCTATTATTTATTTTACCATGTTAAAATATATCATATTAAAGTGATTTCTCTTGGAAGAAAAGTCAACTTCTGAAGTATTTGTGGCACCAATAATTATACAGTGGCACAGGGCTACTTCTGTTCTAAGACTTTAGAATTTTGAAGCACCTTTTTCTGAACTTCAGAGTAGACTAGACAGAATTCTGTCTCAGACAAGGTTAGGAAACCCTCAATGATCAGCCCCATGGGAATTTGTGATGTTCTGTGTGATACCGGGAGTAGAAAAGGGATGGTGCAGGTCACATGAAAGGCAAAATAACTGAGAATACTTCAAGAAAGTTCATGTACATCCAAAGTAGTCTCATGTAATCTGTCCTGGTTCGTAGCCTCAGCAGTATCTTAGGTAGAAAAATTAGAGGTATTTACTTGAGCAGAAGCACGATGAGGTTCTGGGTGTATTTTCCTTTTAACACCTTGGATGTGTTCTTGAAAAGACTGGTATAGCTAACTATTTTAAGCCACTGAGGTTTTGAAATTATTTAGAACTTTTTTTTTTTTTAAAGATTTTATTTATTTATTTGACAGAGATAGAGACAGCCAGGGAGAGAGAGACAAGCAGGGGGAGTGGGAGAGGAAGAAGCAGGCTCATAGCGGAGGAGCCTGACGTGGGGCTCGATCCCATAACGCCGGGATCATGCCCTGAGCCGAAGGCAGACGCTCAACCGCTGTGCCACCCAGGCGCCCCTATTTAGAACTTTTGAGAGTGACAAGGGGACACAATAATTATGCCAAGTGGAATGAATAAACCTGGGCTTTAAAAAGGCCAAGTGGTTATGTGTATGTGTACTTTCTTTTTTTTTTTTTTTAAATGATTTTTTATTATATTATGTTAGTCACCATACAGTACATCCCCGGTTTCCGATGTAAGGCTCGATGATTCATTAGTTGTGTATAACACCCAGTGCACCATGCAATACGTGCCCTCCTTACTACCCATCACCGGTCTATCCCATTCCCCCACCCCCCTCCCCTCTGAAGTCCTCAGTTTGTTTCTCATAGTCCATAGTCTCTCATGTTTCATTCCCCCTTCTGATTACCCCCCCTTTCTTTATCCCTTTCTTCCCCTACCGATCAACCTAGTTCTTATGTTCCATAGATGAGAGAAATCATATGATAGTTGTCTTTCTCTGCTTGACTTATTTCACTTAGCATTATCTCCTCCAGTGCTGTCCATGTTGTAGCAAATGTTGAGAACTCGTTCTTTCTGATAGCTGAGTAATATTCCATTGTATATATGGACCACAACTTCTTAATCCAGTCATCTGTTGAAGGGCATCTCGGCTCCTTCCACAATTTAGCTATTGTGGACATTGCTGCTATGAACATTGGGGTGCATATGGCCCTTCTCTTCACTACGTCTGTATCTTTGGGGTAAATACCCAGTAGTGCAATGGCTGGATCATAGGGTAGCTCAATTTTTAACTTTTTAAGGGACCTCCACACTGTTTTCCAGAGTGGCTGTACCAACTTGCATTCCCACCAACAATGTAGGAGGGATCCCCTTTCTCCACATCCTCTCCAACAATTGTTGTTTCTTGCCTTGTCTATTTTTGCCATTC
Organism: Ursus americanus; assembly: GCF_024610735.1. NCBI lineage: Eukaryota > Metazoa > Chordata > Mammalia > Carnivora > Ursidae > Ursus > Ursus americanus. Next base: position 9,379,029 of record NC_142155.1, on the reverse strand, counting down.
TAACTGGCGTAAGGTGGTATCTCAGTGTGGTTTTGATTTGAATTTCCTTGATGGCTAATGATTTTGAACATTTTTTCATGTGTCTGTTAGCCATTTGTATGTCTTCATTGGAAAAGTGTCTGTTCATATCTTCTGCCCATTTTTTGATTTGTTTATTTGTTTCTCGTGTATTGAGTTTGAGAAGTTCTTTGTAGATCTTGGATACCAGTCCTTTATCTGTAGTGTCATTTGCAAATATATTCTCCCATTCCGTGGGCTGCCTCTTAGTTTTTCTGACTGTTTCCTTGGATGTGCAGAAACTTTTAATCTTGATGAAGTCCCATAAATTCATTTTATCTTTTGTTTCTCTTGCCTTTGGGGATGTGTCATGAAAAAGGTTGCTTTGGCCGATGTCGTAGAGGTTGTTGCCTATGTTCTCCTCTAGAATTTTGATGGATTCCTGTCTCACATCGAGGTCTTTCATCCATTTGGAGTTTATTTTTGTGTATGGTGTGAGAGAGTGGTCAAGTTTCATTCTCTTGCATGTAGCTGTCCAATTTTCCCAGCACCATTTATTGAAGAGACTGTCTTTTTCCCACCGGATGTTTTTTCCTGCTTTATCAAATATTAGTTGCCCAAAGAGCCGAGGGTCCATTTCTGGGCTCTCTATTCTGTTCCATTGGTCTATGTGTCTGTTTTTGTGCCAGTACCATGCTGTCTTTGTGATCACAGCTTTGTAGTACAGCTCAAAATCCGGCATTGTGATGCCCCCAGCTTTGTTTTTCCTTTTCAACAGTTCCTTGGAGATTCGGGGCCTTTTCTGTTTCCACACAAATTTAAGGACTGTTTGTTCCAGTTCTTTGAAAAATGTCCTTGGTATTTTGATCGGGATAGCATTGAAAGTGTAGATTGCTCTGGGTAGCATGGACATTTTAACTATGTTAATTCTTCCGATCCATGAGCATGGAATATCTTTCCATCTTTTTATGTCTTCCTCAATGTCTTTTAAGAGTGATTTATAGTTTCTAGAATATAGGTCCTTTACGTCTCTGGTTAAGTTAATTCCAAGGTAACGTATGGTTTTTGGTGCTATTGTAAATGGGATGGATTCCCTAATTTCTCTTTCTTCGGTCTCGTTATTCGTGTATAGAAATGCAACTGATTTCTGAGCATTTATTTTGTATCCTGCCACGTTACTGAATTGCTCTATAACTTCTAATAGTTTGGGAGTGGCTTCTTTTGGGTTTTCCATATAGAGTATCATGTCATCTGCAAAGAGAGACATTTTGACTTCTTCTTTGCCAATTTGAATACCTTTGATCCCTTTTTGTCGTCTGATTGCTGTTGCAAGGACTTCTAGTACTATGTTGAATAATAGTGGCGAGAGTGGGCATCCTTGTCGAGTTCCTGATCTTAAGGGAAAGGCTTCCAGCTTTTCCCCATTGAGAATAATATTTGCTGTAGGCTTTTCATAGATGGCTTTTATGAGATTGAGAAATGTACCTTCTATTCCTACACTCTGAAGGGTTTTAATCAGGAAAGGATGCTGTATTTTGTCAAATGCTTTTTCGGCATCGATTGAGAGGATCATATGGTTCCTGAGTCTTTTCTTGTTGATATGATGTATCACGCTGATTGATTTGCGAATATTGAACCACGCTTGCATCCCAGGTATGAATCCCACTTGATCGTGATGGATAATCCTTTTAATGTACTGTTGGATTCTATTAGCAAGTATCTTGTTGAGGATTTTGGCGTCTATATTCATTAGGGAAATCGGTCTGTAATTCTCCTTTTTGATGGGGTCTTTGCCTGGTTTGGGGATCAAGGTAATATTGGCCTCATAAAATGAGTTTGGTAGCTTTCCTTCTGTTTCTATTTTTTGAAATAGCTTTAGGAGAATAGGTATTATTTCTTCTTTGAATGTTTGGTAGAATTCCCCAGGAAAACCGTCTGGGCCTGGAGTTTTGTTATTTGGAAGGTTGTTTATCACTGACTCAATTTCTTCATAATTAATTGGCCTGTTTAAGGAATCAATTTCTTCCGGTTTCAATCTTGGTAGTTTATAGGTTTCCAGGAAGGATTCCATCTCTTCCAGATTGCTTAGTTTATTGTCATATAGCTGTTGATAAAAATTTCTAATAATCCTTCCAATTTCAATGGTGCTCGTCGTGACCTCTCCTTTTTCGTTCATAATTTTAATAATCTGGGTCCTTTCTCTTTTCTTTTGGATAAGTCTTGCCAGTGGTCTGTCAATTTTATTGATTCTCTCCAAGAACCAGCTTCTAGTCCTGTTGATCTGCTCTACTGTACTTCTGGTTTCTGCTTGATTGATTTCAGCTTTAATTTTGGTCAACTGCTTCCTCGTGCGTGGATTAGGCCTGTCCCTCTGTTGCTGTTCCAGCTTCTTGAGGTGAGAATATAAAAACTGCATTTTAGATTTTTCTATTCTTTGGAGTGAGGCTTGGATGGCTATGTATTTCCCCCTTAGGACTGCCTTTGCAGTATCCCATAGGTTTTGGACTGTTGTATTTTCATTCTCATTGGTCTCCATAAATTGTTTAATTTGATTTTTGATTTCCTGGTTTATCGAGTCATTCCTGAGCAGGATGGTTCTTAGTCTCCAAGTGTTTGAGTTTCTTCCAAATTTTTCCTTGTGGTTGAGTTCCAATTTCAGAGCGTTGTGGTCTGAGAATATGCAGGGGATAATTTCAATCTTTTGGTATCGGTTGAGACCTGTTTTGTGTCCCAGAACATGGTCTATTCTTGAGAATGTTCCATGGGCATTAGAATAGAATGAGTATTCTTTGGTTCTGGGGTGTAGTGTTCTATATATATCTATGAGGTCCAACTCGTCGAGTATGGCATTCAAAGCCTTTGATTCTTTGCTTAGTTTTTGCCAGGGTGTTCTGTCTATTTCTGATAGTGGAGTGTTGAGGTCCCCTACTATTAATGTATTTTTATTTATATGTCTCTTTATTCTGGTTAAGAGTTGGCTTGTGTATCTTGCTGCTCCCCTGTTGGGGGCATATATATTTATAATTGTCATATCCACTTGTTGAATACTTCCTTTAAGAATAATATAGTGCCCTTCTGCATCTCTAACTATAGTCTGTAGTTTAAAATCCAATTTATCTGATATGAGAATTGCTACCCCAGCTTTCTTTTGAGGTCCATTTGCGTGAAAGATGGTACTCCATCCCCTTACTCTCAGTCTGAATGCATCTTTGGGTTCGAAATGAGTCTCTTGTAGACAGCAAATGGATGGGTCATTTCTTTTTATCCAATCTGCAACCCTGTGGCGTTTTATGGGATGGTTCAAACCATTTACATTAAGACTGATTACTGAGAGATATGATTTTAATGTTGCCATGTTGCCAGTAAAGTCTTTGTTTGTATTGGCTGTGACTTTCTGTTCTGTATCACTCTTGGGGCCTTTTTACTTTTATAGAACCCCCCGTAATATCTCCTGTAGGGCTGGTTTCGTGGTTACGAAATTGGTTAGTGACTGGCGATTCTGAAATGTCTTTATTTCTCCATCAATTCTGAATGACAGCCTTGCTGGATAAAGGATCCTTGGCTGCATGTTTTTCTCTGAAAGAGCTTTAAATATGCTCCCCCAACCTTTTCTCTCATTCCAGGTCTGTGTAGACAGGTCTGACGTAATTCTGATGCTTTTGCCTTGGTACGTGAGAAATTTCTTTGCCCTGGCCGCTTTCAATACTGTATGCTTGCATCTAATATTTGTGAATTGCACTATGACGTGACGTGGCGTAGGTTTGTCATGGTTGAGCTTGGGAGGGGTCCTCTCTGCCTCTTGGACACGAATGTTTGTTTCCCTTGCTAGATTAGGGAAGTTTTCAGCTACAATTTGTTCAAATATCTCTTCTAGACCTCTGTTTTTCTCCACCCCCTCGGGGATGCCGATGATTCTAACATTGGATCGTTTCATTGAGTCAGTAATCTCCCGTAACCTACATTCGTGGGCGTGGATTTTTTTAAGACCATCTTCTATTTTCATTTTTTCCTCTATTAACCCATCCTCCAATTCACTAACCCGTTCCTCTGCTTCTGCGACCCTGGCCGTCAGAGCCTCTAGTTTTGCCTGCATTTGGCTCATAGAATTTTTAATTTCTGTCAGATTCGCTCTCATTTCTGTCCTTAGGGATTCTATATTCTCAGTAACCTTTTCATTAATAGTTTTTTCAATTCTACTCATCATTTTGACCATCGTTACTCTGAATTCCATTTCTGATAATTTGGTTACATCCATATCCATTATTTCTGTGGCAGAGGCCACAGAATCACTGTCTTTTCTTTGCTGGGGGGGGCTTCTCCTTCTTGTCATTCTGATGAAAAGAGGTTGCGGGGTTTCCAGAGCCCAAATTATTGACTGGGTCCCAGGCCGTGCCCCTTGTTTTATAGGGATCTTAGGGATGTGGGCTTCTTCTTTAAAGATTTTATTTATTTATTTATGTGGCAGCCAACCAGCGAGAGAGGGAATAGAAGCAGGGGAGTGGGAGAGGAAGAAGCAGGCTCCCAGCGGAGGAGCCCGATGAGGGACTCCTTTCCGGAACGCCGGGATCACGCCCTAAGCCGAAGGCAGGCGCTCAATGACTGCGCCACCCAGGCGCCCGGGTTGTGGGCTTCTTGATTTTTCAGCCTGCCCTCTGTGTTCTGGGGGAGGGGCCTGCCGCGCCGATACTCAGGCAGCCCTGTTTAGGTAGAGTCTCGGCGTCCCCTGCGAGGGGGGATGGGGATGGGCACTCCCTGAGCTGGTATTTCCAGGCTTTTGTTCTCTGGCGGCTTTCCCTGGCTGTTTGCTGTGCCTCTTCTGAGAGTCAGAGCAGCAGCGGCCAAATTTCAGCCTCTGTCACAGAACAGAGGGATTGCGGCCTGTTCTCTACTAATGTTCTGGCCACTTTAACTCTGTTTCTGCAGCGTCCGGGATGTGCGCCCCACACCCGGCGTCCCAGCCCTCACTTCCAGGGCCGGCGCGTCTCTGTCCTTTGTGTTTCTAATGCCGCCAGCCGCCAGCCGCCCCGCGCGCGCTCCCGGATCTCCCGGTCTCAGTCTGGATCCAGTGAGCGCACCGGGATTCCGGTGATCCGCGAGATGCCTGGTGGCGCGTGCACCCGGCTCACGGTCTCAGTCTGCTGTTTTGCGGGTGCCGTCGGCGAGCCCCGCCCGCTCTCCCATGCAAGTGGCTACCGCTTCCCGGCGCCCGAACGCGGTGGCTCCCTCCCCCTTCCGTTTATCTTCCGATATCTGTGCACAGTTTCATGGCTCCCCGCTTCGTACCTCAATACTCAGCGCTGGAGATGTTCATTTGTAGAGATCCAGATGCGTCTTCCTGCGTCTCAGGCTGGTTCCGTGGTTGTTTAGGCTGGTCTGGTACCTATCCAGCTCGACTCAGGGACCGGCTGAAAACGGTGTCTCCTACTCCTCCGCCATCTTAACTCCTCCGTACTTTCTTACCAAGTTTTAAAATAATTGCATAAAGAAAAATAATTATATAAAAAAATACAAAATACAAAAATAATTACATGAATAATTACACAGGCACTTAATTACACTTAGATTTAGCTTTTAGCACATACACAGCTTTCTGTAAGGGTTACTTAAACTCTCTGGTAAGCTGAAGCCAGAAATAGATTGAAGTCTCCTCGTTGTCTTTCTCACTGAGCAGTGCCGAAGTGGATCCTGCTCTAAAAAACTCCATAGTTAAGAATTCCATGGAAAAATCAAGAGGTTAGAAACATGAATACCTAGTGCTAGACTTCATTTCCAAGGTGCTCTGCTTTATGAGATGGGCACCAACTGCCCACTCTTGCTCTCACCGTATAGATGTGAGAGAAGCCACTGTAGGTGCCACAGAAGAAACAAACAAGCAAGCAAATTTTCAGAAAAGCTTTGTGCCCTGATTTCAGAAATCCAGTACACAATTGTAAAAGCACAGCGTCATTCCTTTAACATAAAGCAAGGATTAATTTTCAATGAGCTAGGATAATGGTGGTGAAGGAAGTTATGAATACCCAAATCCATGGTTAGGATAAAACTAGTCAAGTCTGATTATACAGTAGAGTGATTGTAAATTTATTTGGTTGAAATTACATGTTTGAAAACACATTCAATATTCTAGATATTATCTGTATATGAAAATAATAGACATATAATAGTTTAGGATTATGAAACATTATATAATTTTTAATGAAAAATTTTTACGAAATTATCTATCTGTTGAGCTGTTATTATGTTTTTGTACCCTGACTGATCTCCTTCTGTCTGTCTCTTTCTACTTCTGCCTCTTCTCCCTTTCCCTGCTCTTCCCCTTCCCTTACTTTGTCCCTCCCTGTCCGACTCCGTCTAACAGAATGAGACCTGGGTTGGGCACAGATGTAGAGATATGTGCATGTTCCCTTCCTCTCCTTTTCAGCCCTCGTTTAAAGCCTCAGAAGCTTCTGTCTCTGCTGTGTTGCTGTGCAGTGGCTCTCTGCTGCTGGGTAAAGGATGACACATTTTTGCCTGGCAGTGAATGCAGGTTGGTGTCTATCACTGTGATGTAGGGTAAGATGTTAGAGCTAAGTCTCCTCATTTAGGGGTCTCTGTGTGTGGAGGGGACATTCACAGGGAGAGTAGGGGAAGTGAGGGGATGCCTTCCTGGGAATGGAGCAGAGCTGAGCCAGGTGTAGGGTGGGGTCTTTTCTCAGCTACAGTCAGGACGAGCCTCTGCTCATTGTCTTCCTGCAGCCATTCATGCAGTTTTCAATCCATGACCCCAGGCTTCAGAGACATTTATGATGTTCTTTATAATGCCAAAGAATTCCCACCAGTTGCTAGGTATTCTCTGACCTTTACCTCTGTCAGATGCTTGAAGGTGCCTGAGGTGCCATGAAATCAGAATTTTAATATTCTTTTTTTTTTTGTTTTTTGAGAGAGAGAGAGAGAGAGAGAGAGAGAGAGCACATGTTCAAGAGCAGGTTGGGGGTGGTAGAGTGGGGGACGGGCAGAAGGAAAGGGAGAGAGAGAACATCCCAAGCAGGCCCCATACCCAACACGGAGCCCTACGTGGGGCTCAGTCTCACGACCCTGAGATCATGAGTTCCAGGTGCCCTTGGAATTTTAATATTCTTGATGTTCTTCTTCGCTTGAGTATTACCACGTCTATATCTTTTAATCAGCTGTTACAGATCAAGACAGTTCTCCAGGTCACAAAATGAGTGGTGGGAAGAGAGGGCCATGTGCAGTAGACATGGTCTTTAAGGATTGCCTTGGCCGAGGTAGAGTGGGAGAGTACACACTGGTCAAGGGCAATAATGAAATGTGCAGCTGTCACTGGTTGAGAGAGAGTTCTGAGTGCATGGCCAAAGTAGGCTTTAGCAATGCACTGGAATTGATATGATCACAATCACTATTCAGAATAAATACTTTTATACATCTTTTGTCTCATATGCGTGCAAACATACATGGCATTTCTGTAGTAGAGGCTGCCCAAGGGCCTCTTTCTCATCTGTGCTTCCTTCTGCCCTGCGCATATAATGATCTGCATTTGTATGTATCTTAGCACATCCCTATCTCAGTAGAAGAAGCAGACTTTCAGATTAAACTACTTCTTCCTTGCGCCTCTGGGGTAAATCCCTTTCCACACCTCTTCAGGGATCTCACTTGATTAATTATTTTCCAAAGGGTGGGGATTGCTAATGCAAGTACAAATCTTGGAAGTAGCGGCAAATACTCAACTGAAAATTGAAGGCAATGTCTCCATTTTTCTTGTTTGATATTGAGAAATTCTCTTCTCTTTTAAATCTAGATCTCACTATAAATGAATTCTTCCAGAATCCAGACTTTTGGGGGGCAGCTGCTAAATGCAACTCTTGTGATGTGTAGTCATGCTGTTGTCAGCTTATGTCTATTTTTTTCCCCAGCAATTCTGAGCTATTGACAGTAGAGAATTGTCTATAGAGGGAGAACCAAAAGCTTCTTAGCTATTTTCTCACGGTCCTAAACACAGTTAAAAAGAAGTATACTTTCTCTAATTCTGAATCTTATTTTGTTTTGGATAAAGAGCATACTATAGAGAGGGACATTAAAATAAGCAAACAATTAACACAAAACAACCACAAACTCACATAATTTGAATCTTATCCTGGTGATTCAAGAACATGTTTTTAGTATGGGAAAGTAGTAAATGGCTTAAATAGATTTTACTGAAGTTTAAAAATAAGCTGATCCCTAGAAGCTATAATCGAGAAAAGGACTGCAGATCATGCATTGGTCTTTGTAGCTACACACCCACACATGGATATTACTGCCTGCAAGATCATCTTTGCATAAAAAGAAAGAGAATATTTGTATTGTAACTAAATCTAAGAGAGATAATAATCTCAGGAGGGATTTATTATAGTCTACCACTTTTAGTGATCTTTCCTTTTAAGTATTAGTGAAAATAAGGGAATATTTTTTATTAAAATAAGAACAACCTTAAGTAAAACCATATAGCATAGCAGGATGAAGACAGAGAGGAGACTGAGCAGGGGCATTAGAAATGTTTGGGAAAAGGGTCATGAGAAATTGAAGAGAAGAAAGAATTATTTTAGTATGAGTTAGAGCTAGAAGCAGGATAGTAGCAACTGCTCATTGATTACCTGGTGTACTGCTCAATTATGCATTTTATATATCGTTTTCTTTAATAATCACATTAACCCTACAAGGTAGATATTATTCTTTTTATATATGAGGAGCTGAGATGCAGAGAGAGCACATAATCCAAATGACATGTGTAGTTCGTGGCAGGATTTGAGTAGGTCTCTGACCTCATAGCCTGTGTCCTACTTTCTCAAAAAGGGTAAAGACTGAACAAAGAATGAAATACAAGGTTGGCTTCCCAGGTGATCTCCAAGCTCCTTCCAGCTCTGACTTTCTCCTTAAAATTTCTATGTACATTTCCTTTCTTTCTTTTCTTTCTTTCTTTCTTTCTTTCTTTCTTTCTTTCTTTCTTTCTTTCTTTCTTTCTTCTTTCTTTCTTTCTTCCCTCCCTCCTTTCTTTCTTTCTTTCTTTCTTTCTTTCTTTCTTTCTTTCTTTCTTTCTTTCTTCTCTTTCTTTCTTTCTTTCTTTCTTTCTTTCTTTCTTTCTTTCTTAAAGGTTTTGTTTACTTGTCAGAGAGAGAGAGAGCGCGCACAAGCAGGGGGATCAGGAGAGGGAGAAGCAGGCCCCCGACTGAGCAGGGAGCCCTGATGCAGGACTCAGATCCCAGGACCCTGGCATCAAGACCTGAGCCAAAGGCAGATGCTTAACCAGACTGAGCCACCTAGGAGCCCCTCTGTGTACATTTTTTTTTTAAGATTATTAAATAAGTAGTTACATGATGTAAAACTGTAAGGGACAATTTTAGATTTTTTTTTTAATTCATTGTATATATATAGAGAGAGACAGGGCATGAGCAGGGGGAGGGTTAGAGGGAGAGGAGAAGCAGACTCTCCACTGAGCAGGGAGCCTGATGCGGAGCTCAATCCCTGGCCTCCAGGATCATGCATGACCTGAGCCAAAGGCAGATGCTTAAGTGACTGAGCCACCCAGGTAGGCTCCTGTAAGCAATAGTTTTAGATTCATTGAAAGCATTTAAGCAATGTAATTAAAATCAACAGACAATACTATCAGAAGACCTAATTTTCAAGATAAATTAGTATCATCTTGAACACTGATAAATTGAGAATCTCAACATTAAGGAACTTGCACAGTTTTCTAGTGAGTTAGGGAAGTTGTAGATAGATTTAAGAATCTCTCTCTTTAAAAATATCAACCCCATTTATCAAGCTTAATAATCATCACATTCCTTGCTATGTGTTATGATAACTAATTTATATTTTTAAAAAGTTTTGAAAGCCTGGAAATAACTTGTTGAATACAAAACACTAAGTTACGTTTGTGCTAAAGAAAGTCTGTATAAGCACATGCTATTTCATTGCACCAGCTCTTGCAGTGTTACAGCTGAGGGTGGATAAGGGAGACCTAAACGTGTAATATGAATGCTTGTGGCTCAGGCAGGGTGCATTTCTAGCATGCTTCTGGGCAGAAAAGGGATACTGAAGCCATGAGAACTGGTCCAAACTTCCCATTTCTTAGGCAAGATCTGTGATTTCTAAATAACTGGTTTCTGCTTTAATCTAGCATTCCACCAGGAGCTTATTATGACATCTGTGATTTATCGATCTGTTTATTGCTGAGTTTATATATGGTACCTTTTGTCCAAAGTTCTGGACACTGAATAAGCTTCAGAAAGAGATTGTAAAATAGCTTTTTGAACAAGAAGCATATATAAAATGATGTAAAAAGAACTTCCTGTCATTAGTTTGCCACAATCATCTAAAGCTCAATTATGTGGTTCATTTTTGGGGAATTACATATAAGTATAAATACATGTATTTTAATATATATTTGTATGATGAAAAACTACTAGTTTATTTCTGTGAACACTGGAGGGCTGGGGAATTCATCTTTCTACCACAAACTGGGTGTGTGCCCTGGGCAATTTAATGAAAGTCTTTAAACTTCAGGTTCCCATTCTGGGTTGTTGAAAATACATGAGGCTGGACCCAGATCAATCTCTTGTCCTCCCCTCTTACTTTACCTTTGTCAAATGCTACACACTTTTCCATTCTCTGTTTTGGATATCACTGATCCATCTCTCTGGAATGCCTTCTCTTCTTGTCAGAACCTACCCATGATTTCTTTCAGAGTATTGGTAAGAAAGGAAATGTTTCGATGAGGAAGTAAAAATTGTATGTGGATCATTGTTAGATGATAGTAAGTTAAATAGACATTATGCCCTGAAATGGTGTCATTCAATTATAAATACTTATTGAACAATTACCATTTGCCATACACTGAGCTGAAGATACAAGTAGGAAACCAAACACGACCCCAGCCCTCGTGTTGCTTACAGAGTAGTGTGGAAGACGGTAAGTAAGCCAATGGGAAGTTTATGCAGTTTCCTTTGTGGAGTCTTAAAGGGTGGTATAGATGATATTTTTCTAAAGTGGTAGAAGAGGGAATATCTTCCTGATAGTCAAACACAAATATTTAATGAAGTCGACTATGTTTTAGGTACTGTGCCATTACAGAGATTAAGTGATGAATTAATATTTGTGTCTTTATCCTCATCAGCCAGATGACATTAACTCTGAATTAAAGGGTGTCTTGCTGCATCTAAGGCAGATAGACCACCTGACCCAATATAAAACTAAAAATTCCTTAAATTGTTATCAAAGGGTTATAAATGTACAGAATTTAAAAGTCAAACAGTACTTCAAGGTTTATAACAAAAAACAGCAGCCTCCCACCAAACCCGACATCTAGTTTCTCTACTAGAAGTGACCACTTGTGAACACTTTCAACTCATAAAGCAGTTTATCCTGGTATTTATCTATATGTCTGAAATAATATGCTTATATTTTTATTTGCTCATTTATTAATTTTAAGTGTCATATGTCAACTACTAATTAAACTAGGTAAGAGTTAACTTTTTCTAATAACACTACCTTATTTCTCCTTCTAAATAGTTGTAAAATAATTATTGTGATTAAATCAATATTCAGTGTTTACATTCTTATGACATTATAGTGATATATTGTTGCTAAGTGGTGTATTCTGAAGACATTTGCTTTTTTATACAACTTTTGTTTTCCTTGAAGTTAATAATGTCTTCATATTTCCATTTGCTTAGTTTTCTAAGAATTTATTTCTTCCTATGATATTTAGGACCAGGTTCAGTTATAGTGACAGAAAAAAAAAATAAAGCAGTGGCTTAAATAAGGTAGAAGTTTATTTATCCCTTGGAAAAGAGTCTGTAGGTGAGCAGTTCAGAACTTTTATGACAGAACCGTGATTATCAGTGTTTAAGGCTTCTCTTTTTATCTTCTCTTCTATCTTCAACATATGGTTTCTACCTTATGATTCAAAATAGTTACTCGAGATCCATCTCTTTGCCTACATCACATCCAGAAGCAGGGAGGAGGAAAAAAAGTAAGAGCATACTTCCTTTCTTTTTTTTTTCCCAGACATTTCAAACATCACTCCCACTTACATTCATTGACCAGAGCTTAGTCGTACAGCTGCCCCTAGCTGCAGAGGAAGCTAGGAAACATTTTCCTTCTTATTCTAAGAAGCCACATGAGTAAAAATCTGAGAATGAAAATTGTGGGGCACTTAGAAATTTCTGCCACACTTCTCAAAGATTCTAACAAAATTATAGAACCTTCATTCTATTTTATAGACTTGAACACATTAGCTGATCTGTTAGTGTCTTTACCTTTGAGGAATTGCCTTTGGGAGCTTTCAGTCTTCCCACTGCACGTTTCCATTGCTCTTTAGGTCTGGTAGGATCTTGGAACTTTCCTCCTGAACTTTCTTTACTAATACCCTATCTGAGATCTCTTGTTTTCAAGATGTTATATATATTCTTCTTTCTGTTTTCTTGTTAGTTTTGGTGAAGCACATCCTTCAGTAGTTTCCTGAGAAGGGCTATGTGAATGATACTTTTTTTTTTTTGAAATTTGGATAATGTGAAAATGTCATTATTCTAACTTCAAACATGATTGATAGTTGACTGGATACAGTCTTCTAAATTGAAATGTATTGCTAGTCAAAGCTTTGAAGACAGAGATTAGTCAGTGTAATTGAGCTCATGAAGTTTTTGAAGATGGAAGCATAGTTTTTGAATTCCACTGAATCTCCCCATACAACAAACAACTAGACTGGAAAACTAAACTGTAATGAACAACATCTACTACAAAGTAGAATACCAGAAAATACCAAAAAATGAGTAAGTAGGAACAAATCACTAATAGCTACACAACCGATGTGGTATCAGAAGCAATTCAAGAGAGAGAAGAGGGAAGACAATAAGATTTTGATGATCCAGACTGGAGAACACTACTGTCACAATCAGGTAGTCACTGGAAAGCTTTATGGGTAAGTCTGAAGACAGCAGATGAAACTGAGAGAAAGCTGTCTAATCTTAAATTGATTATAAGAGGGCTATAGGAAATTATGATGTGGCTGGAGCTTTGGTGGCATAACCTTGCAGAGACGAATTGTTACAAGTGACTTTATAACACAGTGATTTGACTATATGTTCCTAGTTCTGTAAGGACCAAAGAACTGCAAAAAAAATTAAACTGTTATAGTACTCCTAGAGTTGATGATAGTATTAGTATTATTACTCTTGGATGGTTTCCTGTGTGTGTAGATAAAGCAAATAGTAATTACGTCAGTGTCTTTAGAATAGATTTGTTATTGTCTTTCTTATGAGAGAAGGGAAGATTTGACAGGTAAGTAAAAACTCTATATGTTGAATTTTAATTGGAAGTGTCAATGATGTGTCATTGATATATCATGATATATTTTGTTTCAAAACTTAACATATTACATATCTTTTGGCTCTGTCAACTGAAAAAGTCAAGAAACAGTGAGCAACCCAATATCAATGTATCCACCTAGTACCCAGATTATATCCTTTAAATCCTCCCCCTTTTTTTTTTTTAAAAGAATCCAAGATCCTTGGCTGATCCTAGGTATGGATCAGGAAATAGAAAGGATAAGCCTAGGGTGTTTATTATATTGAACAGGAAGGAAGCTGTCAAAAACTATTGACTCATGTCAAAAGGCCTTAGGGGCCAATTTAATTAGGCTTAGGTGGCCAAAGATGGGACAATTTCAGCATCAGTAAGAATAATAACCTCAGTGAATTGAAAGACATGAACACATCAAATATACCTAAATTCTTTAAGTCCATATGAGCTATGAGCCCTCTAATTCATTGTTTATCATTGGAAGATACCAACAAAGTAACTCATTATTTTGAAAATTGATAAATAGAGAAGAATCAAGAATTTATCTGACTTTCCAGTGAGAACTATGTTGGGTAACTAAACAGTTGATAAGAGGACATTTATTTTTCTCTTTATATAAAGATTCTAGTTAACATTAAGAAGAAGGAAAGACAGAATAAGAGTGGTAATGGTTTGCAGTCACAGTGAATGAATGGATGCAGACAATGAACATTGGTGGCTGCTGACATCGTCTTTGTATAGTTCTTGATTGAAATACAGAACACAACGTATGAAGTAGCCTGCCTAAAAAACAAAACAAAACAATACCCCCCCCAAAAACCCCAAACCCCAACTTGGCCCTAAATCTGTTTAAACCTCAGGATCTAATGACCAATTTATAGGAATTACAAGGGAGAGAGGAGCACATTAACTTACGTCATAGAAAGGTAATCAACAAAATCCAGGTAGTGGGGAACTTTACAGGAAAATGACTCAGTTTCTTCAACAAAAATTTTGCAAGGAATAAAAGAGAGATGGAGAGGGAACCTACTGATTAAACGAAATCGGAGACATACTAACAATGGCAATTACATGAATCATTCTTAGGTCCAGATCCAAACTGTTAAAAACAAAAAGAAAGAAGAGAACATTTAGAAGATAATCATGGAAATGTGAACACTGACTTCTTGTTTAGTAAAGAATTTTACATAATTAGTTAAGTAAAATAAAAGGGGTATTTTTATTTGTTTTAAAAACTTTATTTGTTTTTGCGAGAGACAGCAAGCATGAGGCGGGGGAGGAGGGGAGGGGCAAGGGAGAAGCAGACTCCCCACTGAGCAGGGAGCCTGATGCGGGACTCGATCCCAGAACCCTGGGATCATGACCTGAGCCGAAGGCAGATGCTTAACCGACTGAGCCACCCAGGCCCCCAAGATGTTTTTTTTTTTTTTTTTAAGATATGTACTAGTGTACTTATAAATAGTATATGTATCTTAGGTTTTTTTTTTGTTGTTGTTTTGTTTTGTTTTGTTTTTTTGTCTCAAAGCAGAGATTCTATTGAGATTATATCTGGATGGGAGCAAGAAGGTGAAGGGAAAATAAGCAAGCACAATATACGGGTCTCTTAAAACAATGATGGCCTAGATTTTATTCACATATTCAGGGGGGAGGGAGAAATAGGTGGGGGTAAAAAGAAATGAGTTGGCCATGAGTAAATAGTTGTCGAGGCTGGATGATAGGTACACTGAGATCCCTTTACTGTGCTCTTTATTTTGTATATGCTTGAAATTTTCATGATCAGAAGTTAAAGTAAAATTTGTGGCTGTTTTCCATTGTCTTCCAACCTCCAATGATGCTACTGTGAGGTCTCACACTATTCTTAACATCAGTGTTTTGTATATGACCTTTACACATGGTGTTTTATAATTTCATAGCGATGTGCCTTGGTCTGGGTTTTTGTTCACCCATTGTGCTGAGCACTTACTGACACTTCCGTCAACAAACTCAATTTTCAGTTCTGAAAATTTTTCTTTTATTATTTATTTGGTAACTTCTTGCCTTCTGTTTTACCTGTTACCTATTTTTGCAACACTTACTAGTTGTTCGTCAGATTCTTGCTGTGAGCTTCTTATATTTATCATTTCTCTCCTATTATTAATCTCATGTTCTTTAATTCTGCTTTCTGGAACAATTTTAACTTGGTTTTCCAATTCTACTATTGAATATTTTTATTTCTTCTACCATTATTGTAATTTTTAAGAGTTTTCTTCTTTTTATCTTGTCCCTTCTGCCCCTCTCCCCCATATGTGCAATAATTTCTCATCTTTCAGAGGTTATTTTTGAAGTTTTCTTCTGTTTTGTATAGTGTCCATAATATTTAAGTATTTTTCCCCTTGGTGGGGGATACTCTTTCACATTGGAAACTTTCTTCAAATATCTGGCAATTTCCATCTACTCATATTTGAGAGTGAGGAACTAAAATTCACAAGATTCACAGGATCCAGAACTTTGCTATTTTAGTGTGTGATCATTGAATATCAGTCTTCGAGCATTTTCTCTTGAATCCATTAATCATTTTTTGGAGAGTCTAGATCTAGCTTCTGCATTTGGGGAGCCAAAGGATGGGAGGCATAGGAGGAAACTAAGCATCTCCCTGTTTTCAATGTTAATTTCATTAACCCCCCTGAATTTAATAGGTACACTTTCCTTCAGCTCTTCCTGGTTTTCTAAATACATAGTCCCTATTTTACACACTTTCCAGAGAACAATCATCCTGTCTACTGGCCTAGAGGAAATAATATAGATCTATTGTACCTTTGTGATTTTCAATTAGTTCTGAGATTATTAGCCCCACCCTTTTACACACTTTCCAGAGAAAAAGTCTACTGTCTACTGGCCTAGAGGAAATAATATAGATCTATTGTACCTTTGTGATTTTCAATTAGTTCTGAGATTATTAGCCCCACCCTTTTACACACTTTCCAGAGAAAAAGTCTACTGTCTACTGGCCTAGAGGAAATAATATAGATCTATTGTACCTTTGTGATTTTCAATTAGTTCTGAGATTATTAGCCCCACCCTCTGTGTCTTGAGATGTATCTGAACCTCCAATTCCTGAGATTGTTTGCTCTACCTTCTCTGCTTTTGGATGTCCTGGAATCTTCTAATTCCTGAGCCTTCTTGACCAGGAATAAGAAATAGGTTTCATCATTTGTCTCTTGAAGGGCATCTCGGCTCCTTCCACATTGTGGCTGTTGTGGACATATAGTAATGATTCTTAAATCTTAGTGGCTTAACAAATGTTAGTGATGCTGCAATCCCCTGTGGATTGGTGGGATGTCCTGCTTTATATGGACCTCGGTTGATAGAGGCTACACCATCTTTTCGTCTTTAAACTCATGGAGAGGGTAAGTGGGAGAGGGAGAGAGCTTTGTACATGCAACTAAATGCTTTGGTTTGGGATTGAAGTATACTAGTTTGGCTCATAGGCTACCAGTCAGAGCTAGTTACGTGGCCCTTCCTAATAATTAGGAGGCTATGAAATGTATTTTCTATATGCTCAGGAAGTAAAAATGGTTTATCACATTGCTTAAGAAACAGCTAAAGACTAATTATACTGGTAGAGTAATATTTCAACTATTTTTACATTTCTTAAGTACTGAGCTGTGTTTTTTATTGATATCCAATTCTTATGGATTGTTGTTCTTATTAAAGCCTCAGTCTTAGCTTTTACAGGGTGACATTCTTAAGAACTCTTTACTTTTCATCTCCCATCGATGAAGACATAAGGATGATAACAGAGTTGTTACTTACTCGTTTTTAATAACTCTGTCCTCACTAGGCTGAGGAATGAGATATTTTGCAACAACTGGAAAGGTCGCACATGAAAAGAACAGTGAAATGTATATTGCAAAGTATCCAAGCTTGGTTTGGTCTCAGAGGAATCTCCTATCTCCATCTCTCACACTAAATATGTTTTTCTTATGGTATTTCCTCCACTAGACTAGTAAATGTCTTTACTTCCATCTGGACTCAATTCTGAGCTATGTCAATGATGACACTGTCCAGACTATAATGCAGATGGGATTAGAGAAAAGGAATGTCTGTAATCACACACACAAGTACTCTTATTCAACAGAAGACCTATAATCCAATATAGTCTTATGTAATACACTCCATGTGTTTGAGTGGGGCACAGTGTGATATGGGTATTATTGGAGATTTACCTACTTGTTTTTGGAACAGTATAAACTTTGCATGCTGTTGGTTAACAGTATATATTTTTGGAATTACATTGTATTGTGTTTCAATATCCATTCTCCTGCATAAAAATGCAAAATCATTTCCCTTTTAGAGCAGAGCTAACAGCTAAAACTTCTGGAGCTCTTGTTAGGTGCCAGAGAGAATACTAAGTGCTTTATATGGGTAATTCATTTAATTCTCAAAACAGCCTGTGATGTTGGTACTGACTCAGGGAGGCTGAGTAACCTACCTTGGCCACATAGTTTTAGTAGGGGTTCTGACTCTGGCATCTGACTCCAGAATCAGTATTCTTAGCCATAGCCATGGCTCCTCTAGCATCTAAACTTCTTCATATACATTCTCAGCAGCTGGGTGTCCCTTTGGAATTTTATGAAAAGGGGGATTAATATAGACGATGGTATTTAAACATAATTGTAGGGAACATTTAATGTTTAATATTTTCCTAAGCCCTATAATTCCAAGGTCCCAGAGGAAGCCTAAGATGAATTTTTTTTATACCCAATCTTATTTAAAGTAAAAGAGTTAAAAAAGAAGATGTTATCTGGGGCATCTGGGTAGCTCAGTCAGTTAAGCCTCCTACTCTTGATTTCGGCTCAGGTCATGATCTCAGGGTGGTGAGATTGAGCCCTGTGTGGGGCTCCAAGCTGAGTGTGGAGCCTGCCTAAGAATCTTTCCCCCTCTCCCACCCCTCCCCCTAACTTGCGTACACACACGAGTGTGCTCTCTCTCTCTCTCTCTCTCAAAAAAAAGGAGTTGTTAGACTAGATGTTAAAAATTAGGATTGAGGTTTAAAGTCCAAATGCTATTTTCTTAAAATAGCATTTGACCCAGCTTCTCAATTGATACCATCAAATCACTGTTTACTCTCCAAGACTCTCTTTGAAACTCTTGCCTCAAAACCTTGCCATGCCCACCAGTCCTAGACTACCATATCATGAACCTTACCCAAACAGAATCTATATCAACACAGTTTTGGAGAGAAATGCTATTTGACTTGCCTGGTTTTTAATTCTCTCTCTCTCTTTTTTCCTTTTCTGTAGTGTTTGGGAAGTTAATTCATTCATTCAGTTTTAGTGTCCCTGTCTGAAAAATAAGGTTCTCACTACCTTAAAAACCTCACTGAATTGTTGAAATAATCAAATGCTGGTAACATAGGTATATGAAAGCACACATGTTAATTATTCTCCTCTTCCCTGCCTCATTCCTTCTTCTCATTTTCCTCCTTTTCCTCCCTTCCTTCATCATCATTCTTATATATTTTTTTTCTAGTAGTTCTAAACACTGGTGTGTTACTAACACTGGTCTGTTACTGGTGTGTAACACTGGTGTTTCTAACACTCAGAAATACCTTTTGACTAAATTAATGTTGTGTTAAAGTGAACATTTGGATGAGATCTATGGAATTCTTACATGTTATTTTTTTTCTTACATATTATTAAAAAAATAGCAGAGAATTAATTTCACGTACTTTTCAGAATTGACAGTTGTTGCATTGACATATTTAGATATTTAGATTCTGTGTAAACATAGCCTAAAGCAGCATAGCATTGAGGCAAAATTTGAAGTGTCTAGGGATCATAAAATCTCTTTATTATACTCTTAGAGCAGCAGGTATTATGTTAATAAGCTGAAAATCAATTAGCTTAAAATAAATTTGAAGGAACTCAATTCACAAAATTTACTAAATCTATTCATTTTAGTCAAAATTTGTTTCTTCTGAACTATTTTAAAAGTTTATGTAAATTGTGGAATGACATTAACACCTTCCTGCAATATTTTAATCAACTGTTTTGTAACAGCAATAGAGAACAATTTACCAAAATCTAGGATTACAGTGTTTTATCTACTATGAGTGTGCTTAATATTCAGAACTGTATATTTTAAAGTCAATAATAAATTTTCAGAGCTTTACATGGATTTTTGCAATTTATACTGATTTTTTAGATCATATTTTCAATAACTTTTTATTTTGTCAAAATGTTAGCATTTTTTATGATTTTATCTTCAATTGCTTAAGTAGAATATCATTCTTTCTTTATGACTTATAGCAGTTAGCAGCTTAAGTTTATTATTAATTTCTAATACATTTCTTATTTTATTTTCTATATTTGGGGATTTTTAAACAATTTCCATTTTCTGAAAATTTCTTTTTTTTTTTTAAAGATTTTATTTATTTATTTGACAGAGAGAGACAGCCAGCGAGAGAGGGAACACAAGCAGGGGGAGTGGGAGAGGAAGAAGCAGGCTCCCAGTGGAGGAGCCTGATGTGGGGCTCGATCCCAGAACGCTGGGATCACGCCCTGAGCCGAAGGCAGACGCTTAACGACTGTGCCACCCAGGCGCCCCTGAAAATTTCTTTATCATTTTATTCATGGTTATCAAATACAAAATTTTAGGTACCAATCGTATGATTAATTCTAATAATCTCTTCCTACCTTTCTTCCTCACTTCTTTCCTGTTGGGTTAAATGTTTTCGTGACTTTTTAATATTTTCACGTTTCCTGTTTCTGCAAGCTGCTGCCAAGCAGATCTACTGGAATTGCTCCTTGTAAAGAAAAGAAAAGTTGACTTATTTTACTATATGGGTATTGTTTTAGTCAATTTGGATGCTTTTGAACATTTCCATTGTTTCATTTCTATTGTTTCAAACTCCAGCCACTTTCAGTTTTGTTTTCATCAGTTCTTCATATCGCATATGTGTCAGAATGTCTGGAAGTAGATCCTTAGCGTTGCTATTTTTTAAAAGTTCTTTAGGTGAGTTTTGTTTGCAGCCAGGGTTGAAGACCATTGGCTGGGATGATGATTTACGTTATACCCATTTGCAAGGTCCTTTCTCAGTGGAACCTGGTCTCCTTATTCAAGTGGCTCTGTGAACTGGTACAAGCTTAACAACTTGTTAAGAGGCTGAGAGTTCCGATAAGGGTGACTAGAGTCAGGTTACTGCCTACCAGGCCTTGAACTCCCTGTTTATAAATATTAAGCTGCACCTGCAATGATTTTATTCTGAGGTACCCCATGATCAATTAGCCATTGCCACAGATATCTGTGGGTCAGAACACTCTGATTGTTGTCCTATCTCTGCATCTGATATGGTTCTGGCAAGTGGACCCTCCCACCTGGCTCCTGCCATGGCAGGATCCCATGATTGCCATTAAAATCAGAGAGCCTGATTCCTTTGCAGCATCCTTCCTCATCACCTATGATTTACAGGAGACAGACTTTGCAAGAATGTTGTTGCCTCCCTCGCCAATGCATTCCTTAGTGCCCTTGTGAAAGGGTGTCCTCAGAGCCCTCCCAGGGGTTAAGATTAGGAAGTGGCTGAGCAAGATGTGCACAAATTGATCTAGCCAAACATTCTCATCCTCATGGAATTTTGGATCCCTTCCTCCACAGAATGTCAGGGGTTTAAGTTCTGGCATTTCAGTCTCACTCATTATAAGCCACAGTTGAGTCTAAGCTCAAATGATCAACCTAGCAGACTATTATTGTTACCCACATATATTAAGTCCCAAATCCTGGGTGATTTATTCATCTTTCTATATGTGCCATTGTAATGTAATATTAGAATCCATCTGCTTGGACATACTCCCCAGATTCCTGCTAGTTTATGTTGCCAGTATCCTACAATTCTTTAGGTGCATAAGTATCTCTATCTGGGCCAGGTCTTATTCTACTGTGACTAGGCTATGCTGGGATCTTAACTTTTGTATGCAGCTGGAGACAATGAGGGTTGTTGGGGATAGGTCCTCAGAGGAAACGGCATTTTCTTGTCGCTCAGCTGCCCCTGGTGATAGCAGGAGAATGTTGATTCCTCTCTGCCAGAAGGCCCTGACCTGCTTCTGTTGGTAGGAAAAGTCCAGGGAGATTTCGGGACTCAAAGTTCTCAGCCTTATCTTGTCTTCTCAGTGTTTTCATCACGTGTCTCAGGGTTCTGCTCCTTCCCGACAATTTCCTTGCCTAGGAATAAGAGACATGTCAAGGTTACTCAATTATCTGGTGTTGCAACTCTTAAACCCTTATACTCAGGTTTTGTACTTGATCTTTGGCCATATCTACTCTGTGGATACAGATAAGGGATTCCTTTAAAGCGGCTACAGGGGCTTTCTGATTTTAGATCTATGCCCTTTTGTGCATTTGTAACTTTTAATTTGTCTTTTTTCCTGTGATGTTCTCTAGGATTATCAGGAGAAGCCATCATATATGATACCAGTTTTATAATAGCCATCATCATCACAGCAACTAAATGCTCAATTCATTTGATTTCTCTCTCTCTTTTTAAAAGATTTTATTTATTTGAGGGAGGGAGACTACAGAGGGAGAGTGAGAGGGAGAAGCAGACTCCCTGCTGAGCAGGGAGCCCAGTGTGGGACTCGATCTTAGGACCCTGAGATCATGACCCGAGCTGAAGGCAGACACTTAACCAACTGAGCCACCCGGGTGGCCCTCATTTGATTTCTCAATGCCTTTCCTCTACTTGCATTCTCTTCCATACCACCACTGATAATTTGAGTCATCATGAGGCTATTTCATGCCATGGACTACTAATGTCCTGTGCTCCTCCCCCACCAAGTAGGAAGGTTATCCATATGCCGAGTAAACATGTAAGCAAACTGATTCTAAAATCCAATTTTGAGGTTTTATTTCTTTGGGCCTGTCATGGTACCAATTATTTAAAATTTTAGGATCCTGGAAGAGAATAGATACTATGTGTAAAGAGTAATTATGCAATGTGTGTTCCTGGATTCAAACCTCAACCAGAGTTTTTTTCTATAGGGGACATTACTAGATCAACTGGAAAAATTTGAATAAGATCTATAGGTTAGAAAATAATATTGCATTAATGTTAAAGTTTTCCTTATTTTTAGAATCATTCTATGGATATGTAAAGACAATGTCCCTGGTCTTTGTTTTTAGGAGATACACACCAAATTATTACACACACATGTGCACACGCACACGCACACACAGAGAACACCAATGTATTCAACATTGAGAAATCTGAGTGGAAGGCATACAGGGATTTTTAAGATTATTTTTGTTATTTTTCTATACATTTAAAAATACTTCACAATAAAAAGAAAAGGAAGGGTTGATTGAAGAGTATTTAGTAAAGGGGAAAAGACATGGGCAAGGTTAAAGGTGACTAACAAGGGATGGTGAAGCATCCAGAGTTGGCAACTGGAATGGAGTTGCTACCCACCCTACGTCTGAAAAAACAAGTTGACTGAGCAATTACCACAACCCAGAAAAACCTGCAGCTGTCAGAGAACTAACTTAGTAAGAGTTTCCAACCTATGACCCAACAGTGTAGAATTCAGGGAAATGAATATTCTTCTCTTCTCTTCTTATCCTCTATATTAGTTTAGGTCCTCCAAGAAGGAGACACTAAGATGAAATTAGTCATGCAGTAGATTTATTGGAGGAGATGCCTGTGAGAGAAAATGGAGAGGGAGCAGGAGGAGGCTGTGAGAGTTGTCAGACTACTTTCTAACACCTATAGAGAGAGGGGAGGAAGGACTATTTGGTAGGACAAGTCAGACAGATGCAGTTCAAATACAGTTTTAAAAAAGCCATTGGGAAGTCCTAAGCCAAAGCCAACCATCAGAGAAGTCTTAAGTCTTGTAGGAATGGACCTGCCTTAGTTTCTATGCTATCCCAATAACTGTCTGGAGGTAGCCCATGGGAAAATGCAGTGATGCATTTCAAAATGCAGCAACTGGGGCTGTCAGTTAACTTCTGTTCTGCATTTGGAGATCTGAGAGGTGCATTTTTATAAAAGGCTCTCATTGTCTCCATTGCCCAACCAGTTGAGAGCTAGAGGGCAAAGGGGTCAGGCTAATATGGTTTATAAAGGTCTAATCTCCTAAAGAAGGTTGGGGAAAGTTGGAATAGGATGAAACTGAAGTCCAGCAGAGCCCACGAGTCACAAAATTTCCAGGTACATATAGGGCCCCTGAAGACAGTCTAGGTAGCTGTTCTTAGAGGTTGAATGCAATTAAGAGGTCAGGCAAGGTACAACTAACCAGGGAACTGAGATTTGAAAAGGAAAGAAGAGAAATTGCCCAATTCCTGGCAGTGATGAAGTTTACGAGGAAGGAAAGGGGACAAAGATTCCAAGTGTGATATGGCTGGCCTTTAGGAAAATGGCTACATATGAAAAATTTTAAAGTAATACGAGAGCTAAGATTTGTGACACTAGGAACCCAAGTGAGGTCAGCTTACTTGAATAAGCCAGACTACAAAGCAATGGATTGTCCTCCCTCAGAGAACTGTGGAAACTGTGGTGGAAGATGGGCCAGTGAGCCTTCATCATTGAGCATATGCTAAGCCTATTAGCATTTATTTTGCTAAAGGGACTAGCTTAAGACACTGGCATCTTTGAGGTAAGAAGAAGAAATAGCAATAGTGAATTGTTTATAATCCAAGTGCTCCCTGACCCTGTGGTTCTTGGTTCCTTCACCAACTCTGGACAGCTTGTCTGAAGTGGGAACAATTCAAGACCAAGGCTGAGCCCTTCAAAAATTTCTTTAAAGATTTTTGACAGTGATTGACTAATTTACGTACAAAAATGTTTATATCTTGTATTCTCAAATACAAACAATAGTCTCAACCTCCAGTGATAGACAGGCAGGGACTTTTTAGGACTTTTTCCATTTTTCATACAGGAGTCTGAAGGAGAAGGAAAATGAGCAGGTAAAGTAAATGGCAAAGGAGCTGGTAAACTAAGTTTTTTGAATCTCACACCACTACTTATTTAGGAAGGTCATGAAGGGTTGCTGAGAGTCAGAATACAATAGTTGGAGAAAGACTAAAGGAGAGAAAAGGAAGTAATTGATTTGTGCAATAAATATACCTAAATAGTGTTGGGGAAGAACATTTTTGCTTTATTCTTCTAGGTTCTTTGGCTGGTAAATTGATAATAAGATAGATTAACAGGAATAAAACAAGTTAATTACATATGTATAGGATCTCATGAGAATATAAGACCCAAGGACAAGTCAGGCAATTGAGATTTATGTGTCTTCCTGAGCTAAAGAACGGGATAGGGGCCTGGGGCTTCGAAGGGAAGGAGGGGGTGATTCACAGGACAATAAGAAAGAGCAGATATTTTGCCATTTGTGACAACAAGGGTGGAACTAGAGGGTATTATGCTAAGTGAAATAAGTCAGACAGAGAAAGACAAATACAATATGATTTCACTTGTATGTGGAATCTAAAAAACAAACAAACAAAACGCAGAAACAGACCCATAAATACAAAGAATAAACTGATAGTTACCAGAGTGGGAAGGAGTGGGAGGATGGGCAAAATGGGTGAAGGGGAGGGGCAGATACAGTCTTCCAATTATGAAATGAGAAAGTCAGGGGACAAGAGGTACAGTGTAGGGAATATAGTCAATGATATTGTAATAGTTTTGTATGGGGACAGATGGTAGCTACACGTATGGTAGGCATAGGATCATGGATAGACTTGTTGAATCGCTATGTTATATACCTGAAGCTAATGTAACATTGTGTGTCAACTATACTTTAATTAGAAAAGTAAAAAAGATCAGATGTTTGGTAATGAGATGTTTGCCCTGTCGGGCAGATAGGTCATTTAGATCAAAGTTATCTCTGGTAATAGCTCCCTCTCTGAGCCAGGCCCCCTAACTATATTCTTTTAGGCAGTTACGGGAGAGGTCAAAGTTTTCTTGACTCTGCTGGGTTTTGATTTGCCTTCAGCTCAAAATCATCCATCTGCCGAAGTGGCATATTTGGGGATCAGGTATTTTGCTCCCCTTTAATACCAGGAGGCGCAGGTTGAAAAGAGAAAAAAAACAAAAACAAAAACAAAACACATCAGATGCTGAAAGCTCTTTTCTTCTATGGTAGAAACTGTAAAATAGTGTTCCCAAATTCAGCTCCTTCCTATAAAAAAAAACTACAAATGTAAACCCTCTAGTCACTTCAGTCTTGCTACCACTATAGTGATGTATTATCTAGTTTCTAAGGTTTTCTATTTGTGATTTTGGGGGAAAGGTAGGGAAGTAAGCATTTCTTTTATAACAAATTTTGTGATATTTCAATAATTAATACCAGTGTGAGAATTAGTACCATTTTGGCAGCCCTTTCATTAATGACAAAGGATTATCCAGTGAATAATCTCTAAGATTTATAACAGATGGGAGTTGCGAAATACTAAAATAATTTAGTGTCCTAACAAAAATACCTATGAAAATTTACAGCTTTGATGTTCTGTGACACTTTTTTGGAGGACAGAGTGTAATATAACACATGCTTCTTATTATAATACTTATTTTAGATTTGCTTAGCAAAATTCCTAACCATAATTTCTCCTATTGAGGACTTCACTGAACTCAATTATATACACAGATGGCTTTTCTAATAGGTTGCCTTTTCATTCTAGATGTTGCAATATTTTGGTGGTTATCTTCTGGTTTACCAATCAATCAAGGTTTTCTAACAGTGGCACTCAGAGCATAGTGGCTGGCAAGCAATGATTTTTGTTGAATTAATGACAGTGTAAGTGATTATAGAGAGTAAATAATATGATGGAATCTATTGTATTATTAGGAAATAAAAGTTTAAAAATAGTTTATATGACTGGATTGTGATCTCTTTAAGGCATTTACTATATACATAGTGTTTCATTATAATTACAATTCCATTTTTATTTGTTGCATTTTTTGGTATTTATACATTTTTTAGTATTTTATTACAACAGTTTTTAGTATTTATACAGTTGCAATGTTTACTTGAATATTTCAACCCATTAAATAACGCTGAAAGGTCCAGAATCAAGGAGTTTCTGTCATTTAATATTTTAATGACAAATAATGATGTTTTAACTATAACTATAGTTTTATATTGTTGTGTATACCTTATCAAATAAAACAGATGGGGTTTCATAGGAGCCAGGATCATGGTAGTTATTATTTAAATGGTAAATGTTCGAGTTTTTTCCTTTAGGATTTTGAATCAGGTTAGTTTCATCAGCCAAACAAATGGTCCAGTGTGTAAAAATAAAGTTCTAATTTGTCCTTTGTCTTTATTGATGAATTAATCATCTGTTGATTCTTTGACATTTGAAGTTGACCTTTGTAGTTCTGTGCGGTCTTAAAATCTCCATTTCTGGCACAATCCAGTGATTAAAATATTGTGAAATTCTTGGGTACAGAACATTCAGCTCTTTTGAACTATTATATTAGGAAGAAATGTAAAATGTTAATAATATCATACCTATTAATATAGTAGTATGACTACTATAACTCAAGGTATTATTTAATGTTGATATCACTATCATTGCCATTTGAAAAATATTGTGTATGAACTATTCCCAAGGTTTATTACCATGCTTGTATCTACACAAACTATTTTAAACAGATATTATATTTATTTCCTGTGGTTTTTATGACCTTTAAGCCAAAACTGATGAAATTGACCAGTAGGGCAATCTGAAATATATGAAAATATTGATTTGGCAGAATGAAGCATATTGATGTACAAATATATATATAAAAGGGAAAAAAACCTCCAGGAAAAAATTGGTAGTAGACTTTTTTTTTTTCCTGTAAAATGAACTAACTTTTGGTGACTTTGGGAACAAAAATTAAAAAAAAAGTCATTGATTCAATATAAGAAAAGCTTCTTAAGCTGGTCTGTACATCTCTAAGCTGAGATGAATTAACCTTTCCTTAGCCCCTGCTCTGTGACATAAATTATACTGAGTTATTTGCCTACGTTATGGAATCTTTCTGTTTGAGCTCAATTTTGGTGAGCATTTGAAGGTAATTCATAGCTCTAAGACATTGTCCAGAAGTTATATCCACTGTTTTATACAGATAAAATAATTTCATATTTTACTTAGCTATAAAGTGTAAACTAGGGGCGCCTGGGTGGCGCAGTCGTTAAGCGTCTGCCTTCGGCCCAGGGCGTGATCCCAGAGTCCTGGGATCGAGCCCCACATCAGGCTCCTCTGCTGGGAGCCTGCTTCTCCCTCTCCCACTCCCCCTGCTTGTGTTCCCTCTCTCGCTGGCTGTCTCTCTCTCTGTCGAATAAATAAATAAAATCTTTAAAAAAAAAAAACTAAAGTGTAAACTAAACTTAGATGGAATAAGCCGCTTGAACAAATAATTTTATGTAAAGACAAAGACTTTTTTTAAATTTAAGGGTTTTTTTTCTTTCTTTCTTTGTCTGGAGTGTGTGAAAACTAGAGGGCTACAGATAACATTTTTGAGGTCACCTTTCCTGCATCTGTTTAACTTTAAACTGAAGTAGATTAAAAAGAAAGGATGCTAATATTTACAAATAGAATTACATCTTCTAGACTTCCAACAATGAATAGGAAGGGCACATTGCACTTCATAAGAACTAGGTTTATGATTATTTATATAAACATGGCAACATTCGGAGAGAATTTTGTTAATTAATGTTAAACCATTTGAAATGTGAATGTATCTAGTGTAGTAAATTTGTCTAATCTACTTTTTTGTATTTCTCAAGAAAACGTATATTTACTTTTAGATGCTGCCATCAATAAATTTCTCTTGAGACTGTTTGACTCCGTCAGCAGAGGTTTAATGTGGCACCATAAGTGAATGTACTGGTCGTAGAGCCTGGTCCATAACAGACAGCCTATGTTAATTAAAAGCTTTGTTACACATTGCATCTTTTTATAAAAAGGGTATGAGGTAGCTTCCATGTTTACCTCTTGTGGTATGTCACTCTAGCCATGAATCTTCATCTCCAGTATGGTAAGCCAGTCTCTTACTTTCTCTCTTCTCAGCTTAAAAATGTGCTTATGTCTCCCCTACTCTTAATACACAGACTGTAGTCTTTCTTTCTCTAACCCTGCCTTTCTCTTGAATAGATACATATATATGTATACATATATATATATATATATATATATTTGCATTTATATATATATTTAAGATTTTATTTATTTATTTTAGAGAAAGAAACAGAGTGAGAGAGTGTTGGGGGGGAGGGACAGAGCGAGAGGAAGAAATAGTTTTGTGTTTTTTTTTAGATTATTTATTTATTTATTTGACAGAGCTAGACAGCCAGCGAGAGAGGGAACACAAGCAGGGGGAGTGGGAGAGGAAGAAGCAGGCTCCCAGCGGAGGAGCCCAATGTGGGACTCAATCCCAGAACACCAGGATCACGCCCTGAGCCGAAGGCAGACACCTAACGACTGCGCTACCCAGGCGCCCCTGGAAGAAATAGTCTTAAGCAGACTCTGCTGAACACAAAGCCCCATGCAAGGCTCCATCTCGACCCTGAGGTCACGACCTGAGCCAAAACCAAGAGTCAGACGCTTAACCAACTGCACCATCCAGGCACCCCTAATATTTGTTTCTTTTCTGTAATTTGTGACTTCTTCATCATCAACCTCTTCTTTGTCAACCATTTCTTTTTTAAGTCTACAAATTGGCTTTGGCTACCACTGCTTGATTGAGATGCTCCCCTTTTTCCATCTTGTTACTCTTGACTTCTTTGAGGTCTTTGACGCTAATGAGAATTTACTTCTGAATGATCTAGACCAACTCAGTCTTTGTGACACCATGCTCCATGCTTTGACTCTCTATTTGCTCTTCATTGTCTTTTGCTGGCTCTTATTTCGCCACTTATAGGGTAACTAGTCGTTCCATTTTTTTTTTTTTTCTGGGCACTATCCCACATTTAGTACCAAAAGTCTCTTGTCCCAGGAAACCCCTTAGTCCTAAGCAAACCAAGGTTGGTCACCCAGAACTTGGCCCTTAAATGTTGTCATTTCCCTAGACATCTGTCCTTAGTTCTCATCTCTTCTTAGTAGGAATCTTTGTTTTTTTTGGGAAAATTTCAATTATTTACTGTGTATCAGTGATGACCAATTCTGTGTCCCAGCCGTAAGTGCTCTGCCAAACCCCGACACTGTTTCTGAGAAAAGGACATGGGCTCTGGGCTGGACTTCAAATGTCCAAACCATACCAGCTCTAAGTGTGGAGCCTTACATAATTTGCTTAACCTCTCCATATCATAGCTTATAGCTCGAGAATGAGGAGAATGCTCAATTTAGGGGGTTATTATAGGGATTAAAGCTAAAAATTTTAAAAGTTCTCAGTGCAATAACGAGGCATGAGATAATTTGCGGCTATTTTTACTTATTATCATTGGAGTTATATTTGAATCTAGTGTTTTTCAGCATTTTTTCTACCCCAATTCTTCTGAAAGATATAAAAATACTCCAGTCGGGGTGCCTGGGTGGCTCAGTCAGTTAAGCATCTGCCTTCAGCTCAGGTCATGATCCCAGGGTCCTGGGATCCAGCCCCATGTTGGGCTCCCTGCTCAGCCAAGACCCTGCTTCTCCCTGTCCCTCTGCCAGTCTCCCTGCTTGTGTGCTCTCCTGCTCTCGCTGTCAAATAAGTAAATAAAATATTTTAAACAAGTAAAAATACTCCAGTCAGTACACTGGCTCACTGTGGGCAGGGATTTTCAATGCGTAAAAGGGAAAGACATGTCTAGCTTAGAAAAAAGGCACCAGGTGACCCTGGCATTCGAGCTCTGAGGAGGTCAGTGTCTCTATCGCCTCTCTCCACATGCCTTTGTTCTAACAAGTTCAAAAGACTTTGTTATTTACAAATGTAAATTTAAATAACATAACTCAAAGTAAAATAACATTTTATTGTATCTTCCTTACATTTCTGAATTTTAAAAAATTTTTATTATGTTCAGTTAGCCAACATATACTACACCATTAGTTTTTGATGTAGTGTTCAACGATTCATTACTTTTTATCCCATTCAGACAATGTGCTAATCAATCACCTACCACCCATTAATTAAATCCAGCCTGTTTTAGCTAGAGTAGTAGTGTTAGTGCTAGTTATTAAAACTTAAAACTTGGTTGTAGCTCTTAAAGTTTGGAGTGCTTCAGAATCACCTGGAGGTTGTGTTAAAATGCAGGGTCCCCTGACCGGGATTTCTGATTCAGTAGGTCCGGGGTGAAGCCTGAAGATGAACGTTTCTGACATATATCCTGGTGTTGCTTATACCTTGAAAACTATTTTTCTAGTGGATAGCATGATGGTTTAACTTAATTTTAACTTCAAGTATTTGGGGATTCCCCCCCCCCCTTTTCCTCCTCTTCCTTCTTCTTTTGGCTTTTTTTTTTTAACCTGGAAATCTGATTTCTCTCCCTCATATATATTTCGGTCATTGTTAGAGTAATGACAGTCCTAAAGCTATCTATAGATTTCCATATTACCTAAGATTATTGACTATGTCTTCCTGGTATAAAGACATCCAGCCAGGTAAAATAAAATGAAACATTGCAATTTTTCCTATGATCCAAATGGTTGATTTTTGGAAGATCAGTGTTACTAATGGGAATTTTTGCTTTTCTCCTTGCTTTTCTGCCTGTGAACATAGCATTGTTTTTTAAAAAAACACTTCACAGCAGAACAGTGTGTGGAACGTGTGTGATCATCAGATGTGGAACACAGAGCATTTTAACCTAATGAGAGCTTTCACTTCCCAGGGTGACCTGTTTGTACTGTGTGCCAAAAGACCCTTAAGAGGCCCACAGCTGCTTTCATTTTGTCATTTCAGACTTGAAGTGCAGCCCCTGCAGCAGCTGCAGAGCCCCCCACCACCTGCTCTGCATATACTCAGGAAAGGGGCTCTTTAATCTCTGGGCTTGAGAAAAAAGTTTATTAAGGAAAGAAATGGGGCCACAGAATTCCTGGGGTGAGCCTCAGGAACACAGCAGGTGGTGGCCAAAAAGCCATGACAAAATTAAGGAAAAGAATTCAGATTCTTTTCAAGGCTATGCGTGATTAGCAAAGTACATGTGTGTTACAGCTGTCCCTTAGAGAAGACCACATTTTTTCATCTCCAGGAATGAAGGGCAGCTTTCCATCTAATGAACTTGGAAGGTTCTCTTGGCCGGTTGTTTTGTTATAAGTAGGTATCTCCAGTTATACTTTGTTTTTATTCTTTTCTAAAACCAACTCCATTCGGGCAAGCAATTCTGAAAGCTCTTTTAAAGTTTGCAATAGGAAATGAGATTTCTTTTCTTTCTTTCTTTCTTTTTTTAATTAAATGTGGTCTTTATTAACTCTTGGACAAGGCCTCTCTCTCTGTTGCATCAATTTCAAGAAGCCCTGCTGGTGGTGATGGCTGTCTGTCATTCTGCTTCCAAAGTAAACTCACTAGGTATTGAAGCAGAGGAGGAAAGGCAGGAACAAAGGTCGATACTAAAGACAGATGAGAGCAGCAATAGTAGGTTCTTTAAAGACTTTAAAAAATACCAACAATACTGGAAGTTTTTAGGGACGGTTGGCTAGAGAAAAGTCAACTAACAGTCTCTTTTCAGTATGGACTTATCCTGGACCCCCAGCAACTATAGAATTTCAGTGACGTGCATGACTTCCCATGTATCATATCTAATGAGAGGTTAGGGGAACTTGATTTCTTTCTTCTAAATCAGGATCCTATTTTTTTCCCTCCTCCCTGTCGGTATTTTATGTGTTTGTACCCTGTGCATGTTATCTTCGGGGTACCAGATAATTGAAGTGGAATAAACATATCCAGTTCCTCTAACCATAAAATGCTCTCATGTTCACTTTTCACTGCACATGCTCTCCAAATGTTCTTAACATTGATTTGTTTGCATCCATATATCTGCCAATGGAAACAACTCAGTGGCAAAATTCTTTTTTTCTTTCACTTCTTTTGGCAAATGAAGGCACAGATCAAAATAATTGCTCCGATATGTTATCCAAAAATTAAGAAAAGAAAGAACTAAACAAAAACGAAGCTGGCTTTTGCAGGTAATGTTTATATTGCTTGCTATATTTTTGCCTTGACAAGAAGGTATACGGAAATTATATGTTAAATACTTCAAAACATTTGGTCAGGTATTGGAACCTCCTTGCTCAGTGTAACCTGTTTATAGCCACTACCAAATGCCTCTCTGGAGGACTACAGTACTTGGATTTTGCCATTTCAGACAAACTATAGATGCTGCAGCAGCTTTGGGTATCCCCTTCCATAGCTGCGTGTTTCCTTCTCTTCCACTTCACGGTCCCCTCTCCACACCACATGCCCAGGGCCTACATAATGACTGACAGCTCTCCAAACCCATTATGCACCAAACTGATTGGAACCTTGGCCCAAAATACCCTTCCCCTCTTTCTTCACTTGATTAACTTTTACCGAGCCTTCAAAATGTAGCTTAAATAACACCTGCCCCGCGTTCCTTGATCTGTTACCTCCCCAGCTCTCAAATTGCATGGTTCCTCCTATATGCTAGCATAGCACACAAGATTGTGTTTTGCAATAGCCTGTACTATCTGTTTGCCTAGTTCCTTTTCTAACCAGTTTGGGAATTCTTTGGTGAGAAAAAAGTATGTTTTACTGATTTCCCTGTTCTTCATTACCACAGTGATGAGTAGCTGAATGAAAGTGCTGTCAAATGAGAACTGAATGAATAAATTTAGGCAGATATGTAAGGTATATTTGAAGAGTGGTGTATTGTGCTAGTGCCAGGAGCTCTTTCAAATAAACTCAAAATGTGTGTGGCTCAAACACGATAGAAGTCTATTTCTTATTCACATAACAGTTTGAGGTGGTATTTCTGGTCAGTGGGACCAGAAATTCTCTATGGGATCAGTCAGTAAGTGAGGCTGACAGAGGCTCCACCATCTTTGATACACAACTTCCAACCACTGTGGTTGTCTCTGGCCCAGTTGGCCAAGAGAGTGAAAGAGCTCTGAGAAGTGCTCCAAAGAGCAGACTGCACACATGTGAGAGGAACTTCTGGGCCAGGCCAGAAGGGGCACACGTCACTTTCACACACATTCCACTGCCTAGAGCTCAGTCACTTGGGAGCACAGACCTCTTCCAGGGCTAACATTCTAGTACATGAATTTAGCAAAATGTCAGTGTGACTCCTTTTCATACTGGGCCAACCATTAATTAAATTTCTATAAAACCATGAAATTGCTAGTTTCTAAATGTTTTACTTTACGTCTTCAAAAACAAAACTGCTTTTGGTCAATTACGGAACGCTTTTCAAACACTTAAATCATAATGAAAGATAACTCAAAATGCATTTTATTTGCCTGAGTCCCACCATATGTCTCCCTGTTCTGTTCTGAATTTTATTGTCCAGTGTGTGTGTGTGTGTGTGTGTGTGTGTGTGTGTGTGTGTAGAGAGAGAGAGAGAAAGAAAGTATATTCATTAACCTATCCATTCCTATTAGGTAATTAGGTACCAGGTGCCATGTTCAGTGGTCAGAATGCAAAATGAGTTAGACATAGTATCTACTTTCAAGATTCTTATAGTTGTGGCATTCACATAAACAGAAAATTATGAATCCATGTAGTAGGCAAACTTCTCTTTCTGTTTTTCATTTTACTTAATATTTTGACTTCTTTTCTCATATCCATTTTTTCCCCAAATTGAACTTCAAAGCCTCTAATCTTGTGCAATTATAGATCTTTTAAAATTTTCTGTTTATATCATGTGCAAAGAAAGAGTTTTCATTTGTACGGCCAATACTAGTGATTTGGGAGAACCACTATCAGACCATAGATATTTTCATATTACATGTTCTTTGGAGAGAAAAAAAAAAGACTTATTTGATGCATCATTTTAGAAGCCTAGAATGTTAGATAATTAGACAACATAAACATCACTAACCGTCAGAGAAATGTCAATGAGATATCACCTCACACCTCTTCGATTGGTATTATCAAGAAGACAAGAGATAAAAAGTACTGGTGAGATGTGGAGAAAATGGAAGCCATGTACACTGTTGGTGGGAATGGAAATTGGTTCATCCACTATGCAAAACATGTGGAGGTTCTTCAAAAAATTAAAAATAGGACTACCATATGATCTAGCAGTCCCACTCCTGGGTATATATCCAAAGGAAATGAAAACAGGATTTCAAAGGGATCCCTGCACTTCTGTTTATTGCAGCATTATTCACAATAGCCAAGATTTGAAAACAACCTAAGTGGCCATCAGTGGATGAATGGATAAAGAAGATATGGTGTATATACTTATATAAAGGAATATTATTCAGTCATGAGAAAGGAGGACATCCCGTCATTTGTGACAACGTGGATGGACCTTGAGCACATTATGTTAAGTGAGATAAGTCAGACAGAGAAAGACAAGTACTCTATGATATCACTTTGTGTGGAGTCTAAAAAAGCCAAACTCATAAAAACAGAGTTTATGAGTGGCACCTGGTACCTAATTACCTAATTACCTATGATTATGATGGGCATCGGACAAATGTTGTTTAAAGGTACAAATTTACAAGGAGTGGTAAATAGGCCTTAGAGATCTAATGCACCACGTGGTTAATATAGACAGCAGTATTGTAGTATGATCAACAGACTTGCTAATAGACTACTAATTATTCTAACCACTTAAAAAAGGATAATTATGTAATGTGACGGAGGTGCTATTATCTCAACAATGGCAATAATATTACGCTATATGAACGTAACAAATTAACATGTTGTACACCTTAAATTTCCATGTTATGTGTCAAATATATTCAATAAAAAAGAATGTATTCATTATATTCACACAAACATCATAGAATTTTTAAGTAATTTTGAGAAAATAAGAACTTTTTGCCTTAAATTTGAAAGGAATCACTTTAAAAAGAAACTCCTTTCATATACTTTTTTCTTGTATCACAAGATAATAATTCTTTTATTTATTTTTTTTAAAGATTTTATTTATTTATTCGACAGAGATAGAGACAGCCAGCGAGAGAGGGAACACAAGCAGGGGGAGTGGGAGAGGAAGAAGCAGGCTCATAGCAGAGGAGCCTGATGTGGGGCTCGATCCCATAACGCCGGATCACGCCCTGAGCCGAAGGCAGACGCTTAACCGCTGTGCCACCCAGGTGCCCCACAAGATAATAATTCCTTTAGAAAAACTTTCTATACATATCTTTTTCTATGCCGGTTTCAGTAGACGGGTCTAGGTGGAAAAAAAAACTTAACAGTAACTTGTTGGGAAAGAGCAGGTGAAACATTTTTTCCCCCAGGTATGTGCATATAGTGTAAATTGAAATTATGTAATGTAAAATAAAATATTATACTAAATGTTGACAAAATATTTTATGCAATTATGTTTTGTCTCTGCACTGAGATTGTAAGCTTCTTGAGAATTGAGATCAACATTTTCTTTTTCTTTTTTACTCTATCATTATAGTATGTGTTATAATTACTGATTATTGGATCATGCATTCATTCTCTCCTATGATATATGCCACTAGCAATTTTGCTTTTTACTTTCTGCTTATATTTGTATTTTTAAAATTTTTGCTAATAATTGTAACTTAGTATTTATTTATCATATAGTTATGTTTACCCTATATTCAAAGAAGTCAGTAAGAAGGTAGAGTGAATTTGAATTTTCTTTACCTTTCTCAGAAGATTCTAGGATAAGTTAAAAATAATACATTGCAAGAATAGCTGTCAAAATAATAGACAAATCATTTAAAATATTGTAAATGGAAATATGCATATAAAGAAGTAAGCCATTCTTAATCCTCACAAAAATGGAGGGAAAAAAGTTAGCCGTTGCAAAGGGTCTATGAGTCAGAAGTTCCAAACTTCATCAAAGACTTAAAAAACAAAACAAGAGAAAGAAAGAAACCAGATGTACATTTGGGGCCCATCTATGGAAAGTATTATATTTTGTATGGTGCCAAAAAAGGTACTAGAATAATACAATGATTATTATGTTCAGAAGGACTCACAATGAAAGTGAGAAGTTACAGAGCTGCTTAAGAAAGTACTTGTTCATTTTAAAACTATCAGTTGAGGATACTTTTGCAGACATCCCTTTAATACTAAATGAATTCTATTAGATACCCTTGAAAAGTTGCATTTTGTCAAGTTGTGTCCACCTGATAGAGGGTGGACACTAACCAAACAGCTGGATGTATGAACTAAGTGCCATGGTGAATTACAGGGAGAGTGCTGGCAAAAGTTTCCAAATTTGAGTAAACCACTAAAACAGGTAAGTTATAGCAGCAGAAGACCATTTTGAGGGACACTGCTGCTGGTTACCTCTGTCTATCATTATCTGTCTGTCTATCTATCATCTATCTCAGCTTAATTGAAATATAGTTTACATACATTAAAATTTACTTATTTTAAATGCACAGTTGGCTGAATTTTGTTAATGATATAGAGTTTTGTAATCACCACCAAAATCACCCTAAAAAGTTTCCTCATGTACATCTACAGTGTTCCCCTCCTGTGATCTTTGGCCACAGGCAACCACTGCTCTGATTTCTGCCATTTCAATTTTTTTCTTCTTCTAGAATTTCATATAACTGGACTTAAATAGTATTAACATTTTGAGTTTGACTTCTTTGCTTTAGCATAATGGTTTTGGGGTTCATCCATGTTGTTGTATACATTAATATTTTGTTTTTTCTGTTGTCAAGTAGTATTCTATTAATACAGATATATCACAAATTGTTTTATCCATTCACCGGTTGACAGGCATTTAGATTATTTCTAGTTTCTGGCTATTATGAGTAATGCTTCAGTGAACATTTGTGTATAAGTCTTCATGTAGATGTGCTTTCATTTATCTTGGGTAAATATCCAGAAATAGAATTGCTGGGTCCTGGGGCACCTGGGTGGCTCAGCTGGTTAAACATCTGCCTTTGGCTCAGGTCATGATCCCAGGATCCTGGGATCAAGCCCTGCATCAGGCTCCCTGCTCAGGGGGGAGTCTGCTTCTCCCTCTCCTTCTGCACCCTCCCCACCCTGCTCCTGCTCTATCTCTCACTTTCTCTCAGATAAATAAATAAAATCTTTTTTTTAAAAAAGAATTGCTGGGTCCTATGATAAAAGTATATAAAACTTTGTAGGGCACTCATATAAATTTTCTAAAAATGACAGTACCATTTTCCACTTTATTAACATATGAGGATTACAGTAGCTCCTCATCCTCACCCACACTTGATACAGGCGGTCTTTTGTATTTTAGCTGTTTTAGGGAATGGATAGTGATGTATCATTGTGATTTTAGTTTTATTTATTTATTTATTATGTTATGTTAGTCACCATACAGTACTTCATTAGTTTTTGATGCAGTGTTCCATGCTTCACTGTTTGCGTATAACACCCAGTGCTCATTGCAATACATGCCCTCCTTAATACCCATCACCGGGCTAACCTATCACTCCACCCACCTCCCCTCTGAAACCCTCAGTTTGTTTCCCAGAGTCCAGAGTCTTTCATGGTTTGTGTCCCCCTTTGACTCCCCCCCTTCATTTTTCCCTTCCTTCTCCTAATGTCCTCCATGTTATTCCTTATGTTCCACATGTAAGTGAAATCATATAATTGTCTTTCTCTGCTTAACTTTAATTTGCATTTCCCTGATATCTAGCAGTGCTGAACATCTTTTCATATACTTATTTTACATTTGTATATTTTCTGCTCAAATCTTTTGACTGTTTTGTAATTGGGTTTTTTTCTTATAATGTGCTGTAATATTTCATTATCGATTCACTATATATAGGCCCCAATGTCAGATGTATGTTTGCAAACACTTTCTCCTAATCTAGGCCTTATCTTTTCATTTTCTTAAGTATGTCTTTAAAAAAAAATGATTTTAATTTTGATGTTAAAAACTATGTTTCATAATATTTGATACTATTATAAATCTTTTTTAAATTTCAAATTCCAATTGTTTGTTATTAGTATGTAGAAATCCATTTTTTTCTGTTATTTATCTTTATCCTGCAAACTTACTAAATTAACTTACAGTGTTTAGTAGCTGTGTATATTTCCTCAGATTTTCTACATAGATGATCATGTTGCCTGTAAATAAATACAGTTTTTCTTTTTTTTTTCCTAATCTGGATTCCTTTTGTTTCTTCTTCTCATTTTATTGCTCTAGTGCAATGTTGAATAGAAATGGCCAAAGCAAACATCTGGATCTTAAGAGACATCATTCAGGCTTCACTGTTAAATATATCAGTTGTTGGTCTTCTTAGATGCCTTATTATGTTTAGGAGGTTCCTTTTTATTCCTAGTTTGCTGAGAGTTTTTTTTTTTTTTCTCACATATGAATGCTAAATTTTGTCAAATGCTTTTTCTGCACCTATTGAGACAATCATGTAGTTCTTCTTTTCAAATGATTATTAAACCAACTTTGCATTTCTGGGATAAACCTAAATTGGTCATGCTGTATTATGTAATGTATATTTCTGGATGGGATTTGCTAAAATTTTGTTAACATTATTTGCATCTGCATTCATGAGGAATATTTGTCTGTAATTTTCTCTTCTTGTGATGACTTTCTCTGGTTTTGTATCAGAGTAGAGGTGGCTTCATAGAATAAATTGGGAAGTATTTCCTTCTCTTCAACTTCCTCAAAGAGTTTATATGGAATTGGCATTATTTCTTACCTGAATATTGGTAGGATTTCCCAGTGATATAATCTAGGCCTGGAGATTTCTTTGTAGAAAAGTATTGACTACAAATTCAATTTTTTTAGAATTGAATTTTTTACAATTTTATGGAACTATTAAATTTATCTACTTCTTCTTGACTGAGTTTTATGTGTGTCCTCCAAGAAGTTTGTTCATTTTATCTAATTGTCAAATTTATTGTCATAAAGTTGTTCTTAATATTCCATTCATATCTCCTATTTTTAATTAAACTTCTTTTGACATGATTATAGTTCACATACAGTTGTAAGAAATAACACAGAGAGATCCCATGCACCCTTCGTGTAGCTTCCCCTGATGGTAACATCTTGTAAAACTATAGTACCAGGATATAGTACCAGGATATATACCAGATAACCAGGAAGTGGACATTGATATAATGGAGATATAGAACATTTCTATCACCACAAGGATTCCTCCTGTTGCCCTTTTATACCCCAATTCACTTTCCTTCCCTAATTCTTGACCCCTGAAAACCACTAATCTGTTCTCCATTTCTGTAGTTTTGATATTTCAAGATGTATATAAATATAATCATTCTGTAGGTAATTTATTGAGATTGGCTTTTTTCATTCAGCATCATTCTCTGGAGATTCATACAGATTGTTGCCTGTATCAGTAGGTTGTTCTTTTTTTATTGCTAAGTAGTATATTATGGTATAGATGTACCACACTTTAATCCTTCATCCTTTCAAGATATCTGGATTGTTTCCATTGTTGTCTATTATGAATAAAGCTGCTACAAACATTTGTGCACCCGTTCTTGTGTGAGCATAAGTTTTCATTTTTCTGATGTGAATTATGAGGTTGTATGGTAGTTGCATGTTTAGTTTTTTTTAAAAGATTTATTTATTTTTTTTAAGGAAAAGATAGAGAGAGAGACCCCAGAGGAACAAAAGGAGAGGGTGAAGGAGAATCAGGCTCCCTGCTGAGCACAGAGCTCGATATTGGGCTCTGTCCCATGACCCATGAGATCATGACCTGAGCCAAAATCAAAAGTCAGACACTTAACTGACTGAGCCACCCAGGTGCCCCACATATTTAATTTTTTAAGAAATGCCTGTTTTTCAGAAGAGCTGTATCATTTTACATTCCCACCAGCAGTGTATGAGTGATCTGGTTTCTCTACATGTTTGACAACATTTGGCATCGTCGTTATTTTTTATTTTAGCAATTCCGATAGGTGTGTAGTGATATCTCATTATGGTTTTAATTTGCATTTCCTTAATGGCTGATGATGTTGAACATTTTTTCATGTGTTTATTTGCATCTGTATTTCATCTTCAGTGAAATGTCTGTTCAGGTCTTTTGCCCATTTCTAATTATATTCTTTTTTTTTTTTTAACTGCTGAGTCTTTGAGAATTTATTATATATTCTAGCTATTAGTCCTTTGTTGGATATGCGTTTTGCAAACAGTTTCTCCTTGTCCATAGCTTGCATTTTCATTTTCTGGTTAGGGATTTTTGCAGAGGAAAAGCATTTCATTTTGATGAAGTCCAGTTTATCAATTTTTTCTTCTGTGGTCAGTGCTTTTGGTGTGAAGTCTAAAAACTCTTTAATCCTAAATCTCAAATATTTTTTTTAATTCAAGTTTCATTCTTTTACATTTTATATTTAAGTCAGTGATTCATTTTGACTTAATTTTTGTCCTAGGCGTGAGACATAGACCTATGCATATCTAGTTGATGCAGCACTATTTGCTATTCTTCCTCCATTGAGGAAGGCATATTTGTGTATGTCTCTATCTGAGTTCTCTATTCTAGAGCATTGATCTATGTATCTCTCCTTCTGTCAATACCATATAGTTTTGATTATAGTAGCTATCTAATTAATTTTAAAATTGGGTAGATTGATTCTACCCACTTTATTCTTCTTTTTCAAAGTTGTTTTAGCGATTCTAGATTTTTTGCTCTCCCATGTAAACTTTTGAATTATCTTGTGTATATATACAAAAAAATCTTGCTGTTACTTTGATAAATATGTGTTAAAACTTTATGTCAATTTGAAGAGAACTGTCAAATTTACTATATTGTTTGTTCCAAACCACAAACACACCATATATCTCTACTTATTTAGATCTTTAATTTTACCAGCATTTCATAGTTTTTAGCATACAAGTCCTTTATGTGTCTTGTTAGATTTATACCTAAATATTTTATTTTTGAGGAATTTAACATGGTATTACATATTTAATTTTAGTGTCCATTGCTAGTATATAGAAACACAATTGATTTTTAATTTTTATGTTGTATTCTGCAAACTTCTGAATCCATTTTCTAGTTCTACATGTTTTTTAGTAGATTTATTGGGATTTTCTACAGAGATAATAATGTTATCTGCAACTCAGGAGTGTGTTATTTCTTCTTTACTGGTCTCTGTGCCTGTTATATTCCTTTATCTTCTTACTTCATTGGCTAAAACTTCCAACCCTGAGTTGAATAAGAATCATAGGAGCAAGTCATCCTTGGGTGTTCTCAGTCTTATGGGAAAGTATCCAATCTTTTATCCTTAACTATAATGTTAGCTGTGTACTTTTTATAGATATTCTTTATCAAGTGGAAGTCCAGGAGTCCAGTTGAGAAGATCCAGCACAATGTTAGAGGGAGAAAAAAAAGCAAGATTGGACACCTTAAAGAGGGAAGAGGAACAGTTTTACTTTACCTGTATCATCTGTCACCAAGGCAGCATAGTTCAGTCACAAAAGAGTTCTTCTTGGCCCATGACTTCTCTCCTAGGGGAAAGTGAGAGCATGGGAGTGAGCTGCCAGGTTCCCATTTGTGCAGGATGCCAGGAAAGAGACCTACTTCTTTCTTGCCCCATCCAGAATACAAAGGGTGCTATAAGAGTGGGGGCCAGGGAATGGCTGGGAGAATAGCAGC
This sequence comes from Ursus americanus, assembly GCF_024610735.1. NCBI lineage: Eukaryota > Metazoa > Chordata > Mammalia > Carnivora > Ursidae > Ursus > Ursus americanus. The sequence continues at coordinate 9,337,083 of NC_142155.1, read as the reverse complement.
CAGGGCTCTGGGAGGGCATCAAAGAACATGGATCCTGCTGTTTCACAGATTCCATCAGGAAGACCACCCTAGAGCTGTTGCGGATGTCTCACCTGCAGATCTCTCCAGTTGGTTCACAGACACCCTCAGTGCTATGTGTGCCTCATGCATATCTCCCCCTCACCCCATGGATATCTCCCTGTATGCTCTCCCAGGGCAGCAAGAGAGATCCTTTACAGAAAAAACAATCCTAAAATTTATATGGAACCACAAAAGACCCTGAATAGCCAAAGCAACTCTGAGAAGGAACAAAACCAGAGACATCATACTTCGTGATGTCAAGCTATAATATAAAGCTATAGGAATCAATATGGCATGGTACTGGCATAAAAATAGACACATACATCAATGAAATAGAATCAAAAGCCCAGATATAAACCTATGAATATATAGTTAACTAATGTTTTACAAGGGATCCAAGAAGACTAAATGGGGAAATTATAGTCGCCTTACTAAATGATGGAAAAACTGGATATCACATGCAACAAAATGAAATTGGAATCCTATCTTAATACCACTCACAAAAGTCAACGTGAAATGGATTAAGGTCTTAAATATAAGGCCTGAAACCATAATTCTCCAAGAAGAAAATGCAGGGAAAAACTCCTTGATATTGGTCCCTTGCAATGATTTTTTTGGATATGACAACAAAAGCACAAAACCCAAAATAAATGGGGTTACATCAAACTAAGAAGCTTCTGCACAGCAAAATAATCAACACAATGAAAACATAACTTACAGAATAGGAGAAAATATATGCAAACCACATAGGCAATAATGGGTTAATATTCAGGGGTGCCTGGGTGGCACAGCGGTTGAGCGTCTGCCTTCGGCTCAGGGCGTGATCCCGGCATTACGGGATCGAGCCCCACATCAGGCTCTTCCGCTATGAGCCTGCTTCTTCCTCTCCCACTCCCCCTGCTTGTGTTCCCTCTCTCGCTGGCTATCTCTATCTCTGTCGAATAAATAAATAAAATCTTTAAAAAATATATTCAAAATATACAAGGAATTCATACAACTCCATAACAAAAAATAATCCAATTAAAAAATGTACAGAGGGCACAAATAGACATTTTTCTAAAGTAGATGTACAAATGGCCAACAGGCACATGAAAAGATGATCAACTAAAAATCATCAGAGAAATGCAAATCAAAACTGCAATGAGATATCTCACATTTGTTAGAATGGTTATTATCAAAAAGACAAGGGATAGAAAGTGTTGATGAGAATGTGGAGAAGAGGGAACTCTTGTGCACTGTTGGTGGGAATATAAATTGACTCAGCCACTATGGAGAACAGTATGGATATTCTTCAGAAATTAAAAACTACCGTATAATCCTGTAATCCCACTTCTTGGTATATATATATGGAGGCAATGAAGTCACTATCTCTAAGAGATGTCTGCACCGCCCCTCCCCCCACCTTTATAGCATTATTACTCACAGTAGGAAATGTATGGAGACAACCTGGGTGATCATCAATGAATGAAACTGTCCATATTTATAAGATGGAATGTTATTCAGCCATAAAAAATAAGGTAACTCTGCCATTTGTGACACATGGATGAACCTTGAGAGCATTATGCTAAGTGAAATAAGTCAGAGAAAGAAGTATACTAGATAATCTCAATTACATATGGAATCTAGAAAAGCCGAACTCATGGAATATATGAATATTCTCATAATGAATATTCTCATACAGTAGAATAGTGGTTGCTAGAGGCTGAAGGGTGGGGGAAGTAAGGAAATATTGATTAAAGAGTGCATACGTCCAGTTATAAGATGAATAAATTCTGAGGATTTAACATACAGCATGGTATTATTTATTGAAAGTTTCTAAGAGAGTACATCTTAAATGTTCTCACGCAAAAAGAAAGAATTATGTGAGGTGATGATGTGTTAACTAACCCTACTGTGGTAATCATTTCACAACACACACACGTGTGTGTGTGTGTGTGTGTGTGTGTGTGTGTGTGTGTATAAAATCATCACATCTTCAACTTAGACAATATTATATGTCAGTTATATCTCATACAGCTGAAAAATAATGTTATCTTCCTCCACACTTTTAGCTATGTGAAGAAAATAAAGCATGGTTGTTTAAGTTACTGTTTCTCAAATTTCAGTGTGAATATGAATCTCCTGGGCATTTTGCTAAAATAAAGATTTGAATTCAGAAGTTCTGAGCTAAGGCCTGAGAGTCTGCATTTATAACAAGTATTCTGATGATCCCAAAGCTGTTGTTTATGGGCCATGCTTTGTGTAGTTAGGGATTAAGCCATTTTGATCAGCAGTATTCATAACCAAAGCATCCTAAGTGATTCCCTAAAACTTGATGATGAGAACCACTAAATTTACTATAGCAAAAAATTTCTGGCAAAGAAGAGCAGAATAAATTTTAAGAAATTTGATGATAGAATATAGAGTTTAATGAATTTGACTCAGGCTGCATACAACAGGGTGCTGATAAATGTTTAACCACAGGCTCTGGGGCTAAGAGAAGGCCTGAATTAAAAAAAAAAAAAAGGCTCTCTAGGGAGAAAAATGCCATGCTAATTTCCTTCATATAAATAGTCCTGCCATGGCTCATTTCAAGGTGCTAATGTGACAGCATTGAAAGTGGTGTTGGGAAAGGATTTGCACAATAGGCTCTTGTGTTCTGGTACCAGTCACCTCCACCGCACCACTAGCTCCATAAACCAAATTCTAATTAAATTAACTATACATTGAAGAAGCTCTGGTTTAAAAAAATAATATTCCTTTCTCTAAGTATAAAATAACATATATTTACATGAGTATTAAGCTTGAGTATAAAGAAGAAAGGAAAAACAATTCAGAAACCTTTCAGATAACTTACACTTGACTTTTCAGTAACTATTAGTCTGACTCAGAGTTCTTAGTTGTAAGCAATAGAGGCTGATTCTGGTTTAATTAAGCAGCATAGGAACTCATTAAGTGAACACTTGGGAGCCTAGAGAATTGCTGGAAGTTTGTGAGTGTTAGATTTACTAAACAGCCAGAGCAAATAGCCCAAACCTAGAACTCGTTCTTTTGGAGGAACTCTTCTTGCTGCTGCCAGATAGAATACTTTGTCTCTTATATCTTAGGATGGTAGCTCTTGAACCAAAGTCTGTTATAGTTGCACCAGAAAATTTACATATCTATGCCTTAATTTCAGAGGAATGTGGAAAAATAGTATTGGCTCCTAAATTTTGGAGGTCACCCTTGCCTCTGCCAAGACTTAAAAGGCAGAACATTTCCCAAATACTGGGTGGATATTGCAAAGTCAAAAAGAATAACACATTTTCACTATTATATTAAAATTGGGACCATAAAAATAAAGTTATATATTTTGATTTTAAAATTAGCATTTCATCATGGACTTTTCTTATCTTTCAGTGTTCTTTGAGAGCATGGTTTTAATGATTGCATAATATTCCAGCATACGCTACTTCCCAATTGCACAAATCCCATTTTTTTTTCTGAAAATACCAGTCTTTTTAAATTTCTTTAAACTTTTGTAATTTTTAATTTCAGTGACTTATCAAATATTTGATTTCATACAATTTTTTTTTATGATATGTTAGTGGACATACAGTACATCATTAGTTTTTGATGTAGTGTTCCATGATTCATTGTTTGCATATAATATACAATTTATCAGATCTGGGAATCAGCTTTTTTGGTTTCTTAGTCTTAGTCTAATATTTTGTAATTTAAAAAATTTCAACCATCTTTAGTTTTTGGCATATAGATTGGAGGAGTGTCTGTTTCCAAGAAGAAAATACTTTGTGGCATTTAGCACACAAATGATTCTGAAATGTCACTTTATAGGTATGTATGAGCTGGCTCATGGCAAACTTCTGCTAAACTCCAGATTTCTTCACCTATTATTAAGTAGTCTCTCCTAAAAACTCTCACTTCATTTGGGTTCTTGTTTTTGAATAGTTGGAATGCAGTCTTTTACTTTTCTTTATTATATTTCTCGGAATTGTGGTCTCAGAAATTCTTGAATTTTAATTTTACATCCATGTATTTTATGAGCAGCAACGACATATACCTAGAGAACTGTAATATCAGCCTAAAATGCAGCTACTGACTGTTAACCAAACTTGTCATAGTTAAGGGTTCTCAGATTACTAATGTGCTCTGGAACTATCCTTTTTTTTTTTTTTCTTTACTTGCTTACATAGTTTCTCACACAGAAAACTAATGTTTTATCTCTTTAAAAATTCCATCATATAGCTGTGTTGACTTGCAATTAAATCCCTTCAATTGCTTATACAAAATAACTCTGGAAGGCCTGAGTTAATGTTGAATGATGAAAGAGGAAAAACATCGGTTACTGTGTGACTTTTCTTGAAGGCCAGCAAGTATATTTAATGAATGTTAAGGTGCATTTATGCATGTGACTGAATGTCTGGTTTATTCTTTCATATTATCCTTCAATCTCATTTTGATAAAAACTTCATTATTTTTAATTTAGATATTTCTCATTTTATTTTATTTTGTATTTTTGAAAGATTTTATTTATTTGACAGAGAGAGGTAGAGAGCTTTCATGCACACAAGCAGGGGGTGTGGCAGGAAGAGGGAGAGGGAGAAGCAGGCTCCCCAGGGAGCAGGGAGCCTGATGTGGTGGGGGGCTTGATCCCAAGACCCCAGGATCATGACCTAAGCTGAAGACAGACGCTTAACCGACTGAGCCACCCAGGTGCCTCATCATTATTTTATTAATGAAACTTTTACCAGAGGTTTCCCAGTTAAAAATAGCTTTGTTTATCATCTCCCCAATAAATATATCCTTCTCATTTTTTTGATCTGTAACATTTTTATAATATAATTTATATAATATGCTGGCATAACTATTGGTAAAACAGTGAATTGTTTTGAAAACCATATAAAAAATAAAACATTTTGTTCAAATATGGCAGAATTCTGGAAAGTTAGAATATTTTTGCTTAGTTTATGGGAAAGGAAGTCACTCATTTAATTGACAATCATTTCCATTAATTTGGATTTGAACTAGTTAAAGTGCTAAGGCATTTCATCTTAATTCAAGCTAATTTTGATGGTACTGTAGCTTTTCAGTTTAGCATTAGAAAAATATACATAAAAGTGTAAGCCCAATTATTTAAGAAAATTATTATATTTCAGAAAGGAGGAAATTTCAGAGAAGCTAGTAATAGTAGTTTATCAATTTTTAAAATTCACCTCCTAAATTTTGGAATTTAGATATTAAAAAAATAGAATATTTTTAGAAAACACAAACTTGTCTATTTTATCATTAAACCTCTAGAATGAAAATATGAGGGAGGTAATATGGCAATGGTTAAGACATTAAATGTTTTCACTTGCTTATTTTTGCAAGCCATTTTTTGGTGACGTTATGGAAGTCCATAGAATTTGACTATGCTAGCTACTATGCTTGAATGGTAGCTAGCATTAATTGATTAATGTGGTATGAAAATTGAATTCTGGGCTCTATAGGTCCAGCTTTTTGTAAGCAAGAGTGACTTTAAATGTATCCTATTTTGTATGTGAAACTGGCACTGGCCAACCACCTCTGGGGTATGTGTTCTGAGATTTTGCTGACAGTGGGAATTAATTTATAATAATTCAGTCACATCTCTTGCCAAGACTCCATTTATGGTCAACAAGTTGGCCAGGGTTACACGCTGTTTGCTGGCTCTAGACAGGTATCAGGAAAACTAACTGCTTTGCCTGGATTTGAACCTTTTCCCTGTTGGTGTTATAACCTGGATTTGAATCTTATCCCTGTTGGTGTTATAACCACTCAGAATCTTTATAAATATAGAACTTGTTCTGAATAGTAGAGCATATGGGGAAAATCCTCAGCTATGGCCATACAGGTATACCATGACTGCAGCAGACGTAGTCTTTCTGGCATAAATTCTGAGAGTGGAAAGATAAAACATAGGAGACCTCAGTGCTAAAGTATTTCAAGTCTCTGGAGCTATTCTGGACATTAATAATGCCTGTCAGCCTATCAGCAACACAAATGCTTTTGGAAGAGTTTGACAACTTAAAAAAGAATTATTCTTAAAAGAAAAGCATCTGTGGATAACTGATAAGAACATACATGAAGAATATACATATATAAGCCCACACATAAATGGTATATGCATGTACTAAATATTTAGCTGAAAATAACAGCTAGGTATGGAAATTATTTAACTTTCCACAACTCTATGCCATAAGTACTTGTCCATAATTGATTTTATTAGCCATTGCTAGTCAATGTGTAAAACAAATAAGGAAAATGCGTATTTTGGAAACCATTTCAGATAGGAATCAGATAGAATATTTACTTAAAATAAACTGATGTATAATGAAAATAAGTTTAAAAAATGAACCCATGGTCCTAACGTATGAGTCTGTTGTTCTCAGATTAGTTTCTGTTTCATGGAGGTTATAACAAGATGCCCTTCTCTCCAACTGTTGGTGTTCTGTGTAGTATAGGCTGTGGTCTGCTGAAGGATAAAACATTCTGTAGGGGCTTGCTTTGTTAAGTCTCCAGGAAGATCTTATATATGCCCATGGAAGGAGGCCCATTGAATCACAAGTGTGGAGTCATTGAAAAAAATGTTCTTATTTTTGAAAACTTATTTATTATTTTCCTTGACTGGGGAAAGCTCCAAGTAGTTTGAGTAAGTATCTAAGTGCTTTGGGTAAATATGCAGCATTTATATTTTTCCTTTAACATGTGGACAATAAACCTCAAAAATTATTATCATAAAGATCATGTTTAAGAAGAAAACAATCTACACATAAATAAATAAAATCTTTAAAAAAAAAAGAAAAAAAAAAGAAGAAAACAATTTACCTTTGTGACTTGTATTAATTTTACTCAGACACTGTTGAGTGATTTCAGCTTTTAATTGGCTTCCTTATGACCTGAAACCTTTGATTTATCTCCTATTTTATTTCCTTTGGAGAGTTAATTTACTCACTGAAGGTGTCAATTAGCATTATAGTTAGACTTTTTAGTTTGATAATATATACTTAAATTTTTAGCCTAGTAAGAAGATATACTTTCACAAGGTGAATGAATTAACTCTCTTATAAAAGCATTTTTTTTTGGTCAGGAGAAGTTATCTTAAAATATATATTTATATTTATCTTAACATTTTCTCTTATGATAGACTCTCATTTTATTTGATGTGCTCTGTATAATCAATTGATAATCCCTTCATATAAAAATTTATTATAAAACTATAAATAAAACCAAGTAGTGATATCAAATGAAACCAAGTAGGGGTATCTCTACCTCACCTCTATGTCCCACTATTGAAATATACACTTTTAATTTTTTATATATTTAGCTTTATAGTGATCATTTCCATAATCAAATAAAACATTTATGCCTTTATTGCTAGATTGACATATTTTAATCAATAATTATAGATTTCTGCTAGAAAAGATGCAACATTTTGCTTGTTTACACTGATAGTGATCCTTTCATTTTATCATTGCTTTATCTGTACTTAGTTTCAATTCTTCAGTTATTTTAAAACCTTGTGTTGTTTACTTTTAAACGTTAAATAATATGCATAAAACTCAACTTTATAAACCAGTATTTTTTTATAAAAACTGTGTAATAAGAAGAGGTTGTCAGTGTTATAATTATCTTTACTTTTTTCCCCTCTCCCCTCCTATTAAGCACTTGTTGTGATTTAAAATCTACAAATCTCTTTTTCCCTGTTATATTTAATCACTGTTTTATCTATAGATTGATTCTATAAAGCAATAAGTGATTTTAATAATATAATATTTTGATATTATAATTTATTTATAATAGTCACCGAGGTATAAGTATTATGACATGACCCTAGAAAAGTAAATGTAAAAGATTCTGCTCTTAGCCATCATACAATAGGTAATTTGGAGCAATTCTCCCACTTAGAACAACTAAATGAGGTAGAAAAGTTTTTTGAGAAAACAGAAAGCTACCAAAGCAGTAAGGAAATGCAGGGCCAGTATCCAGGAGAGGAGAGCACTATAGAAGTGTAAGCCAGAATTTGGGGCTGCTTTTATTCAGAGAAATATGCTGATTCTTTTTTTTTTTCTTTTTTAGATCTTATTTGCTTTATTTTAGAGAGAGAAACAGACAGACAGACATGAGTGGGAGAGGGACAAAGGGAGAGAGAGAGAGAATCTCAAGCAGACTCTGTGCCAAGCATGGAGCTCAACACAGGGCTCAGTCTCATGACCCTGAGATCATGACCTGAGCCAAAACCAAGAGTCTGATGCTTAACTGATTGAGCTACCCAAGTGCCCCAAGAAATATGCTGATTCCAAAAGTGGTAGCTGAGAAAATAAGGATCTAAGCAAGTCTTCTCATTGATTTCTCAGGCTGGAGTGGTGAAACTGGGAGTCAGACCCTGATGAGAAAAGGCATTGAGAGAGAAGAAAAAAAACTCTAAGCAAACAAGTTTTTAGTTGGGTTCTCAAATGGCTTCCCTCTAAGAGTAAGAGAAAGCCACCAAAATACCATATCAAGGGACTTAAGTCCAGTTTAAAATCATCTCAATATCTAATTTGATTAAGGTAATCTGAAATTCCTACTTTTCCTAGTCCAGCTGCCTGCCAAAACAAAGTAAATTTTCTTAGGTAGAAATGACATAATTCACAGCCTAAAATTACCTCTAAAATTTTCAGACAGAATGTCTGACACTCAAGAAAAAATAACTAGACAGATGAAAAAACAAGGAGTAATCTAACTCAAGGTACGATGATAAAAATTGAGTGACCAACAGGGAATTCAGATGATGCTATTATTAAAGACAGATTTAAAAATAGCTATGATTAATATGTCCAAGGAATAAAAACATGACTAAAAAATTTGGAAGAGAAGAGAAAACAATTAAGAAATACCAAATTAAAATTTTAGAACTAAAAAAATAGAATAATAAGAAAAAATAACTGGACAAATTAACTGCAAATTAGACACAATTGAAAAGAGAATATATGATCTGGAGGAGAGGTTAGAAGGAAATAACCAGATTCAAGGTTTTATTTATTTATTTATTTATTTATTTATTTATTTATAGATTTTATTTATTTATTTGACAGAGATAGAGACAGGCAGTGAGAGAGGGAACACAAGCAGGGGGAGTGGGAGAGGAAGAAGCAGGCTCCCAGCGGTGGAACCTGATGTGGGGCTCGATCCCAGAACGCTGGGATCACACCCTGAGCCGAAGGCAGATGCTTAACGACTGTGCCACCAGGGGCCCCAGATTCAAGGTTTTAGACTGAAAAAGAAAACAAGGAAGAGGAGAGTTTAAATATCTAACATAGTAGGAGACAAAGTGGAGAGAATGGGACAGAATTAATATTTAATGACACATTGATTGAGAGTTTTCTACATTTGCCACAAGATATCAACTTGACATATAGCAAAAGAGTTGAAAAACAAAGAGAAAATTTTAATTGCAAAGAAGACCCATTATCTTAAAAGCATGACTTTCAGATAGATGGCTGATTTCTTAATTGAAATTTTGGAAGCAAGAAGTCACTAGATTTTAAAAATCTTTAAAGTACTGAAAGGTACGTGAGGAGTGATGAAGCTAATTTCTATCAATAATTATAGTTCTTTTATGAGACAGCATACCCACTTGTACTAGGCAGAGGACCCAGACACCAGAGGAAAAAAATAACTGCCAATCTAGAATTCTATGTGCAGTAAAAATATCTTCAAAAGTGAAAGCACAAATTTCTGTACAAACAAAAATGGAGAGAATTTGTCATGAGCAAAACTTCACTAAAAGATCTCATAATTGCTTTGTGCCATCTGGCCGGTGTTGTGAAGTAATTGCCATTGAAAGCACATGAGAGAACTTGTTCATAGTTGTATTAAAACTTCTGTTTATGTTTTGACATTTTGCTAAAAGCACTCTTCAGAATGGGTGTCAGCATCTTGGAAAAAAACCTTGACACAACAGAGGAACATGTTTATAATAAATGCTGCTTCTCTAATGTTCTTGATAAGGCAGAAAACTAATGTGTGTGGAAAAACATGGATAAAGATGGCCCTGGGTTAAAAAATGATTCAGCTAGGGCAGGAAAAAGATATAGGATGAGCCTGGAGAATCTTGCAGTGACAGAAAATAAGGAGGAGCTAAAAAACAAAAACAAAAACAAAGAAACCCCCCAAAAACTCACAATAATGGGGATATGTCAAAGAGATGACCAGAGCCAACTAAAGATTTCCCAATGGCCCAAATTGGAACGATTTGAGTAACAGAATAAGACTAGAATTGGATTGTAATCCAAAGTCTAAAATAAATATCCATGAGTCCATATTGATACAAATAAATACTTGGATAAATAAATGAATGGGAAGGAAGAGACAAATCTCCCCTTCCTAAGAATTTTAAATAATTTATATAGATACTGCACCCTCAAGGAGGGTTGTGCAAGTATGGGGTATGCATAGTGACTTTCTTCCAAAGCATGCAGTATGGAAAGAGTAACTTTACTGTAACTTCCCAGTGGAGAAACCAGACAAACGTGATTTCAGCTGGGTGTTCAAGGTCAACATCAATATTGATAAGTCATCTTGATAGTATATTCCCTTGATATGATGTTATGGTATTTGTCTAAAGAACCCACAATGCCAGTCTAGTCATAAGATAAAAATCCTAATAGAGGAGCATTCTAAAAAATAACTGACCAGTACTTCTTCAAATTGTCAAGCCATCAAAAACAAGGAAAGTTTGAGAAATTACTACACTCTAGGGGAGCCTCAGGAGAAAATGACAATTAAATGTAATGTGGTATACTGGATTATATTCTAGAACATAAACGGGGCATTAGGTAAGTACTAAGGAAGCTTGAATAAACTATGGATGTTAGTCATTAATTTATCAATATTAGCTCATTCATTGCAACAGATATACCATGCTAGTATATTAATAATGGAGGAAATAATAGAGGAAACACTGGGTGTGGGGTATATTGAAGCTCAACTATCTTTGGAACTTTCCTGTAAATCTAAAACTATTCTAAAGCAGTTTATTTTTGAAAAGTGATTCAGAAGTGTTTGACTTTGATGGGGCGCCTGGGTGGCACAGCGGTTAAACGTCTGCCTTCGGCTCAGGGCGTGATCCCGGCGTTATGGGATCGAGCCCCACATCAGGCTCCTCTGCTGTGAGCCTGCTTCTTCCTCTCCCACTCCCCCTGCTTGTGTTCCCTCTCTCGCTGGCTGTCTCTATCTCTGTCAAATAAATAAATAAAATCTAAAAAAAAAAAAAAATTTAGAAGTGTTTGACTTTGAATGTGGAGCTGTTTTAAAAACAATTTAACACATTTTATTTGTTCTTAATATATAATGAAAATTATATCTAAATAAATCTAAAAAGCTCTAAGAACTTTTTACAGAAACTTCAAAGCATTTCCAGTAGAGAGAATAATGTAATGGACCTAAATGTATGTCTTACGTAGCTTGCAAAGTTGTCAACTTCCTATCATTTTTATCTGTCACTGCTCCTGTATATTTTTGGAGTGGAATATTCAAAGGCAAATGCCAGATATCATGTCATTTTAAAATTCTTCATTGTGTATCTCTAATATATAATGAATTAAAAAAATGTAACTATCTTAGCACTATTTCACTCAGTAGTATTAATAATAATTTTTTAATAAAAGGTGATGCCCTGTCCACATTCAGTTTTCCCCAGTTACCTGAAATATTAATTTTTACAATTGGTTTGTTGGAATCAGACTTCAAACAAGATCCACATGTTGCATTTGGTTAATATGTCTCAATTTTCTTTTAACCTATAATAGTTCATCCTTTCTTTATGCTTTTTTTTGTAGTTGTTACATAAATGGGTTTATTTTTGTAATAGAATTTTGTACATCTTGGATTTGGTTGATTATATCTTTGTGGTGTTATTTAATGTGGTCTTTAAAATAGCTCTTCAGGGGTGCCTGGGTGGCTCAGTCAGTTAAGCATCTGCCTTTGGCTCATATCAGGACTTCAGCGTCCTGGGTTGGATCCCTGCACTGGGATCTCTGCTCAGCGGGGGGTCTGCTCTCCCTCTCCTTCTCTCTCTGTGTGCTCTCTCAAATAAATAAATAAATAAATAAATAAACAAACAAATAAATAAAATCTTTTAAAAAATAGCTCTTTCATTAAGTATGAAAGAAAATTCTAAATGATAAAAGATGTGTTTTAACTTAATGCATTAGAGTAAAGGCCAATTAATTTCTGTGTCTCAGTTTCCTCTCTAAATGTAGAAGATTAGGTAATGATTTCTGGGGATCGTTCTCACTCTAAACGTCTATGAATTTGCATGTACGATGAAAAGATCTTATAAACAGTAATGTAGTAGAAACAGATGTGAGTAACCTCTTTGCCCACCTTGGAGTAAACAGAATTTCTTAGCATGTCCCTCAAACAAATCCAATGTCATAATGTTAGGGAGTAACAGATTTTACTAAATCTGTTTACTTTGCAGGCAATGCACAGTATAGCTCATAGATTATAAAGTAAGCCTTAAAAGAAAGAGGCCGTTGGAAGTTCTTGTTCTACCCGTCTCCAAATTCTTGATTTTGCCTTTGGTTGCTTTCTGTATTGAAACTCATCCTGCTGTTTCTTCAGTTCATTTCATCTTTCTCTACTTCCTGGAATTTTCAGATATTTTTAGATCTTTGTATGTTTCTGAAGCAGCTAAATTTGCCTCTTTGTTGTCTTTGCATCTTCATACCCAGCACATTTATCATCAAACAATCTACTCCCCTTAAAAGGCAAGGGGTGGGGGCACGTGGGCAAGTGGGAGATTTTCTTCATAATAACAAATAGTATTTTACGTATACATTTATACTGAATTCATGCCCTTATGAAGCACCTACTGCATATGTGCCAGGAATTAGGCCTGATGGGAATAATGACTAACAATACTGCTTCCTTTTCCTCATGAATTTATGGTCAAATTATTTATACATATTAGTAAGACGTCAAGATTAGGTATGGAATGAAAGTCAGTGTGGAGTGATTTACAAAAGGATAACGACTATTCACACTTTAATCCACTTTTGCAAATCTGTGGAACATTTGCATATTCTCTTAGGGTTTCTGGGTGACAGATAACTGTAGCGAAGCCAGATTCTCCTGCCAGGATTCCAGCAGGAGTTACATGCTGGCTCTGTGTCCCAGTCTGCATTCAGAGCCAGGACGAGAGAACTTTGCCACAGGAAATGAGATAATGCATCCACAAACTCTTCTCAGGAAAATACGTTACCCTAGGATGTATATTTATGCCCTGGACATTTTAACAGATACACAGCAGTTACCCTCATTTTTCTTTTTTAGTGTTCTTGATTCACAATCATAATTAAGCCTGCTAAGTATACCCCTATGTGAAACAAAAGAAAGTTTTTGAGTTTTCTAGGTAGAACATTCCAAAATGATATTTTTCTGTAAAAAAGACAGCAAGGCAGCATAAAGAGTGGGGGCCAGGGTGATATAGAGTGAGAAGACCTCGATGGACTTGGGCCTTATTTTGCCACTTAAAAGCCACATGACCTTGAGCAAGTCCCATAGCCTCAGTTTACTCGTTAAATGGGAAAAGGAAATTTCTCTAATCCATAGGAACTTTGAGAGGATTAAAGTAGATAATATGAATGAAAAGACTTTGAATTTATAAAGCACATGCAAACAGAGACTTGGTTTTTTAGTCTACTGGGAGCAGACTACTACCTTGAACCTTAATGCAAAAACAAATGCAAAGCACTTAAAATGTACAGAGGTAGTGACATCACTGGCTGAATTGACTCAGAACTCAAAGTTTCAATTCATATTGGTCTACCTGTCTATATATGGAATAATTTCTATTCAAATGGGAACATTTCACTAGCCCACCAACAGCCTTAGACATGGTTTCCTGTTTACCTTGAAATGGATGTTGTGGTTTGTTCTTAATGATTGGAGGAAGTTCCAGTTCTTGGTGGAATGATCTCATTTAAACATAGAGCAGGATATGAGAAAGAACAATTGGCTTGTGTTGTATGCTTTAGACACAGCTGGATAGATCTATGAATATAATAATTAACAATTTCTTTCATTAACTTATTTTTTCCTTGGATATCTATTATGTCCCAGGCATTGTTGTAGGGGTGACAGCAAAGAACAAAATGTAGTCCTTGCTTTCAAGAATCTGGTCATCTTGTTTAGAAAATAGGCAAAGGAATCAGTGATTACAGTAGAATGTGGTAATTCTTTTTTAAAAGTTGGTGTGATCTGTTTGACATTAGATATTTCTCCGCTCTTGCCTCTGAGGTCATTTTTAACTGCTACATAAGAATTATAATGTTCATGAAACTATGCAAAGAAGGTTTACGTTTTAGCTCAGCTTCCTTATTAGTTTCCTACCACCTCATCCCCAGCAGGCACTTACTCAGTTCTCCTTATGTGACATACAGTCCTTTACAACATCCTTTTCCTTGTCCCATACTTATAAAATTTCTGCCATTGCGAGAGAACATAGTCCCCAGAAATATAGACATGGCTTAGTTTAAATAGTTTAAGTTAGTTTAAACAGACAAAAAGGGTGAACATTGCATACTCAGCCAATATTTTGAGCAAACTGGAGGGAAGCCAAAACTTTCATAGAAATCAGCTGATAATGATTCAACACTTAAAAATTATGATTTGAAAAGGGACAAGGGAAAGAGGATTGTTTAGGAATGAAAGCCCAAAAGCAGCCATATCAGTATTGACTGTGGGAGACAAGAGGGACACAAAGAGGTTCCTGGTAAGGCCAGTGTCTTTGTCTTGGTTACTCTAGCTCAGTTATCAGGAGTTTTCTAGTGAGGAAGAACTTGAGATTAATATCAGAACTTACTGAATATACCACATAGGTCACTGTTGTGTGGGTACCATTTTCATAGGAGTATATGCAAAATACAACTTTTTCTTGCAAATCAATTTAAATTCTCACTTTCTTAGCTCTCATTCTGCTTTATGGTAGGAAATTTAATCTAGCCAATTCCAGATGAGCTCAGACATCTTCTAATGTTTTATTTCCCTTCAGGAAAGCATCTAAGGTCTAGGGGGCTTACATAATGTGCTGGCTTCAGGAGAACTGTGCAACCCATGCTGGCATCTGTCGAGATGCCTGTGTTCGCATCAATCTGTGTCCTGCTCATTCTGGCTACATGGCCTCTCCAGATCTCCAGATCCTTTCTCCGCTAACTTCCCGGCTCTTTTACTGTTTTACTTTGCCACTTGCAGATGGACTGCAAAAGACTCCTGGGCTGTGAGCCCGCTTGGCCCAGGCTCTTCTGCAGCCATTCATTCCCTACTGCACCACAGAGGCAGAAGGAGCTTTGGCCAGGCTGCTGCCCGAGAGTTCCAGACAGGCAGACTGCACAAGCCCCTCGTCCCTGGTACTCCTCAGGATATGTCCTTCCTTGGGGCTCTGCCTGAGCAAAGGTGGCAGAGCCGTCTCCTCTACCTTCTAGTCTAAGGATTTTCAGCTAGTTTTGGGGTGGGAGATGCTGATAAAAACTTTGCCTGATCACATTTTCTTTCAAATATTACACCTGACAGGTGGACTGTGCTTTTGAACTTAAGAATCTGAGAATTTTATGTCTTTGTTTGTGCTCTGATTCTGCTCTCCTTGGGGGTGATGGAATACTTATATCTAGTTTGGTAATAAGGTTTGAAAAAACACATTAGCTTCCTTCACCATTAAGTATAAATATATATCATGAAGTGAAAAGAGTTCTTATTATAAAATGCACATATAGTCATTCTTGAGAAATTCTACTATCATAAACTACTTGGTTTAATTATGCCTTCAGGTATCTTTACAGGTACCTTTACAGGTACGTATCCACTGGGTCTCTCTCACATGCACAGTGTCAATGCTGAGGGCAGGTAAAACTGATAGGCACTATCTTTGGAGAATTCTGTCTAATGGCTTCTCTCTGCCTGGAGTAGTAATAGTTACGTATGTGAAGAGAGCACAGAATTATAGAAGAGGGATTATAGTAACATTTTGATGGAGGAGCACAGCAGGTGATGATCGGTCGAATTTATTTTACTACCTATGCCCCTTTGGGTGTAGGGGATAGACTGGTAGACATTTACAGCTGAAAGACCTCAAATGACCACTTTATGGGAAACTCCTTAGGGAAGAAACCTATGTATGATAGCATTATATTAATCCTTTCTTGTGGAACACGTAATAGGCCCTTAAACTTTGTAGCATGAGTATGGTTTCAGGCTACTGTAGTACCTAGTTGCCTATAAATTTTGTCAGATAATGTTGCCATTTTCTAAGCACATTCCTTAGGACACAGTGTCCCACAAAAAGCCGAATGACAAAAACAAAAATAAAACAACAGAAGAAGAGTTTCGTAGCAAGTAAGTTTGAGAAACAGCTGTATATCACATGCAACTTTGAGAGAATGTTTTGAATACATTGGAGGGGATTCTTCTTTTTCTTTTTTGTGTTCCCTCTACTCATATGTTACTTTCTTCCTTTTCTCATTTATTAAATATGAGAATTTAATGCACTAACTTTTTCTTTTAATGAGCTAAAGCTAATAATCTTGATAGTCATGATTTATTAAATCACAAGGCACAACCTTGGGGGGCGATACTTCTAGGTAAGCTTCATTTATGTCGGATGTGTCAAATATATTAGTTCTTCACATTTTTAATAATAGTTTTCGTTTGAGATGTTACTCAAGGTTGAAAAAAACACGTTGGAAATCCACTCAAAGTCTTAGGAAAAATTTCTAATGTATAATACAAATGCTAACCATAAAGCAGTTTGAGGAGTTTTCTTATCCACCTTCTTATTTATTTAAAATTTATTTAAAATTTAGCCTTCCTGATTTTCTCTGTGGCTATACTTGACTGCATGAAGTTGCTTGTCCTAGCCATCTGTAAACATGTTATTTTTTATTTAGGAATGCCAAGTAATAGGAAGCTGCCATAAATTGTTAAAGATAATAGACTGAACTATAAATATGATTCATCAGTAGGACTCCATTATATTTATTTATTCTATTTATATACCAGTCTATTTCTAAAAAAATTTGAAGGGACTTATTATTTCATATAAAGACTTTTTTTTAATGAAGGCCATAATGAATACAGTGAACATAGCTGTAATTATTATTCCAGCCCTGAAAGCCACTGTGATGAAGTCATGGAATCATGATCTCTTCTAAGCTTATAATTGTGTGTGAACATATGTACAAGTTTATATTACTTCAGTGGGATCCTTGGAAAGAATCACATACTGGAAACATTTAAGACAAAATAAGTCTTTCTGATCTGTTAATAAAGTAAACAATCTTGATTTAAAAAGAATAAATCATATGTTGGGGACAAAAATGCCAAGTCCTTTGTGTGGGGTCATAGTTCTGTGTTTTCTTCTCTTCAAAAATGGAAAAACACACCCATGCAGTTGTCTTTTTTGTCAAAATGTAAATAGCATATCCCAAAAGTTTCTTTAGGCTAAATCAGTATCACTTTAAGATTTTTTTTTTCTTGTTTGGGTTTACAGGAGGCCCTGAGCTTATCTCTTAAAGTAGGTAGGACTTGTTCTCTAGAATAATTGGGACATCAGTTAGCAGTCAACCCTAGGGCACAGGGAGGAAAGAAAACATTTCAGAACTATTAGACACCTAACACCCACTTCTCAAGGGGCTGTGCTTGGTGAGAAAAGGGCCTGGCCATCCAAACGTCTGCACTTAGAGATTCTGCAAAGAGCTTTCCCTGACAATGATTCCTTTATACAGCCCACATTTGACTGTACAAAGTGGCAAGACAGAAACGAAAACTGTGAGTTGATCTACCTGCTTGGGAAGCCAAACTTACAAAGGAAAATAATTCATTTGACTCTTTTGACCTCTTCACCTTGTCCGAGTCCAAAAGGAACTTGGCCTTTCCTTCTACCTTTTTTTCTGCTCCTGCAACTTGGCATAAGTTGTGAATTTGGCAACAGGGTTGAAAGTCTCTTTTTATTCAGGAAAATATATCCAAGGACCTCTAATTCTGAACTTTCAAGGAAAAATCCTAAATGCAGCAAATAATGCAGTTTTAAGGAAACATGAAAGCACATATGTCATAATTTACTTAAATTGCTGATGAGTTTTAAAATATTAAAAATTCTGTTCAAATAACTTGCATTTTATATGCTTATTGAAAAAAACAGAAAAATATGAAGAAGTAAAACAAAATCAACGATAATTCTATTATCCAAAAAAATGTCCTGTTAATCCTTTTAGTGTTTTTCCTAAATATAACATATATTTAGGACTATAATAGGCACTAAATTATAATTTTCATGCTCTTGACAGTTTTGTCTATAATCTTAGCAGTTAATATCAGAAAGAACCAGTGCAATCTGAAAAGTTGCTGAGTGTCTATTGTAGCAAAGAATAAATGACATGGAGAACAACATTGGCTCTAGGGAGATCTGCATCATTGAAAACTCTTTCCAACAACCATGAGAGTGAAATTGGAAGCCGATTCCCTCTCCAGTCAAGACTTCAGATGAGACCTCAGCCTTGGCCAACAGCTTGACTGCAACCTTAGGAAAGATGCTGAACCAGAGGCATCCAGCTAAGCCCATCTGAATTCCCAATACAGAGAGACTGTGACATAATGTTTATTGTTTTAAACCACTAGGTTTTGAGCAACTTGTTATGGAGCAACAGATAGCTAAGACATAGCGTAAAATAGTCAAATGAACCCTGGTCATTACACAAACCCCACCATTCAGTTTACTGTGGAATGTTAGTCAAACCACTTAACAATTGAACTGATTCTTCAGTTTTCTTCTTTGTGGGGTTTGGCCAGATTAATGTTTCCTAAACTTCAGTCATTTATTTAAAACTTTCTAAAAAAAATAAAAAATAAAACCTAAAACTTTCTAATACTTTATATGTCTACTTAAAGCCTTTACTGTTATTTACTGAATTCTTTGAATTGTATCATGATGCAAAATTATCTTTAAGCCAATTAGACCATTTAGCACACATCTCCTTGGTAAATACTGCTAGTCCTCCAGTGGTTACAAATTTGGTAAAAGATATTTTTCTCTTCCTGACAACTTCATTACTAGATGATATATTGCAATGAATGAAAATCTTAGGTAAAATTCTGTCCAATGAAGGAACATTCACCACATCTTACCCAAACTAGATACTATCTGTTGTAAGATGCACAATAGTTCTCCGGATTGTTGAGAATGAAAGAAACACAACTGATCACAATTGTAAAATGCTATTGATTGTAAGACATACCCAATTCCAGTCATGTTAAAATGTGAGAAAAGTGTGCACTTTCAGATTAAAGACATAAGGTATTAGCAACTAAGCACCAAAGGAGGCCATCCATTCTATCAGTACCTTTAAATTCACACTTCTGCCCTAAGTACACTGGCCCTAGCAAAAAAGGCTTTCTCCAAATGGGACATAAGAGTGTTCCGATGCCAGTGTTTTGATCATAGTGTTATTACAGCCATTCCTCTAATCAGATCAGGCTAATCTGGGTCCTCTGTGCAGTGGAAGGATGCAGGATCAACACAGCCCTGGATCTGGAGTGAGGCACTGTGGTTTTGCAGTGCCCAACGGAGGGTGGTCAAGCCAGTTCAGTATTCCTAATTCATCACCTGTCTTGAATAATACTCATTTAAGCTAATAAAGATTATTTCTAACATAACAACACTGATTGGCAAAGCATTTGGTATAGGTTTGATTTGAGACTTATTATCTTTTAAGAATAGTTCTCTTTAGATTTTGAATCCTCATTAGGGCCTCAAATGGTAATCAACCATTCCTGAAATATAGATTGGAAACAACTTGCTTAACATGCATAACCTACTGTTCACACTGAAGCATTGTAAAATAAATTATCGTATCCATACTATAAAAACCCTTATTTTACCAAAGTAAATTTATCTGGGTAGGAAACTGTGTTATGATGACTGTAATTGGAAAATGGATAACAATGTTATAAACAGAAGTCACCTATAAAAATAAACACAAAAGGGGCGCCTGGGTGGCACAACGGTTAAGCGTCTGCCTTCGGCTCAGGGCGTGATCCCGGCGTTATGGGATCGAGCCCCACATCAGGCTCCTCCACTATGAGCCTGCTTCTTCCTCTCCCACTCCCCCTGCTTGTGTTCCCTCTCTCGCTGGCTGTCTCTATCTCTGTCGAATAAATAAATAAAATCTTAAAAAAAAAATAAATAAACACAATGCATCACAACCCTCAGTACCATTGCCTAGTTAAGGCTGTAAGCTGAGGCCGATTCTCTCTTTGTTAAAGAAGGGTAGTAATTGAGATTCTTTTCCTTGACTTAATCAGAAAGGGAAAAACTGGAAAGGGAGTCATTTCCTTAGAATGTTTTTCAAAGTTATTTTTAAAGTTCCACAGTTGTGCCACCAGGGTCTAGGTCTTACATCTTACATGAAAAACGATGTTAGATGATTTCAAAGTCCCTGACAATTTTAATATTCTTTGAAATCCAATTTTTCTCTTTCTTATGTAAAGTTATGTGTGGAAATATATGTCATCTCAGAAAATAGTACATAGGTCATTGGCATCTTATGCAGAGTAGTTGCTGTGAATACTGGAACCAGTGAAGTATCTATTTTTTTAATGAGCTCATTAACAAATAAGAACATTATAGGCAATTATATATTTTTTCCTCATGGTGTTCATATTATGCCTTTATAACATTTATATTACAGATTTTTAGGCTGTGTTAAAAATGTAAGCTCAAGCCCTCTGATTTTAGAAAAAACAAAAAACCAAATGGTTTACTTGTCTGAAAGCCTCTGGGATTTAAGCTTTTTTGTTTGTTTGTTATCTGTTTTACCTGACAGTGATAATACAGCAGTATCTGGGACAGCTTGATTTTTGGCATTACTTCATCTTTACTTCGTGGTTGTAGGATTCACATGCTTCATTGGATAAATACTTCCAAGTGTCCCTTACGAAAGTAATCATGATGTCAGCTGAGCTAAGAGAACCCATACTGATAACCAATAGTTTGGTTTTTCATCTTCTTTGTGACATATTTGGCAGAGTATCTGCATTCTTTATAGCTCACTGCAGAAGAAAACTATTTTCTATGCAAGTCTTACAGGAAAATGAGAAAAAATATTTTATGACTTCTGAAAGTGATATGGGTTTCTGGTGCCTGGAATTAGTCACCTGTGGACGACTCTCACCTATAAATTTCCAATAGTGAGACGTGGTGCTCAGAAACAGACATTTACCCATTTTTGACATTTTTTACCATGTTAAAATGTTTCAAAGCTCATCCTCAACTATACATTTTGTTTGCCTGGCTAAAAATTTGGGAGGGACATCTACCTGAGTTCTTTTAAAAACATTTCTGTAGCAGTCTAGCTGAATTTCTTTCATAGAATTTGACTAAGAACAAAAAAAGGCAAACATTAGTGTTTCTGTTACAGAGTTGTATTGACAACTGGTAAAGATTATCTCTTGCTGAAACCTTCTCATCTGCAGTAGTCTTGGATTTTATTTTAATGTTTTATTGCATTGTAAATGTTTCTGAAGTTTAATATTGAAACTAGGGTTTTGGTTTTTTCTTTTTTTTGGTGGTTGTTGTTTTTATTTAACATTATAATTCTTATCCCAAGGGGTGGGTTTTCCTAGCACTCTAAGTAAATATTAATAACCAAGAGTAGGTTGTGTTAGAGACAAGATATAAGAGCACAAATGCAACCGAAAGTAAAATTAGCAATTAACTCATGGTGCTTTTTTTAAATGCTTTTCCAACTTTCTAGTAGCACTTACTCATTATGTCTATTGATTCTTTATGGTTCCAGACTTGCATCTATCAATATTCATGTATTCTCTCACTCCCACATGAGATAACATGATAGCTTAACCATCTCAGAGGTATTAGTATTGACAGCTACAGTTTTCCTCAAAGGCAACAATGCGGTTTGACAACTGTCTTTTATCCAACCTAGAGCAGTAACCAACAGTGACAATTTTGGCACTGAGGCAAGAAAGTGACAAAGAGCTTTTTGTTGTAATTTGTAAGGGTTTTTTTTGTTTTTGTTTTTTGTTTTGGTATGCAATAAACTACAGCATGCATATGGCTAAATATGGCACAGATTTTATCTGAAGGAGAACATAATCTTTCATTATAGTTATAGTTTTTGCTTATTCTGCTAACAAAGCTTTTTTTTTTTTTTGCAAAAGAATGTGTTTCTCATTGAGATACAGTCATGCCAAGTCTGAAATTTAAAATCCAAAACATATTGTATTATCTAAGAGCAAACAAAGCTTCGGAAAAAATTATCTGACGGAAAATTACTAGATTCTTTTTTCCCCTGGTACCCAAATATATTTTTCTTTAAACATTTATCAACTAATTATTTTGTAGTTTTAGGGAAATTAGCATTTATTTGGGGAAACTCATACTATATTAAGACCAGTAATGGGAGGGATGATAACTTTAGAAATTTATACCAAGTACCCATTTCAGAGACATTAACACTGTCACAAGGGTTCTAAATCCACGTAATTTATTTAGCTCATTTTTTTACATCAAGATGGACAATGGATAAGCATTAAAACCATTGTGTAATATTAATCCTGTGTGAATTGTACCAGTGTGACAACTGTGCGGTTGGAAGTGCAAAGAAATGGACCGTTGAGTGTGTCTAGGTTATACTTTATGTATATAATTACACTTACCGGTGGCTGTATTTTTAACCAAATGTCATCCTAAATAGTTCCTCCTTTCGTTTCATTTGTCCTATGACCTACGCTTGTTCTGAGATATAACCAATTCATACACTCAGGACAGAAAGGCCTTCGTGAGGGTGAGAACAGACAGTGTAGGGAGTGATGAGCAACATGGATTCTACACTCAATTAGCCAAACTCTGTTTCCACCACTTGGTTACGGGAGTCGTTTAACTCCAGCAGCTTTAGCTCTAACATTGGGATTATAACAGGCTGGACTGTGATGACCACATACGTAAAACAAGTAACACTGTGACTGGCAAATAGGAGGAGATAATGCTAAGTGAAATAAGTCAAGCAGAGAAAGACAACTATCATATGATTTCTCTCATCTATGGAACATAAGAACTAGGATGATCGGTAGGGGAAGAAAGGGATAAAGAAAGGGGGGGTAATCAGAAGGGGGAATGAAACATGAGCGACTGTGGACTATGAGAAACAAACTGAGGACTTCAGAGGGGAGGGGGGTGGGGGAATGGGATAGACCGGTGATGGGTAGTAAGGAGGGCACGTATTGCATGGTGCACTGGGTGTTATACACAACTAATGAATCATCGAACTTTACATCGGAAACCGGGGATGTACTGTATGGTGACTAACATAACATAATAAAAAAATCATTATAAAAAAAAAAAAGAAAGTACACTTCTCATGCTAAATTTTATATCTCTTTTAATCTTAGTGATGAGAAGTGCCCAGCGCATGTTGGAGGTTTTGGACATGGTGGCTGGGATCATGCTAGATACAATTAACAATAGTAATTCCAGTTGTACTGACATGAATTCTGTATATTTTTCTTTTCTCTGATGCTGACTCGCTCTTTCAGAAATGCTTCATTATTTTAGCAAGACCTAAATCAGGTATGGTGATGTAGCAAAAAAGACCTGGACTTTTGAATCAGAGGTTTTGTTTCTGGACTTGGCTTTGCCACTTACTTGCTGGAAACGAAGGTGGTCTGCTATGTGGTCTGTGACTACAACCAGCTGTGGGATTGGGGCAACTGATCTAGACAGGTAATCTGTGTGCCTCCCTTTCTCACCTCTCCAGCTCTGAATCTTCCAGAGTCAGAACAGATAGTGATACAATGCAGCAATTAAGGGCCCCTGTTAGAACCTCCCAAAATTGACTATTGACCTTATTTTAGGGTAGTGTTTTCTGTTGCCATCTCCACTGCAGTTGTAGCAAAGTTGGGGTCAGCTGCCTCTTAGGTACTGCGGAAGTGCCCACCAGCGTTTTAAAGCTAATACATGTCACATAATACTTTCCAGTCTTTTAAATTACCATTCTATTTTAACTCGGCTACCACAGCAGCCACGTGGAGTCAGAGAATCCTAGATGACGGTGAAATCCAATGGTTCTCAAGAAGCAAAATGAAACAAAATTTAAAAATAAACAAATCATCTCCCTCCCTTCCAAACAATTCCAAAAGCCATGTGAAAGCATAATTCTTAAACTTTCCTATAAGCCTGTGTCCTTCGGGTGCTTTTCTCCAGAAAGCAGTCCATCGGAGAGTCTGGGCTCAGCACCAAGATTCTTATGTATATTATTTGACGATCTCTTCTTCAGCAAGTGGAAACACAGTGTTGGTTTCAGGGTGTCTGTATCATTTCTGTTGCCACATCCAAGACACGCTCTACCCTCAAGGACCTCCCAGGGATGCTCCTTACATCTTGGTGCCATGCATGGTGGCCTTCCCAGGCTGGATGGGGCCCCAGATGCATAGGTCATTGTCTTTGACCTTTCTCTGGGACTTTTTCCTCCTTTCTAATTCTTCCTTTCCACCCATAATTTCTAAAGTGTTAACTAATATTATATATTCATACTAACATTCTAATGGGACTGATGACACTGACCCACTTTTTGGGAAAGTGTCATTTTTGCCAGTAACCTTTTTGAGACATGCAAGGCATTGCTTTTAGTTTCTAAATGCAGGGACTGTCCTCCTTCATCCCGCGCTTCACTTTCTTTCCTTCCTTCCTTCCTTCCTTCCTTCCTTCCTTCCTTCCTTCCTTCCTTCCTTCCTTCCCTCCCTCCTTCCTTCCCTCCCTCCCTCCCTCCCTCCCTCCCTCCTTCCTTCCTTCCTTCCTTCCTTCCTTCCTTCCTTCCTTTTTTTCAGTTCACGAAGGAGGGAAGGCAGAGCAAATAAGAGATGGCATTGCTCCTAATAGCATTGTATTGATAGTCAACTATTGGCGGAATAAGCTCACTCTGCTTTAAAAGCCATTTTATGTCTTCTAGTCTTTGTATGTGATAAGGCTCTTTGTGAGGATAGGTTAGTTTTCTAACAATGCCCGGGGATGTGAAATAGCCTTTCATTCTAAAACAAAATAAACTGAAAGCAGGGCCTGGGAGGTATTATATTATTTCCTAATTTGAGAAAACTCCCAGGAGCAGTTCTGTTTACTAATACCTGGATGTCCCAGTTGCAGTGAATTGAGCATTCTTCTGGCCCAGCTTGTCCTTGTTCCTTGCATCTAATGTCTACTCCCAGACAGATGTTTTGGCTCTGCACGGATTCCCACCTGGCAGCTTTTGGCTGCTGTGTGACTTATTTCTCAGCACAAATTTCTCCTGGGGCAGAGGAAGGCCAGACCCCAACACCTGGAAGGTCTTTTCATGACCTTTGCTCTTGTTATTTTCTGCTAAACCACCATATGATTTACTTCTTTTTATTGTTGCTATCCCTTCCCCACCTCATTCCAGACACCAGGACCCACCTCTTCTAGAAGGCGTAAAATTTTCTGCTTCCACCCTGAAGCAGAGACCATATTTTATAGGTCTTTAAATCCTCAAGACACAATTATAACTAATACATAGTGAGTTTAATAAGTTAATAAAATTCCCAGTGTTGCTGAATGTACATTTCAGAAATCACCCAATTCTATAAAAAAATAAAATAAGGACTTTCATTAGTTCATTCATTTCCTTACTCCCATATTCATTTTATACAGTCTGCTTTTAGTCATCTTCACTAATGGATGAGAACAGAAACCTCGAATTCATTAATATGCAATTGAATCCCCAACCCATTTGCCTTCGGAATGCATTCTGTGTTTACAGGCAAATTCATATGTCTAAAGCCTGAGAGAGACATTACCAATAAATCAAGTGGTCTGGACATCTCCCAGTTTAGGAGGAACTGGGAATATTTCCAGTTCCCTCTTCTATTTTCCTTCCCCTCCCTCTTCTCTTGCTATACATGAACATCTTGGTCTCATTCTGAGGCAAAGCGTGAGCAGAAATGCCCTCTCAGACAGGGAAAGAGAAGCATTTAAATGTCTGAGACTAAAGGACTTGTTTGCTTGGTATGTTCAAAATAATTAGACTCAAAACTCGGTAGATAATCAGTGCATGTTTTGAGCACACTATGTGTCCAGGGTTTGGGGGAGAGAAAGATGGAGCCCAATATTAAGACAGGGGAGGCAGACCACTACCTACAGAAAAGAGATTACATGCAGCACAGTGATAATAGCCCTCTGGGTGGCCCAGACCATGAAAGCTGTGAGACTTCAGAGGAGGGATAGATTATTTCAACTGGGGGCAAAGAGGAGCAACGAATAGATGGGAGAAATTTTATCTAGGACTGGGATGATGGAATGATGTATAATGGTAGAATGAATTACAGGTGTTCGAAATTGAGGGAATGGCTTGAACAAAGGTATAGAGGCACGGCATAACCATTTGTGTCAGGAAAACAGGACAGATGTGTGCGAGTAGTGGCATATAAGGGAGGAGAACAGCATAGTGACTTTACACTATGTTTTTCTGTGTTGAATGAGCAAGGGTATGGCATGGCAGAATCACGAAAATGGAAGTACTTGTAGGACAGCTAGACAGCTGGTGTCAGAAAAGCCAGTTACAGAATGCTTTTCATAAGATAAAAATATGTAGTAGAAAGCCTTTGAATAGGGTGGCAGTGAGGGCCATCTTCACATACGTTCTCATTCTAGAAGGACCCTGTGCTTGGTTTAATGCTCCACTATTGTTTTCTTGAAATTCTTCTTTTTTGAACAGGGGACTCACCATTTTCAATTTGCCCTGGGCTCCACAGACAGTTTAGCTGATCTTGCTGTTCAACAGTAGAAATTAATGACGGGGACAGGAACAAGGTCTCAAGGAAGGAGGAAGAGATGTGACTGGTTACCAGAGTGTGAGAATCTGCAGAGTCATAAATTGGGAGTCTCACAACACCAGCAATGCGAGAAGATTAGGACTGGGGTCAGGGGATTACTCTGAGCAGGTGTTCTGTTTGGACCCATTGAATTTAGTATTGAAAGCCAGGGGACTGTAATAAGGCAAGGTGTGCATGAAAAAGTGGCAAATAAAGCGGCAAGTTGGAAGCTGGGTAGAAAGTGAAGGAAGGCATGCATTTTAGGAATCAGGACAGAGAAAAATGGGAGCTCAAAATAAAGCAACAGAACAGGTGACAGGTGGAGAACACAGGGAGTAGAATTGGGAGTAGAATTGAGTCCCCAACAATGCTGATTCCATAAGGTAGGGCCTCCCGTGAAGTTGGGGAGAGAACCCTCTCCTGCAAGAAGACGTCCTCAAGGCTAGTCATGGTAGGAGAGGCTGATCCAAAATAGGAACCCAGAAACTGGGCCTTCGGCAGGGAATGGAGGGACCACGTTTCTTTCTAGTCTTGTGCTTCTCAAGAGGAGTAAAAGTTTTTCTGGTTCTTAAAGCCACAGGAAAAAACATGCACATTTCTAAGGCATTTATCGGTAGATGTGGGGAAAATTTTACATTAAGACAAACACTGCTAAATTGTGCAATTGGAAGAAAAAAAGCCACATGGAAAGTTAAGATAAGCTTGAGACTTCACAGACATTTCTGCTCTCAGCCACTTGCTTGCGCCACTCACTCTGGCTTACCAGGTATCTGTCAGGGGACTGAGTGTCGTGGCCCTTGGTGGAGAATGGCTGTGAGCTTCAGAATCACCTGGGAAGTTTAAAAAAATTTTCCACTTCTGAGAGTCCTAGTTAGTAGAATTTGTGTTTTTTTTTTTAACTTTTTTTTTTTTTTAGTTTCACAGGTGATAGATACATGACTGCTCTGCAATTTCCTTTCTGTTTTTCTCCTGTCCTTCCCTCTTCCTCTTTTCTCTCTCTTCTTCCCTTCTTTCCTCCTTCCTTCTTCTCTCCCTCCCTTCCTTTTTCTCTTCCTTCCATCCTCTTTTTCCTCCCCTGTCTCTGCCCTCCCTCCCATCCTTCTTCTATCCCCCCTCCCCCCATCTCTGTCACTCTCTGTCTCTCAGAAATCTAGCTGTGTTTTGGGACAATCCCATTTTTAAAGATTTATTTATTTATTTGAGAGGGAGGGAGAAAGAGAAAGAGTGCGTGAAAGTGGGGGAAGGGTAGAGGGAGAGGGAATCTCGAGCAGACTCCCCACTGAGTGGGGAGCCCAATGCGGGGCTTGATCCCAGGACCCTGAGATCACAACTTGATTCAACTGACAGAGCCACCCACGTACCCCATGGGACAGACAAATCCCATTTTTAGTATATGTGCTGCAGAAGCAAGCACTGGGACAATCCCAAATAGTATCTACTAAACGAGGGTCTTCAAGCTGAAGTGAAGTAAGCTGTAACTTTTAAATTAGGCTTAAGCCATTGAAAATATGCCATTATTTCTGTTTATTTCCTTCTGTTATCCAAACTTTAAAAAAATATTATTTTAAACATTAGAGCCAAGTCTGTAATGCTTTTGGGTGTTAAAGGAAGAGTCCTGTACCCCCTCAAGCCAGCTCCTCTAAAAGAGATGGTCACTGCAGGGAGGTCTCTGAGGGAACTGTGGAGTGTGTAGGCTATGGAGTCCAGCTACCCTCCTCACCGAAGAGCCTCCTCCCACAGCTGACTTGGAGGGCTTGGGAGCATTCCATTTTCTGTAATAAACCAGAAGGTTTCCTCTTTTTTGGTCTCAGATATCATGAGCTGCTGTAAAACAGAGCCTAGGAGAAATCAGTGGGTGCCACAGGTAAAGCAGCAGTTTATTTCCGAGGCTTACAAAGGCTGAGTAGAGATGGATAGGGGAGATAACAGTGACTGAGAGGAGTAGAATGTCAAGCCGAGGTAACTGTGTCTGTTGGGGTTCACACAGAAATGGGGTGTAAGGAAATCTACCTTTTATAGGAAGACCAAGAACACTTTTTAGGCTGAGTGACGAGAGGGTTCCAGGGGGAACTACCCAGGGTGTAACTGAGATGGGAACCTGGCACTGCTGGAAGAGCCCAGGACAGAGACAGGTTTAATAATGAGAGCAGACATGTGCTGGGTTCACCTGACGCCAGATACTATGCTTAGCATTTTATATGTATTTTTCTTTCTTGTGGTAGAAAAAACATCTATAAATCTTACAAGGAAAGCTAGTGTCTCAGAGGACAAAAACCTGTGGAAGCTGAACTTACCCGAAATCTTGTTATTATGTTTTGGGTCTATCTATAAGCCACATCCTCCATTCACTCAAAAGGTGTTTACTTCAAGATATTCCTTGCTCTTGTGTCTAAGATGTTCATTTTGGCCATTACTTTTTGTGGGTGTGATAATTGACATATCAAGATAATTGAGAGGAACAAGATGCAGTGTAGTTGTCATTATAAACTTTATACATAAATAAAAGTCATCGACCACATTTGTGCATTTTCTTCTAGGTTTCAGAAACTTCAGCTGGCTTAAGGACTTTACTAACTTAAAGTATACTGGGGTTTAGTAGATACTTTTCAATTGTGGCCGATCAAAATTTTTGAACATTTTCCCTTCATGTTCGTAATTTATGAGTCTCAACTTTTCAAGAAAATTAAAACTTGGTGCCTCCTCTATAGCTAGGAGTGGCCCCTGTGTCTGGTGGGAGTTCCCGGAAAATCCCCCTTTCTCAAATAAAGTCTCAAACAGAGGAAAGTTTTGCACTTTGCCCCATGCCTGTTCTTCATTGTGCTTGAAATTCAGACACACTATTTGTGGAGTCTCTCCAAACTTAAGCGGCACAGCAGCTTCCTGTCCCACTATGACAATGCCCTGATCCAAGGGCGCTGGAGCAGGGAAGCTGACGGAGACCTGGCTCTTTGATGTCATCCTTTCATCAGCCCCAGACTTCCTGTAACCTGAGAGAAAAACAAAACTAAACTAAATAAAAAACTGAAGCCACTATTGATTAAGTGTTCTATTCCTGTTGTTCAGTAGGTAATTTCTGGCCAATGCGTGGGAGAACCTAGGGGCAGTAATATGATTGGTTCTCAAGAACAAAGAGAACACAAATGAAATCAGGACTCCCTAGTTACACTTTTGTTGCAAATTTGTTTTCGTTCTTTATTTGCAACAGAGTAGCTTTCGTGTTGAAAACCACGGCAATTGCCCTGCTTTACCATCTCCTAGCTCCTGCTACCTCAAATCCTGAAGAATGGTTCCTTGTCATGGCTTAGGTCAGATTCCATTTCCGTATCAATCAGTTTTGACCAGCAGGTTGAAATCTTTTAAGAAATTAACAGTTCCCAGAAAGACCATATAAATGGGAAAAGTTCTGGGGAAGCTCTCAGAAGGCATTGGAGCTGGAGTATTCTGGGAACATAAAACAATCACGCTCCATTATAGTCTGTATTGGTCACAGGAGCAAACTATCTACATATTTTATGTGGCTAAGGGAAAGAGTAGTTGTCTCATCCTTTTTTTTTTTTTTTTAAATTTCTGTGGCTTAGTTTTAGTACCTAGGCTTAATAAGATTGAACAAAATAGGAGATATTAGAGTTCTATGACATGATAAATTTTGGTAATTTCAGCAAGGAGAAGATACTGGAATCATTTCATTCCAACTGGTTCTTCTGAATGTAGCAGTTCAATCTGTATGTTAACAAAATCTGCATTGCCGTCCCATAAGAGTCTGCAATGCACCTCACCAGCGTTTGAAGATGTATCCCTCACTTTCGTAATTGGTACCAGAAGTTTCAGTCTCTCCGCACCCCATCGGTGATCTCACTGTTTACTATTCAAGCTGTGTAGTGGCAGCTGTTTATTTGCTTGTGTATACAATGGTTTATTGGAATGTGCTCCTCAAATTGGAATTATTTGTGTTTCAAAATTTATATTCACTCACTGGCTATGTAAAACTCTGCACAATTGTGTGTTTTTCCTCCTGAGGATACTGTATAAATAGTACTTAAGAAGAAAGACATTTCTCTTCTTTACATATGTTTGTCACATTATTATTCTAAGTCTGTTGATATTAATTGAATGGTGTTGTTTTCTAGAAATGATGTCCTTTGATGTGTGACACATTCTTGCCGGAATCCAGCCTGAAGCAGATTGTATTCTCTAAAAAGGGCCACATCACTGTATTGCCCATCCCACATGCTCTTCTTACAATGTGGCATGCCATTCTCTATCCTAAGTTGGAGATGATGGTCCCTTTCTTTGGGTGGACTTCAGAAATGCCTGGACCAACAGGATATGGTAGAAATAATGCTGTGTGGCTTCTGAGACTAGATCACAAAATATGATATGGCTTCTTCCTTTTTCTCTCTTGGGACCTAGCTACCATGTTGTGAGGAAGTCTAGGCAACATAGCCACATGTAGCTGTTCTAGGCTCCACCTGCTGCTACTCTCAGCTGAGGGCCAACATCAACTATCTGACGTGAGTAAACAAGTCTTCATATGATTCCAGAGCCCAGCCTTTTAAGTCTTCTGGCTGAGGCCCTGGCTTATTCTTTCCCATTAGGGTTGGAGGTAATTTTTTGGTACAATCACAGAACTGGAACAGAGTCCATTCTGTTTCTGAAAAACGGTTGAGGGCAAAAAGATTAAAAATAAATTATGTCTCTTTCTAAAAATGCTATACCCTATATGACATAGGAGGCCTTTATTTAGATCACAACTAGCTATTCCAAGGGAGATGTTTAGATAGAGCAGCCCCCCTTGGAATAGCATCTGCTTGCTATTAAATTATAAAAATTATCTCAAGATGATCATATCCCACTGATTTGTAATCTTAAAACTCAAACAGTTTAGAAAAAAAAATATTTAGGGGTATGAAAACCCAAGGAGATGTTTCTATGATGAAATACTGGAATGGGCTACTGGTGGAGGCCGGGTAATAGTCATCTGTAAAATTATTTGAAAGTAACCACAGATTTATCTTGATTAGTTTTATTTGGAGAGTAGACGTATATATTGGAACAGTTTTTGAGGTCTTTTATTGCTTTTTTTATGGTTTTGGAATGTCCTCAATTTATCCATTACTTATAAAGAGAAAAGTTGCATTAAAGACAGAGTGGCTAAATGACAATTTTGATTAATGCTCATGGAGAGAATTAGAATTTTACACCTAGAGGTTTCACATCCTACATATAAAACAGAACCATACAATATGGTTTCCATGGACTGGACTATATTGTGTTTCCTACTTTTTTTGAAAAAGTTATTTACATTGCTACTCAAGATTTTTAAAAATTTATAACATTTTCAATTTTATTTTTAATGTGGTTAGTTTGCTTTCCAAAGAATTTCTCAGTTTCTCAGTTATCAATGTGTGCTACATATAACTGCTTTGTATCCCTGAAATTGAATAAGATTTTTGCTTTTGTGTTCTCACCCAGCCATATATATGTATATGGGTTTGATATATGCCATATATATGTATATATGTATATGGTATATGTATGTATGTGTATATATATGTGTGTGTGTGTGTATATATATATATGGGTTTGGACTGTTTTATGTTAAGCTTTATATTTTAAAAATATTTGTTGCTACATGGCCAGTTCTTTATCACCTTTGAGATGCTTATACAAATAGACTCCAAACAAGCAATTTAACGATAGCACCATATTCAGTCACAAACAAGTATTTCCAACTAGAAACTCAACCTCTGGAATAAACTCCTACACTAACAGCAAGGTTTATAGTCATTCCACAATTTACTTAAGGCTCATTCACTTATGAATTATATACATCCATTTTCTTGATAACTCTATAGTACTCAGGTCTCCTTTTCGCCCATTAATCACCGGATGCTTAACTTGGTAATATACAGAATTGAATGGGTTAGCTGTTCAAAACCTCTTCTTAAGTCTTTCAAAGCAGAAACAAACACAAATGTTAGGCAGTAAACAAAAACAACAAAATCTTTTAGGATAAATAATTCTGAAGATAAGAACAAACCGTTGTTCTTGTGAGCTCAGTTTAGTTCCCGTGGCTCAATCAGGGACTTGTTCTTTCTATCCCTTCACACACTGAAACTGACATTCTCTCTGGCGCTCAGTGTGTCCCGCAGGGAATTCATTTATTCCCCTCCATCAAAATTTGAAACTGCTTCCCCTTCTATGTTTCCTGTCTCAATTATGACCCCATGGAATATCCAGTTGCCCAAGCCAGGGAGGTAGGATATTTCTAAGCCCTTCCTGTGCCTCAACCACCAATCCAGTTCCTTGCCAAATGCTGCTCACCTTTCTCTGTAACCACTTCTGCAGTCTGCCTCCTTCCTGTCTCTACTTGCCGCTGCCCTACCTCTGATTTAGACGCTTGGAGCATACAATAGTCTGTCTCCCTGCTCTGCTCATACTCTCATAGCTGTCTTCACCAGGACATAGAGGGATCTGCACACAGTGCAGATCAGATCTTGCTGATGCCCTGCTTAAAACCATTCCAAAGCTTTCCATCACCTGTAAGATGAAATAAAATCTACTCCCATGGCATGCAGGAACCCCTATAACTCTGTGTCTATCTTTTCAGTCTCCTTTTGTTTTTCTTCCCTTAACGTAATGCCCAAAATGGAAACGAAACTTCCTGTGGCTCCCCCCAAACACCATGAGCTTTCTGTCTCTGTGCATTTGCGTATGACAGTGCTTCTACTGATAAACCCTGTCCTTCCTTTACATTCCAGCTCAGGCAGCACCTGTTCCAGAAAGGCTTCCCTCTTGTCTTCAGCCACACTGTTTCTAATCTGTGCACCTGCAAAACGCAGCCACTGCTACTTTCATAGCACTTACTTCATCACACTGATTTTTGTGTAGATGTTTGTCTCACCTCTTTGGTGTGTTTTTAATTTTTGGAACGATGGGGGAAAAATCTGTCTTTGTATTACCAGCTCCTATTACAAATACTACAAATTCAATGGCTGTTGACCTGAAGTAAACTGAATCAATAGGAACAAACATTCTGGTTTGCATGATCACAAGGTCCTTAACCAAACTTATTTCCCTGAGCCTGGTTACTGGAATCTAGGCATGCAATAACTTCTTGTTTTATCTAACTGAATGGACACATTTTGATTCTTTTTTTTCCCTTAAAAATAAATAAACTTTATTGGTAAGACTTTTTTTACTGGTTGGGCTGGGATAGTTTTGGAAAGTGAAAATAACAACCCCACACTCCTCACAACCTCTTCCCATCTGTATTAGTTTCATATTGTTGTTATAACAAGTTACCACACACTTAGTGGCTTAAAACAACACGAAGTTATTATCATATGGTTCTGGCGGTCGGAAGTCTAAGATGGGTCAGCAGAGCTATGTTCCTCTGGGAGGCTCCAAGGGAGAATTGTTTCTTTGCCTTTTCCAGCTTCTAGGGGCTGCTTGTGTCCAGGGAGATGCATCATCACATTTTCTCTGGCTCTAACTCTTCCACCTTCCCTTTTCCCTAATAAGGACCCTTACGATTACATGCGTCTGCCTGGATAATTCAGAGTAATTTCCCAATTTCTTTCAACATCCTTAAGCATAATCTCATCAGCAGAATCCCTTTTGCCATACAAAGTTACATATTCACAGGTTCTGGGCATGGATATCTTTGGGGAACCATTATTCTTACCTACCCGCCATCTATTTACATCGCTATGCATGGCAGTTTTGACTTTTCAACGGGGAGACAACTCTGTAGATGGGTTTGGATGAAAAAATGAGAGGTTGAGAAAGAGGGTAGGAAATGGAGTGTATTATTGCTTCTCATTTAGGACCAAGGAATGGTTTGAACTCTTAAATATGGCAAAGAATGGTCAAACTGGTGAATACTATTTATTGTTGGTTCGCTGATTGGTTTTCTGTCTCTAACAGGATCACTAAAATGTGAGCTACCGTGAAGTTCTGTCCATATGATTATAATCTATTAATTGGTTTTCTCCATACCCCCTGGTTTTTCAAAACAGTTCTTCACAGTATAGCCATAGTGTGCTTCACCAATTAGTCTGAGATTTCTTTTGGATTTTCCATGTGTACAAATATATATCAAGTCTGTGACTAACTGACAGGTTTTAACTAATTGATATTTTAAACTGAAATCTGTTACTCTGCAACTTGCCTACAGGGGCATGAGGGGTCTGGCCTCAGCCTGCCTCTCCATCCTCATGCTGCACCCTTTCCTTCTTGATCTCCAAGCTCTATTAACCAAACTACCTCCATTCTGAAGAATTTGTGTCAAGTCTCCTCTGTCAGGAATGTGTTTTCTTTCACAGCCCAGCAAATCAATTCCTGCTGCATCACACTGTGAATTCAGTTGACACTTTCTTTCAACTCTTATCTCAATTTGTAATTTTGTGCTCTTTTAATATAATTATATGTTTAACACGTCTCCCTTTAAGTGAAGAATAAGACAAGATTCCAACTATTGCCACTTCTATTTAGTATTGCACTGGGGATCCTAGGGAAAAAAATGTAAGTAATGGTATTGGTACATGCTTATGGGTAGGAGGATTCCACAAATACGTCATTTCTCCTCAAACTGATCTTTGGATTCAATGCATTCGCAATAACAATTCCAAGGAGATTTTTTCATGAAATTTGATAAACTGATTCTAAAATTTGTAATGCAGTAAGCAAAGATGCAAGAAGAACCAACACATTCTAAAAACTATTTTAGTTTTGCCTTATCAAGATTTATTATAATTTGAGATTGATTAGGAGAGTGGATATTAATACAAGATTGGACAAATAGGCCAATGGAACCTAATAGAAAATCTGGAAACAGTCTCACACAATAAGGTAAGCCTGAGTATATGAAAAAATAAAAAAAAATCAATTCCAGAATGGTCCATGACTTAAATGTGACGTGCAAAACATTGCAACCTTTAGAATATTTGGGGGAATGTCTATGTAATTCAGTTATGGACAAATTTGATAAAATGCAGAAACCAC
Source organism: Ursus americanus (assembly GCF_024610735.1). NCBI lineage: Eukaryota > Metazoa > Chordata > Mammalia > Carnivora > Ursidae > Ursus > Ursus americanus. The sequence goes on along the minus strand of NC_142155.1, from coordinate 9,301,146 downwards.
TGAATCTAAAGGACATGATCAACCCAGTAAAATTAAAATTAAAGAATAATAAAATTAATACTTTCGTTCATTAAAATATATCAGAAACAGAAAAGTAACAAAGGGTTAATAGCCAGAATTAATACATAACTTCTATGATTCAGTAATAAAAAGATTAATAATTCAATAGGAATGAAGGCAAACGTGAACAGGCTTATAGAGAAGAAGAGCTGTGACAACCAATACGCGAAGGAGTGTTAGATTTCATTGGCAACAAGGAAAATATAAATTAAAATGCGATAATCTACTGATGGGCAATAATTAAAATTCTCACAGTACTAAATGTTGGTAATGTTACCAAGAAGGAAAAATAGTTAGATAAATTGGTGTAGCCCCTTTGGAAACCAGTTCGGCAATACCTTATGAAGTTGAAAACGTGAATACCCTTGAGCTAGCAGCTGCATTCCTAGCGAATGTTCTCTGGAGATACTATTACATGTTTGTGCAAGACGTCACATATGAGACCAGTCAGATTGGCACTGCTTGTGAGAGTGAAAGCCAGAAACAATGCAGTGTCCATCAGTAGAAGAGGTGAAAAGCAAATTGTCCTGTGTGCTTACAGTGGAATGCTCTGCAGCAGTGAAAATGAATTAACTGTCATGACACAGATCAATATGTACGAATATCAAAATCATACAGTTCTAAGCAGAAATATGACAGATAAATACATTTGAAATGACTCCATTTACATAAATGACAAAATGGGTAAAGCTAAACAGTAGCAAGCATGGGTGAGTCTGTGTCTTCGTGTGGTAAATGTTTTTTTAAAACAAAGGAAAGATAAAAATTTGGGATAGTAGTTACCTAAGATGGAGTGAGGGGGATCCTATCATATTAGGGATAGGAGGCTTCAAATCTTCACTGGTGATAGTCTGTTTTAAAAGATTTTATTTATTTATTTATTTGAGAGCGAGAGCGAGAGAGAGAGAGAGAGAAGGGGGAAGAGCAGAGGAGAGGGAGAAGCAGACTCTGTGCTGAGCGTGGAGCCCCAAGTGGGGCTCAGTCCCATGTCCCTTAGCTCATGACCTGAGCCGAAATCAAGAGTCAGACGCTTAACTGACTGAGCCACCCAGGCACCCTGGTGATATTCTATTTTTAAAAGTATGGTGGTAGAAGAACGTGGACGTTTGTTTTTTTAAATATTGTTTAAAATGGGTATATGTTATGTGTGTGTTGTGTGTGTGTGTGTGTGTGTGTGTGTGTGTGTGTGTGTATGCTTATGCACAATATATTCCACAATAAAAAAGTTTTTTTTTTAACTTTGAACCCAGGTTCAAGTGTCTCAGTTCAACATCTAACATGTTATATGGACTGATGTTTGTGTCTGAGTTTCCTCAACTATAAAGATAGGATTTGAAACAGAAAATATTTTTTTTTAATATAAATTCAGTTAGCCAACATATATTAAGTACATCATTAGTTTTTGATGTAGTGTTCATTAATTCATTAGTTGTGTATAATACCCAGTGCTCATCACATCACGTGCCTTCCTTAATGACCATCACCCTGTCACCCCATCCCCCCCACCTCCCCTCCAGTAACCCTCAGTTTCTTTCCCAGAGTCAAGAGTCTCTCATGGTTTGTCTCTCTGATTTCTTCCCATTCAGTTTTTGCTTGCTTCCCCATGATCCTCTGCACTATTTCTTATATTCCACATATGAGTGAAACCATATGATAATTGTCTTTCTCTGATTGACTTATTTCACTTAGCATAATACCCTCCAGTTCCATCCCCATCAGTGTAAATGGTAAGATTTCATCCTTTTTGATGGCTGTGTAATATTCTATCGTATATATGTACCACATCTTCTTTATCCGTTCGTCTGTTGAAGGACCTCTCGGCTCCTTCCACATTTTGGCTTTGTGGACATTGCTGCTGTGAACATTGGGGTGCAGGTACCCCTTCTTTTCACTACATCTGTATCTTTGGGGTAAATACCCAGTAGTGCAATTGTTGGGTCATAGGGTAGCTCTATTTTTAACTTCTTGAAGAACGTCCATACTGTTTTCTGGAGTGGCTGTACAAGCTTGCATTCCCACCAACAGTGTAAGAGGGTACCTGTTTCTCCACATCCTCAACAATATTTCTTGTTTCCTGTCTTGTTAATTTTAGTCATTCTAACTGGTATAAGGTGGTATCTCATTGTGGTATTGATTTGTATTTCCCTGAAATAAAAAATCTTGAAGGAGTTTTTCCAACTCAAGTTCTTGGTTGTTGTGAGATATCTTGTGTTTCTAGCTTGACTGCAATGACTTTAAAAGGCAGAAGAATAAAATTCCTCTTGGGAAAGATACATTATATTCTGATTATCACAGGTGAACCTAAAGAATCTGCAGGCCTCTAAGTGGTTCATCATATTTGGGCCTATCTCATTTATTCATACCTTACTCAGTATTTTCACACTGGGACAGAAGGTACTCACCATGACTTAGTATTTTCTGATTCTGATTTTCCTGTGGCCTAAAAGGAATTTTAAATACATATGCTTTTTTTTTTTTTTAAGATTTTATTTATTTATTTGACAGAGAGAGCGAGAGAGAGCCGGCGAGAGAGGGAACACAAGCAGGGGGAGTGGGAGAGGAAGAAGTAGGCTCCCAGTGGAGCAGGGATTTTGATGGCGGGGCTCGATCCCAGAACCCTGGGATCACGCCCTGAGCTGAAGGCAGACGCTTAATGACTGAGCCACCCAGGCACCCAAGCTTATTCTGACCACAGATTTATACCAATGCTAAATGGAGGTGGCTTGAGAATGATATATCTATGAATATGGCTGAAGAGTCTGTTAGGCACTAGAGGTACTGTGGGAGGGTCTTCCTATGGGTAATAAAGGGAACTAACAAACTACAGAGCCCAAAGGGAGAGTAAGCTGTCACATTGAAGGGTTTTTGCTTTACTGGCGAATTAATTCCCAGCACCATCTGCAGGACACAAAGCTTTGTTTATGCATGATATCGGAAAACAAATTCTGTATTATAAAGTAGTTTAACATCCCGTTTAGTCTTTGTGAAATGGTACTGGAGTTTAGCTACGAAATTATTTGGGAATTCTCTTATTTAGGGTAAGGAAGGCATTTTATCTTCTGATTCAAAAAGCCAAGAAATTAACGTGCATTCCATGCTTCTCCTCTAAATACACAATTTAAAAAAAGTCAACTCTGTGTTTATGAAATACAATACATATGACGACATATCCTGTCTCCTTATCTCTAAACTCTTTAAACATATATGGAATATACATAGAGAAGTAATGGCAAGTTGGGAATATAATTTGGGTTCGTAAGCAATAAATAATTTAATAATTTTAAAAAAAGCTGGCTTCCATTTTATAGATCCTCCCACCAAGCTACTAAGCTAGAATCTATTGTGGAATCCTTTTAATTGTCAAAGCCACATTTCAAATTTTAAAAAGTCAAATGACGTAATGTTGCAGGCAGGTTATAGATCAGTTGATTTGTGAACATTCTGTTCTAATTTTCCCCATAAACTAGAAGTATTGAGTGTCATGCTAACATCTGTGACCTAAACATAAAGTTGACAAAAATCAACCTTAACAGCTTTTCCTACTCTAAAATAATGTCTAGTTTCAATCTGTGGTTAAAAAAAATCTGGAGTGTCAAAGCAATATATGCCTCATATTTCTAACCATTTTGTGTTTTCCCATTGAACACAGTTTCACTGGAATCTAAATTAGGGTTTTTGTTTTTTTTTTTTAATTTGGTTTATGATGAGATTTTGTTTTCATGTGGTGTCAAATGTTCTTTATGTCAAAGATTCAGAGCCATGAGGGCTTTAGCAATCATCTAATATAATATTTTAGTTTTACATGTGGAGAAAATGATCTCCCTTTAATTCCATAGGGTCTCAGTGGAAAAGGGAAAAATTGTTGCAGAAGTGGGTGCAAAGGTGGTGGTGGCTTGTGTGTGTATATTTTGAGCAGGTTGTTGATAGGAGTAGGGCATGGCCTGTGTGGTTGATTATCTGTGTGTATATGTATATAACAAATGCTTATTCTATTTTTTGATTAGATTTTTCTGCATTTGAGTGAGATTGCAACCACAAGATTGCAACCACTTTTCTGATAATTGCCAACACTGCACTTTGATCCCCAGCATAGCCCGTTCTTTGCTTTTGCTTACAATAGGGAATGGGTACCTTTTGATTCAGCTCATCACTGTGGTCCTATTCTAATTGTCCTGTTTGTGGTCATATCTCTTCGGTTTTCCTCTCAATTGCTGCAGAGTTCAGCCATCATCTGTTGATCACATATATCGAACACAGCACAGCCGAGGGGCTGCGAGTTCTGTTTCAGGACCAGCAATACTCCAGGAGCCTGGTTTTATTCCTTGCGTGAATTTTTTGTCTTGCTGTTTGTTGATGATGTCGTTTCTAGGTGACCCTAATAAAAATGTCCAGGAAGTTATGTGTGATGCTGTTGACAAGTCCATTAACAGCTGCTTATTAGGAGAAATGTCTGACTTTATCTGGTGCCTGATGATTTCGTTGTGGCTTAGCGTTCCACTGACTGGGTTGTGTTAGGTACTCTTCATAACAGACACACACTTGGGTCTCTGCCTTTTGGAAGCTGATGCCATCTAATTCGAGAGCCTGAAAGGGCACAGGACCACCCTCAGAATGACTAGAAAGCCTGTGAGGTTTTCCTTAGTGCTCTCAGCTTTGTTTATTATTTCCTTTTTCCTCCTTTGTGGCTCATATCCTAATCTCACATACTTCCTTCATACTGAAAAGAATAATGTATCCAAAACAATGTAAAGAACTACTCGAGTTGTTTTTTGTTTTTTTTATTTTAGTACTGAACGAATCTCAAATAGGAATAAGTTGTAATATTTGGATTTCAAATTTTAATGACAGGAATAATTTTCTATGTTGGGGTTTTCTCATTACCCACTAGTGGTCATGTGGCTATGGACCTTGGTATGATTTTCTTTTCTTTTTATTTTTTTAAGATTTATTTATTTGGCAGAGAGAGAGACAGCCAGCGAGAGAGGGAACACAAGCAGGGGGAGTGGGAGAGGAAGAAGCAGGCTCCCAGGGGAGCAGGGAGCCTGGTGGTGGGGCTCGATCCCAGGACCCTGGGATCACGCCCTGAGCCAAAGGCAGCCGCTTAATGGCTGAGCCATTCAGGCGCCCCTTGGTATGATTTTCTAATAAACAGGTTCACATTATGTTAGTTTGAGTATGTCCTTCTAAGTAAGTCATGTTAGAATTACACTGTTCAGCACTAGTTGAGGAGGTTATCAGCTGATCTGTGCATTAGTAACCGTGCTCAGGTGAATAATTAAACTAATTAAAAAGAAGTTATTGCAGCATCTCATTTGGGGCAAAGGTATTTTTTTCCAGTTTTATTGAGATATAACTGATATATAACATTGTGTAAGTTTAAGGTATACAGTGTGATGATTTGATACGTATATATTGAAAAATGATTAAAATATGCTTTGAGTTATTGGTATCTTTTGGGTGTATATGGCATATATAACTTAGGAAAGAAGATAGGGAATTTTAAATTTGTCTGAATGTTTTTAGGTAATATATTGTATTAGTTATCTCTTGCTACGCAACACATTACCCGAAAACTTAAAACCACAAACATTTATTAGTCACAGTTTTTTTTCTAAGATTTTATTTATTTATTTGATAGAGAGAGTGTATACGCAAGGGGAGCAGCCGGTAGAGGGGTAGCAGACTCCCCACTGAGCAGGGAGCCCAATATCCCAGGACCCTGAGATTAAGCAGATGCTTAACCAAGTGAGCCCCCCAGGAGCCCTGAGTCACAGTTTTGGTAAGTCAGGGATTTGACAGCAGCTTAGCTGAGGGTCTGGCATAGCATTTCTCCTGAATCTGCCACGCGGTAGCCAGGGCTGCAGTCATCTGAAGGTTTGACTGGAGCTGGAGTAGCTACTTCTTCCGATGTCTGATTCACATGGCTTTTTGTAGGAGGCCTCAGTTCCTTGCCATGGGGACTTCTTTATAGGGTTCTTGGGTATTCTTAAAACGTGATACCTGGCTTCCACCAGAGAGGGTTATCTAAGAGAAAGAACAAGGAGGATCCTCAGTGAATGGAACTATCAATTCTGTCACATTCTAGTTCTTAGAAGTTAATCACTAAGTTGAGCGCACACTCCAAGGGAGGGGCTTTAAGGTCCACCTCTTGAAGAGATGAGTATAAAAGAATTTGTGGACATATTTAAAACCACCACACGAATTGAAGGGGCAGGAGGAGGATGTAGGGGAAATCATCCAACCTAATTGAGCCACAAAGGATCCAACTTTATTTTGAAAGATTTCTTTCTCTATTTCTCCTATTACCTGGGAAATACCTTCTCTTGATTTCTAGAGCTACTGATCTGTAGCTGATTGCTATAGATATATTCTTAATACAGCCTAAACTGATTATTAGGCGAACTGTATGTTTAGAACATATAGAACATATGTATACAGAAACAAATATAGAAACTATCTGTTTATGCTTTTCTCATTCTAGAGCGCATCATATGTTGTCCTATGTTCTCACAGAGTTTCAGCAGAGGCTTCAAGGCTGAGAACAATGGATTTTAAGTGATCTCTTGTCCTGAAGACCAGTACTGATACTTCCATAGGACTTGCTGAAAGGAAGATTTAAAATGATCGTATCATGGACCCTTAGCCCATGTTGCCTGAGATGATAAATTTGGGGTAGAGGGATCTGACCGAGGAGGAAGTTAATTTGAAAAGGACTGTTGGCTGTAGTAGAGTGGAGCTGTTTTCCTCTTACTCATGCTAAATGGGTGGCTGCCTTTGAGAGAGTCACTGGTGAAGATTGGAAACTGCTGTCTTGCCCTGACTGGTTGCAGATATGAATAGGCCACCAGAGTGGAGGGGATTAGCAAGTTCTCGGGAAGTGTTGATCTGTTTACTGTTCGCCTTGGTTTCAGCAGGCACTGGGTGTCTGCTTTTTACCTAGAAAAGTCTCAAGTATGAGAGGCTGCCTGTGGCAGCTGCTGCAAATCAAGTGAGGAGAGCGCTGCAGTCTGAGCGACAGACTCCACGAATGGGAGGGCGGGTGGGATGCGGAGGGTGTGCTTCCTGGAGCCACAGGGGGTGCTGCGGAAGGAAGCAAGAACAGAATTTAGAGGGATGTCTAGTAGGGTAAGTTGAACTATAAGTGGAAGGGAATCCTGTTTAAGTGAGGACAGAGAGAAACTTAAAAATTGGGTGAGAAATGAATGCTTGGAGTTCAATTAAACTGGAAAGGAGGTGGAAAAGGAGACTGTTCTAATGCCTGAAAGTAATCAGAAAGCTATGGAATCTGCCAAGGATATAGCCAAGGGACAGGGGAAGAAAAATATGACAGATAAGTTTGAAGACAGGTATGTGAAAAAAATGAGAGTATTTCCTATTTGAACTCTTTGGCTCATTCAATAAATTGGTTGAACAAAAGCTTATTGAGCAATCATGTTCAAAATCAGTGCCCCGCGGCATACTGGATCCCTTCCCGGGTGTTGATCAAATGATGGTAAATGGGAGCAGTGTATCCCCATTCCCCACAGAGTAATCATCCTGTGAAGTCTCTGGGCTGAAATGATGAACTGAGAGGTTCATGCAAAGGGGTACCAAGGGGCAAGCTGGAAGAGGACTAGCATAAGGTCCACTGACTGCCAATGAGGGTTTGCATGAACACTAAAGAATACCAAATATTGCCTCCCTGGTCGGAAGTGAACAGATCTGAGAGACATGGCAATAAACGGTGACAAGTGAATAAGCAACACCATGGATGCTTTTCTGGACACCATAAGCCCTAATAATTGCACTGTGGCTATTTCTGATTTGTTTAGGAATTGTTTGGAATCTTTTAATCCTTCAATCATACTACCAAAAAACGTCTGGTATTTGAAAGTGCACCTGCAACCACTGTTGTAGATAACAAAGAAATGGAAGTCAAAAGATGTCCAAGAGGAAAGTATAGTTAAAAGTGATGATGGTGATGATGGTGTTGAACACATATAACAATTCAGCATTGTTCTAAGTCTGCTAAATATGGTAACTTGCCTTGCCATAATATTGGCAAGGATTTTCTTAAGTCTTTCATATATCTGATTTTATTTAAACATTTTTATATTTGTTCTATGCTATGGACATCCCATTTAAACATAACTGGTTAGGGTTGCTTTTTTTCAGTATGAAGAATTATCACTATTCAGAAGTGTTGTGTCATCCTTCTAACTATATTTTTTGAAAGCCAGACTTTGTTTCTTACCTTCAGAATCACTATTGGTGATATAATATTGCCATACAAACTAAGACTAAAAACTGTTATGTTCAAGTTTTCTTTTTTCTTTTCTTTTCTTTTCTTTTCTTTTCTTTTCTTTTCTTTTCTTTTCTTTTCTTTTCTTTTCTTTTCTTTTCCCTTCCCTTCTTTCCTTTCCTTCCTCTTTCTTTCTTTCTTTCTTTCTTTCTTTCTTTCTTTCTTTCTTTCTTTCTTTCTTTCTTCTTTTCTTTTCTTTTCCTTTCTTTTCTTTTCTTTTCTTTTCTTTTCTTTTCTTTTCTTTTCTTTTCTTTTCTTTTCTTTCTTCTTTCTTTGCTGTTACAGGCTCGTTCCATAGGGGAAAGATAGAATTTTTTTTTTCCTGCTTAGAGGCTTTGCATGAAAAACTTCTTTTAAATATTTTGAGAGACTTTTCACTCAGAGGAGGTGTTATTTCATTTGAGGTTTGTGACTCATTTGTTTTAATTAAACGTACCCTGATAATATCATTAAATGTGTTTTTAAATAATATGGTTTTTCCTACATATGTGGTAGTTTACTGTATGTGCTAGTTATTTGAAACAGACATAAGCTGGGGGAGGCATAAGGATAATTCTTTATTCCAGAATAAAGAATACAGAGAGTGAATGGAAACATATCTGCTTCACTGCTCTTGGGTTCTATACTTGGTCCTGTTGACTTACCATTTTGAGGCCACCAGATTTATATCCTTTGAAATTATGGAATTTGGATCAAATTCTCATGTTGGAAAACAGCCTAAAGTGAAATTAAATGAGCATGTGATTTGAACAACTTACAATTGTCACATAGGTTCAGATCACCGAAGTAAAAATATTTCCCATAAAATGCTGTAAATTTGCTGAAATTTAACCCAAACCCCCTATGGTACAATAATACAAAGAGATTCTGTTTACTAAAAGAAATTCTGAAATACCCTTTCTGGATTTTATTTTTAACAGTTTCAAGGCAGAAACATCTCACAGATATGAAAGAAATACGTCCTCAGTTCAAGTCAAGAGGTTATTTTTAAGCGAGTGACTAACATGGTACATTATTGGAAAATGTTATTAAAATTACAGAATGTCAGAGTTGGAAGACTCAGTTTATACCCACTCTGTTAGTTGACTTCTCAGATAGTCACAATTGATTCGGCAAGTCTAATGATCAGTTTGTAAGAATTTTCTATTGCTGTGTAACAGGTTATGACAAATTTAGAGGCTTGAAACAAGCCATTCAGTATGTCACAATTTAGTATGGCACAGTGCAACTGGATTTTTTGCTCTGAGCCTTACTGGGCTGAAATCAAGATGTTATCCAGGGCTGCAGTTCTCTCCCGGTGCTTGGGATTCTCTGCCAAGTTCGTTGTTCGCAGGCAGAATTCATTTCCTTGTGGATGTAGAACTGAACTTCATTGCCTGCTAGCCGTCAGCCAGGGAAGACTCTCAGCTCCTGGAGGCTGCCCTGAGGTCTTGCGACGGGGTCTCGGGGTCTCGTCCATCTTCAAGTCAATGATGATGCTTTCAATCTCCGACTTTCCCTTCTGCCACAAGACAGAGAAAACTCTCTGCTTTTGAAAGGATTATGCGATTAGGTCATGCTCACGGGATAATCTCCTTTTGGCCATATCATGTTAGCACAATTACAGGGATGATATCATATTTACAAGTTCTGCTCACGCTCTAGGAAAGGAGAGTTGACAACGGCACAGCTTACTTTGGGGTGAGGGGTTATCTTAGGAATTTGCCTGCCACACATCCGCATATACACCAGTGACTACAACTTTGCATTCTGCAGGACTATTTATATTGGGGAAATCTGCATTCTGGACAGTGGTCCGGAGTTCTGGCTTGTCTGGTTATTACCATCCATTCCTACTTGATTTTTTTTCACATATTCGTGGCCTTAAGGTACTTTCTGGAAAGTAGACGGCACTCCTTCCTTGATTTTGACTCATTAGTGCCAATATTCCAGGCTTAAGCTTCTCTCTCTTTCATTTCCACACCACAGACTTATTCAAGTGAAGTCCATGGCAAATGGATAGGTTCTAGTTGCATAGTGTTTGGAATAAAATGCCACAATTTCTACTTATAAAAATATTTTTGGTTCAGAATTTTGTACGGAAACACAGTAAATTTGCCCCTTCCCTTTTTCTTATAATGAAACAATAATATTTGTTCCTTGATCTTCTGGGTTTCTGAGAAGAGCACATACCTGACATTTCCTGAAATGAGTTTACTCAGCAACAATACATGCTCATTCCTTCTTGTTAATGCTCCCGTATTTTAGTGGAAGGTAGAATTTTGTTTATACGTAGGATTTGCTTCAATTTTTTACATGTTTTCTAAGAATGTGCATATTGAGGTTGGTGGGGATTACTGTACATAAGATCTGTATTCTTACTCTTTTTGGCTCGTATGTATTGGAAACACCAACTTGCCAAGGTTTTTTTGATGAATTGAGACAAATGCATCTGAATATTTTCCGTCAAATAGGAGGTAGAGGATCAAGCATGGATTTTCTCTTTATAGCACTTCTGGCAGGAGGCTTTTGGAATGAAATTCATGTATTCCTTTTCCACCTTGGTAACCGCAACATCTGTTTGTCTCCATTGGCTTTTGGCCATTGATCTCCTGTCTTCAGTGGAAGACACCCACGATCCCTCTTAAGACCAAATGATGACAAGAAACAAGCAGTTCTCAAGTGATTTTAGTCATGGAACTAGTCATAGCCAAAGCATGGCCTGGTTACGTCATCTAAATTCATTGAAAAGGGGCTTAATTCTATGTTTTTCTTTGATTTGGGCGACTGAATTATTAATAGTACTTATTTATTGCAAAGAGAAAAGGTCAAGAGACTTAGACTGGAACCAGGAAAACACACTCCCTACTTCCTTAATATAGTGCAGGATGTGTAAATTTACTTTTTAACTAAAAGAACCACCAAAAGAATTTAGTTAATTTTCACAAATTCAGGGAATAAAAATATAGCTGAAATTTTAAAAAGTATATATATATATATAATATGTGTATATTATATATATATATTTAGTATATTAGAGTAAACGTTTAAAAAAATTAAAACACCATGTTCTCCAAGTTTTTAAAAAAGGGTTTTGCTAATATGTAAAAACAGTAGCTCATAACTTTACTACAAAACTCTTGCTACTTCTAAAACTGCAGTTTGCAACTAGTAGGCAGAACAAGGAAAAGTTCAGGAGAGGCCGCTGCATGCAAGGTTGGTGGTATCATTATCTTTCAACAAGGGTTTGGGGCCTGTGGAGCTCTCCTTTGATCAAGGACTCTCTCGGTGCTGGTACCTCTCATTGGATGACTCTCTAGTTTTGCTTTGTTCTGGCTGGCCACACCCTGTCCAGCTGTGGCAGGTCCTTTAGCTGGTACTGCTGCTGTTTCTTTATCTTTTTGGTTTAACTGAAATTGCCCTAAAGCAAAAATAGGTTGGGCCATTTAGAAGCAGGAAGACTTGGACTGAAAATCTAGGCTTATGCTGTAAAAATTCTCAAGAGCCCTGATGAAAGCACTTTCCCTTAGACTTCTGAGATGCGGTGCTCAGATCTGGATTTGCCTCTGTCTCTAGTCTCAGCATCTCCTCTGGGGCATCTGCTGCCCATTCTGTGCCTCAGCTTTCTGCTGTGGCCACTCACTCTTCCTCTGTCCTAGACTCAGAAGGAGTACCTCCTGTTACTGACACCTCCCAGTTTCTTGGTCATGTCTCTCTTCTGTGGTTCTCTCGTAGGACCTTGGTTTGTCTCTGGCCCAATGCAGGCCTACTGGATCCTGCCCTGCTCACCTCTCTCCCAGCTGGAGCTGTATTACATCACACTGTGCTCAAACTGAAGGGAGCTGGGGGAACAAGATAGATGTGGTATTCACCTGCAAGGAGCTCGCAGACTAGTAGCGATGGCAGACCTTCATTAATTAGAGTATCAATCCTTCATGCTCTAATTCTGAATTGCATAAATATTGGAACATTATTTTTTTTCTGTCCCGCTTTCATATCGGTTATTTCTAAATATTCCAACACCCACTGATTTAAACTAGGGCTAGTTTCTAACCTGGCTACATCTCTGCTCTGGAGTGCTCACTAAATTCCCAGCTTTGGTGTCAACAGTAAGAAGGAAGGCATTGAGTGGATGGATTCAACTTTAGGCTGCCGTTTGTTGTGGAAGTGCCCTGGCCCCTGAATTTTGACTGTCAGTGTTCTTTATTTCATAAAAACTATCATCCCTGTGAAAATGTCCCTATGTGATTTTGTTTGCTGACTGAAAAGAAATTCAGAAGAAATTATTATAGTTGTTGCGGAAGAAAATGTTTCAATATAGGAGCTTTTGTTCCCCTCTCTTTAACCTTCATAATTCCGCTGGTAATATTTTCTGGAAAACATCTTAGGAAGTATGTGGAGTGTTAGGGATATTTATGGTAAAAACAAATATGGTGAGGTGAAAGGAATTGTCTAGGGACCCACACAAATAGAGGCACACTCATACTCTTGTGTTCTAGCCACTGGGCTTCTTTCTTGGTCTTTCTTTGTTCTATCCGCCAAGGGATGACCAGAGCAGAAAACATCCTCAACCAATTAGTCAAGCTCCCTATTTGGTGATTAGCCTTGTTTTGAGAACATCTTGTGTATTACCACAGTTGAGGCTCTAATTGGAGCTTCGTTCACCTTTGGGGGCAGCTCTTTCCAAGGAGCTGACCTTCTGACTGAGCCAGGAGGAGCTGGGTTAAGCTTTTCTCAACTGGATGTTACATGTTACATATTTAAAGTATTTGGTCACTGAGATCCATATGAGGCAGGGGAGGAGAAGGCTGTGCCTTACAGAGCTTCTGAGTAGATTTCCAATCCTTAAGTCCAGCTTGGCCATCTCATCTAATAACAGCATTTAAATGTGTCTATATTCTGAGAGCTCCCAAATTTATATCTCCGGTGTGGACTTCTTGCCCAAACTCCAGACTTCTATACCACTGCTTCCTTGATGTTACCATGTACTTGTGATCTTTGAATGTCACGAGTCCAATATTAACCCCTGATATTCTTTTCAAAATCTTTTTTTCCTCATCTTTATCATCTCGGTATCATCTCAGCACTTTTTTCTTCAGTTCTCAGTCCAAAAACCATAGTCATCTTTGACCTCTCGTTTTTCCTCCATCCCATACCCATACTCTCAGTAAATTCTATTGACTCTACCTTCAAAATAAACAGAATCTGAACACACTTCCTTTCCTCCTACACCACCTCTTGGTTCAAGGCACCATTATTTCTTGCATAGATTATTACGAGACTCTTAATGGGTCTTCCCGATTCTTTTCTTTCCCTGTGGTATCTCTGCTCAGTGATTATGTCTTAAGCACTTAAATCAGATCATGTCACTCTTAAATATTCTCCTTTTTCGTGGCAGCATAAACAATGAATATTCCATAACACAGATCTATATGTGCCTATATCATGGTCTTCATCCTTTATTTTATGTCATTAGGTAGTTTTGGAAAAGGGAAAGAACTTTTTATATTCACACGTGCGCGCACGCACACACATACACACACAGGAAAATGAAAGACTTTGACACAAATGTTGAAAGTTGTGAAGAACGCCAAAATCAGTTCTAATCCAGGGGCCAGCCAAATGTCACTTAAAAACAACAGTACAAATAATTTATACACTTAATTTTTCCCTCAATAATGTGAAAGAAGTTATGGGAAATTGCTAACTTAATAAAAATGAGATCTGTTCTATGTCAAGTCAAAATTCCTCTCAATAACGTTGAAATTTGTATGCATAAATGCACCTAAAATTAATCAGCGTCCTAAAATAGAATGTCATTCTATTCCCAAGATGTAAAAATTAAAATGAGTTCAAAAAGTGAATCTGTGCATTTAGAAGTGACTGAGGCAAAGGATTAGTTTATTTATTCTCTCTTGAGCCCTCCTGTGTGCAATGTATAGCCTGGCTTCTCACGGGGGGTGAGGGCAGTGTTTTTGCCTTTGTTATTTTCGGTGTTGTTCCTTGCAGTACTCATTCTCATAAAATATATGTAGAATGAATAAATAAATACAAAAAATATTGTAGAGTGTGACAGTCAGGATTTTCCCTTGTGAATTTTCTAAGATCATACAGATATTTAGTGAATTTGCTATAAATAGTTTTTAAGCTTTCCTGATTTTTAATGTCAAATAAAATGATTTTAGTTACATAAAAGTAAAATGTTTTAGTTCAAGAGGTTATGGTCTGATGAATTTAACAAGCTCATTTCAAAACACATGTAAATAACAACTCCTGAAATATAAAATCTTGCTATTTTTATTGAATGTGCATAAGCATTTTTAGATTAAAACAATCAGATAAAAATTAATGTATGTAGTTTTATTTTATTATATTTTTTAAAGATTTTATTTATTTATTTGTCAGAGAGAGAGAGCACAAGCAGGGGGAGCTGTAGGCAAAGGGAGAAGCAGACTCCCCCCTGAGCAGGGAGCCCAATGTGGGGCTCAATCCCAGGACGCTGGGATCATGACCTGAGCTGAAGGCAGATACTTAACCAATTGAGCCACTGAGGCATCTCAACATATGTAAATTTAATAGAAAAATAGAACTTAACTTTTTTGACTTTTGATAAATAAAAATTGAAACTTCAAATTTTAATCCTGATTTTTCTTTAGACTCTGACTTGAAGTACTTTGAAAGAAAAAAAATCTTATTTGATTATATCAATTTAATTTAAAAATTGATCATATAAATAAATCATCCCCCTTGAATTTGAATTCCCTTTATTAGTGAAGGTTTAATATAAATTTTAGAAAATAGTTACTCATAATTATTAAAAGACATTCTAATATGTGAAATATACATTGCAGAGTTTAATTTCATAACTTCCAGGTAAAGAAAAATCATAAAAATTATGTAATTATTTTAGAAATTCCTAGTTTTTACTATAGTAAATTTGCAAAACTGAATAAGTTTTCTTTCTTATTTTTTTTAAAGATTTTTATTTATTTACTTGAGGCAGAGAAAGCACAGAGGGAGAAGGAGAGGGAGAAGCAGACTCCATGCTGAGCAGAGAACCCAACGTGGGGCTCGATCCCAGGACCCTGAGATGATAACCTGAGCCAAAGGCAGACGTCTAACCAACTGAGCCACCTAGGCGCCCCCTGAATAAATTTTCTTTAACAAAATTTTTCCCCCATAGAATTAGTATAACTGGAATATTATTTCTGACTATAGACTTTCCATAAGATAATTTAAAAAATGCCTATGGGGTGCCTGGGTGGCTCAGTCAGTTAAGTGTCTGACTCTTGATTTTGGCTCAGGTCATGTGAGTTTGAGCCCTGCATCTGGCTCCGCACTTGTGGAGCCTGCTTAAGATTCCCCCTCTTCTTCTTCCTCTGCCCCTCTCCCCAATAAAATAAATAAAAAATAAAAAAATAAAAAATGGTTATTGATGATAATCATATGGTGGAACAAAAAAGTGATTATATACTTTTACATATTTAAAAATTGCAAACTATTGACCATTTCTATTGGATTATAATTAATGTATGTACATGTGCAAGGGGATATCAGTTACAGAGCTACAAGAATTCTGAGGTTATGTGGGGAAGAACTCTGTTCTAGCCACATTTTCCCTGAAACTAATTTCTAGTAATTAAAGTTTTTTATTGCCAAAAATTTGATTTGCATTTTTTGGAAATTAAAAGGAAGTGGGTGTGGTTCAGTGGGGATTTGGATATTTGGATGTTGTGAATCTTTAATAAAAGTAAGTGAAGGCCTTGAAATGATGCCATCCTTTTTCCTTGCTCTTTATTTCTCCCTAACCAAGAGAAGCTTTCTAAATCATTGCATTGACTGTAAGTTGCTTTAAGTTTCTGTATGCAGTAATTAAAACTTTGTTGCCAGTTATTGGGACAATGGATATTTCTCTACAAAGCCTTGAAAATGATTACCAGGTCTTTGACATGATCTTTTTTAAAAAATGTTTTTTCTTAATTTTTTTTTTTTTTAAGTAGGCTCTACACCCAGTGTGGAGCGCAATGTGGGGCGACCCAGAGATCAAGACGTGAGCTGAAATCAAGAGTCGGTTGCTTAACTGACTGAGCCATCCGGGCACCCCATGACATGATCTTTTAAAGAGAATTTTAAGTTTCTCCTTGCTAAGAAATACCTACATTATATGAGACCTTTTGCCTTCTGAGTGGTTGGACATTAATTAGAATTGTGACATTTTATGTGTTAGCCAGTGGAATTATTGTTAATGTTTACTTAATAGATTTGTTTATGAACAGCCTCTGGAACAGGCTTGTTCTTGAAGAAGCTTGGAACTTTCAGCAAATAGGTAGTGCAGGGAAATGACTTATAGCACTTAGGATTTTAATGATTTGACAGTGTCCCAGTGTGAGATCAACTGGACTTCATCCTCAGTCCCGTGGCTTGTGAACATGGGGAAAGCCTGGGAGGCAATTTCCCAGCTTTCCTTACCCAAAGTTCTCCAGTTAGATTCTGTTAATGGGAGGTACTAGGACCCAGTTTGAAAGTCAAAAGAGAAGGAGAAACCATTATTTTTTAGCAAAAACTGTGAGCAGGTGCACAATCAACATAAGCGAGGCTTACGGTGGCTTCCAGGTGATTCCCTATGATGCGCTGCACTGGGGTTTGGGTATGTCTTAATCTCATGCCCTCTGTTAATTTCCTTTTGCTCTCCCAGCCCTTCCCATAGTCACAGAACCCCCTAGTTCCCTGTATTAAGCCCTTTCCTACTTCATACCCATAGGTTTTACATTTTCCTGATAAAATCCAGAGTGATAACCATAAAACTTTAAAAATCAGCCATTGTTTCAACAAATGTAATCAGAATTTGGCTAAAAAGTACCTAACATCCTGTGTGATAGAGAAATTGTTTGGATGTATACTTGTTTTCTTTCACCATTGTGTTTGGTTGTGTTCCCCAGAAACACAGTCTGAGACAAGGATTTAGTATAAATAGTTTATTTGGACAGTTCTAGAGAGCACTGGTAGGGGAATCAAGAAGTTATATAGGTAAGGGAAAGAAGCTTATACAGAGTAAGGTTAATTGAGGCGGGGGTTGTGGTGGAATATTGGGATTCAATCATGCTGGAGACCTCTGGGGACAGTGTGGAACATGCTTCAGAATTGTCCTGTCCAGGGGGCAAGAAAACTGTTGTATTGGTCACCAGTTCCCATCTGTTACTGGTTAGGGGCCATTCCTGGAGGCATTTACTCCCCAGTGTTTATGATCTCCTCCTCTTGCTAATGGGCCAAGCAGGCTGCAGCACCAGCTAGAGCTCTGAAGCAGATACAATTCCAGGTCCTTGTAGTAAGACACCATGGACGTGGACAAGAAATTGTTAAAGGGCTGTGAATTCTGAAAGCCTCTGCTACAACTATGATATGTTAAAAACAAAAGAAGTACATACTGTATATGGCTACGTTTGAAGGTAAAAATCGAAATTATGGATGGATAAGAACTTGTAAGTAATCTGAAAGACTGAAAGCAGACAGGGTCCAATTAAAATAAATGGTAGGCAAGAACGTATGCAGGAGCCCCTGCAGGGAAGTATTGGAATAAAGGGTGGGTGATATGGCAATCCACCCACAAATGTAGTGGTAACAGAAAGCGGGGTATCCCAGGAGGAAGTGGCAAAGGAATTAAATGGGAACCACTGTGGAAAATGCTGGATAGTCTGACTCCTATGGATTCCTTTCTGTCCCCCCAAGAGCCAGGCATAGAAATGGGGTTGTCTGTCATCAGGCAGAAGCAACACTTGAGGAAAGTAGAGCAGCACCCAGAATAGCTGGTAATGTCCAAGGGATCTGGGAGCAGCCAGACTCAGAAGACTAGATAGAAAGGTACTCTGCCTGGTGCAGAATTTCTACCTCCTGGATTTTACTGATTGCTTCCTTGGGGATGGTATTTCATTTGTTCTTCTATCCCCTGTATTTTCTGTAAAGTAGAAGTTAGATCTAGAGCCTTGCCTAGATTCAAGTTAAGAATATTTGGACTGTAGGATCTATTATATCCCTAGTCTTTTAAGAGCCTAAAACACAATGAAGAGAGAAAACAATCAGCAAAGAACTTACGTACACCTCAAAGAAGAGTTAACAGAGAAAGTGGAACACTAAAAAAAGTATTTGTTATTCTCAGAGACAAAAGAGAAAATATAGCATCTAGGAGACAGGAAAAGATGTTATGGAAATGAATTAATTATGTTGGGTATAAAAATATCATTATTGACATAAAAACTCAAATAGGCCGAATAGCTGCATAAACGTGCCTAAAGATTGAATTAATGAGCTAAAATATAGAGGCAAGGGATTCTTCAAGAACAGAACAAAGAAATGAAGGTTTGAAAGTCTAAAAGACATATTAAGAGATGTGGAAATTAAATCTGAAATTGCCAATTTTTGTTCCAGAAGGAGAGAATAGAAAGGATAGATGGAACTCCCCAGTTGAAGATAGAAAGCCTAAAATTTTCCAGAAACGAAGAGAGGCAAATGTCCTGCCAATAGTATAGTTTGAAAAATAAACAAAGAAAAAAAAATGAACAGAAACAACAATGAAAAAAACCCTGAGTGGAGTAAAGAGAAAACACTAGAACCAACACTAGAACCAACGACAGAGGGAGAGAGCAACTGAGATAGATTACTCAAAAGATTCAAATCAGGGGCGCCTGGGTGGCGCAGTCGTTAAGCGTCTGCCTTCGGCTCAGGGCGTGATCCCGGCGTTCTGGGATGGAGCCCCACGTCAGGCTCCTCCGCTGGGAGCCTGCTTCTTCCTCTCCCACTCCCCCTGCTTGTGTTCCCTCTCTCGCTGGCTGTGTCTCTCTCTGTCAAATAAATAAATAAAATCTTTAAAAAAAAGAAGATACAAAACAGATTGAAGTCAGCTTTCTTAACAGCTATAAGAGACAATGGATTCTGATTTTTAAAGTCCTAAAGGAAAAGGAATTTGGACTATAATCCCATACCAGCATTCAAAGGTGGGGATAAAATAAGGGCCTTTTTATATATAGAAGGACTTAGGAAGTTAATTCTGTACAAATCTTCTCTTTAATAGGAACACCTATAAGAAGAAAATTTCACCCACAAGGAGAGAGTGGGCTGTAAGAAGTTCTGGTGAGTAAGCACATTGGTAAAACTTCTTAAGCATACAGAGTGCCAGGTGTCAAAGTCAAAAAATCATTTGATACTCATTTATTATTAAATTCCTGGGGATATCAACATCGTAGTGGAATGTAGTCATATTCTTTTTTATTTGTGGGGAGGATACTGTTATAGAATAAATGTAAATGAGAGAAGATTCAAATTCTTTATTTGGATATGGCTGAGTCATAGGCTTTTATTAGTTCTTTCAAGCATATGGGAGAAGAAGAAAGTGCCAATGGTCTTTTTCTGATTTGACATACAATGTTTACAAATATTTATATGCTTTAAGGGAACACATTATGGCATTATGACCAAGGCAACAAATTGTAATATATTTTTGGTTATTTGTAATTATTTTAGAAATTTGGGATGCCCTTTAAAATGGTCTTTTCCTTCTGAACTTGCCCTTCATATTTATTTCATCTTTGTATTTGGAGTGGAAAGTGTTGATTCTGAGGAAAGGGAGCCCACTGTATGGTTTCTCCAGGGCTCCACAGTCCCCAGGAATGATCTTGCATCTGTATTCCCCTGAGAATTGTCGTGGGAGCCTGGGATTGTGAACCAAACTGGTGAGGTTTTTTAAAGGAGGTAGAGCTTGGTGAGTTTGTAGAATTTAGGGTGGTGGTAAATGGTAAGGAATACCTAACTCATAACAATCCCCATTTAATTACAGGCCCTCAGTGGCAATGAATTTTTCTCTGAGAACCACCAGGACAGTTTGACTCCAGACATTTGTTCACAGTTAATTGGCCCAGATTTTGGGACTTTATACAAACTGGGCTAACCAGAGGCCCTGCTCTGGGAATCTTGAATGGAGAGTATGAGATGCTAGTGTCAGTCTAAACCTGTCTCTCAGTAGAGGAGATAAAGAGCTATTTCATTTTTTGTCATGGGGATCAGGGATCAAAGAGAAGTGAAAAAGAGAAAGGAAAAGTGAGAAGAAACTGTCTTCAAATAGCGGTTCAAATTTGTTCTTGAGGCCTGGTTACATTTCTGCCTTTGGATTCAGTGAGAAATATTCATAATATATATGTATGTATTTGTTTTAACTTTTACCTGTTCTATTGGTTCTATTATTTGTAACCAGTGTAATCCTAACTGACGTAGTGGGCCAGAGTGAACAAAGATATTCTTGGAATTACAGTAAGTAGCCCAGTCTGGCTGCAACAGCAGATGGCAGAGAGCTCTGCATTCTGAGGAGCTGGTGTTGGGCTGCCTTTGCTCAGCACATTACAGGGAGGAGTAATGGAGCACATTAGAGGGTTAATCATACTCACCCACTAAAAGACTGTTTAGAATTGAGTAAATAGCAGGTTTGGTATTACCATGGGCCAAATGCAGAAGATGATCAGTATTAAGGAAGCTGACGTTGAAGGAAATGAGTAGAGCAATAGAAGTGTCTTGATCTTTTCATGAAGACCCAGAGAAGAGCAACAGAGAGAGATATAGATGTGACCCATGTTTCATGACAGCTGCAAAATACACGCATTGATTAAAAAAGAAAAGCTTTCTTCTCAATCTCTTAGATCCAAAGGGATGTGGGTAGAGAACTAAACCACAAAGCTTGCCATACCAGGTTAGTTTGACCCTACTATTGATTATTGTCTTTTAATTTTTAAAACATTCTCTTATATAAGCTCTTATTTAACTTAATATCTACATTTTTTGGCGGGCTGGCTGGCTGATACATTTGACTAATCCAGCATATTCTCCAGTGACCTTTGAAAATTTTTTCCTACTTACTTTTTTCAGAAGGATGTTTAAGTAAGTTCCACACATTTTTTTTTAATGAGCAAGACAGTTGGTTCTAATAAAGACCAAAAAAATATAGTATGAGATAGTGATTTGATATAAATGTAAGTTAAACACTAAATACATCAGCCCAAGAACCCCAAAAGATATGGGGTTTGCACGGAAATGAGAAGCACAGCCTTGGACTAATCATGAGCTTTTCCTGGATTTCTTGTGTTAACATGGAACAGAGGAGTGTGTACATAGGCCCTGGAGGAGCTGACCACTTTGGAATAATGGAGAGAAAGAAGTGTATATGCATTTTTAAATAGCTTTGTTCTGAATTTTGAAGACAGTTTGATTATTGCAATTCAAAATAAAAATTAGTGAAATGAAGTTGTCAAAGATTTGAATGTTAGAACAATTTCCACTGAGTATTTGATTAAGTTTAAGTATTTGGGATCTGAAAGGCAAAACTACACATAATCTTGCATGTTATATCACTAAAGGCTGATCTGTTTTTTTTTTTTTTTCTTGCTCTCAAAAAGGGATTAGCCATTTATTTGAGCAGACATGTAAAGGAAAAAGAGATTGCTTGCTTTTTGTTGTACGCCATCCTAGAAACAGATATACATACACACCAGTACTGTAAAAATCAAACATTAAATTTTCCCATCTGAAATTAAAGAATATATTTTAGAAATACATACATTTTTATTCAAATAATATATAATTTTCTAATCTGGAAATGTGCAGAGACATATTTAATGTGATGGAAAAAGGCAAAGTTATAGGTCAGGAGCAAAGAAACAAATAACAATGAACCCATATGATATTTATGTGCCAGGCCTTGTTCTAGGTGATTGACATATATGAACTTATTCAGTCTTCACAATGGCCCTATGAATTATATACTGCTAGCAGGCTCATTTTAAAGATGAGGATGAAGCTTGGAGAAGCACTAACTTGTCAAAGGTCACATAGTCTGGATTCGAAGACTAAGGGCTGATCTTTTATTTAATAAACACTTCTGTCAAAAGATCAACTTTTCCTAGTCATTATTCTCTTCTAAGAGAAAGAGAAGGGAAAGGAGTGGAAATACATGTTATCAAGCTAGACACAAACTATGCTATATACATACGTATCTCTCAGCTTCTCAACACACTATGAATTGTGTTTCATCACCCAGTTTCATAAAATATGACCATGCAGCTTAATTCTTTAGAAATTTGATTAAACTCATGCTGCTAGAATCTGATAGAATTAAGTTTGAAATCCATATCTGTATCACTACTTGATTCATCTAAAAAAATATGTACTTACTGTGTTAGATATTATAGACTCAAAGGTGAACAAACCAGAGACTGTCCCTGCCTCCAAGGAATTAGCAATCTGGTTGGGGTTAGCACTAATCAAAGGACCACACATACCATGTACATTGCAATTGTCATTAGTGCTCTGAAGGGGAGAGTTAAAGGATGCTACAAGAGTTTATGCTGGGAAGTTTGGTCCCATCGGTGGAAGGCAGGAAAGCCTTTCATGAGGAAGGGATGATGGAGTTGGCTCTGACAGTGAAAAAGCCAGTGCAGTCTGGTTCATACAGGTGCCTTAACTTGCACAGGGAAAGCTCCTGAGCCAAGGGAGGTTGGGAGTTTGAGATTAGCAGAGCAGAGCCTTATTGGCTTTTGGTCATTTGGTTAGAATTTTGGTCTTTATCCCAAGAGCAATTAGAAGCTATTGAAAGTTTCAAAGTTGACCTTTGTTTTGAAAACAATACTCTTCTTGTAAAACAGTCAGCTGATTAAACACATTTTCTATTTGCATTTTTTTTTTTAGAGAAAGAGAGAGTACATGCAAGTGTGAAGGCAAGGTGGGGGGAGGGGCAGAGGGACAGAGAATCTCAAGCAGACTCCCCTCCAAGAGGGCAGCCCCATGCGAGGCTCAAGGCTTGATTTCATGACCCTGAGACCATTGACTTGAGCCAAAATCAACCCTGTCACTTCACTGACTGAGCTACCCAGGTGCCTTTCTATTTGCTTTCCAACTGGTGGTTGTATGTGCCCTGGGAAAACAAAGTAGTTAGCTTATGTGCTTATCCCTCTCGATGTTCTCAATTTCTGCTTTAAGTTTGTAAGAAATAAAAAAAAGGAATTATAAGATTTCACCTCAACCTTTGAAAGAAAGATTCCGTAATTCAGATCTTAGAAAAGAAGACAAAAAAAAATAATAACCCAATGTTAATCAAGATCTGTCTTACAGTTAAATCTTTCTTTGGTATTTCCTGTCTGCCTCCACACAGTCATCAGACATGTGGACCTATTTGTTATACAATGAACATTACTAATTTCCTTTAGTCCTAGTGGGAATTATGTGTTTACACCAAAGAGGAAAAAATATCTTTGAAAGGTTAGTGACAGAATTGTGAAATACAGTTGAATGGATAAAGTATTAGTTTATAAATATTCATTTATTTTTGAAAAAAGAAATTGAATCTTTCTGTTTATATGTTTCTGTTTCAAAATGTTAAATTTTGAAAATTAATGATGGAGTTATTTTCATTTATTAGATCATATGTGATATTGGCATTCACACGGAATATATTTTTCAAAAAAATAAAATTTCTCTTCATCTTTAGAAGGGACTTCTATGATACTGAAATGATATAACAACCAGTTGACCTTAAGTTCCAAATGGAGACCAGAATATTAGTTTTCAACTTTCAGAATTCCTAGCAAAGAGTGGCACGGTTATAGTTAAGAAAACACCACTCCAAATATATGACAAATAGAATGATACTGTAAATATCAGCAGTAACTAGTGCAAGAATTACTTTCATTGTATAGTTTTTATGATCACTTTCCTGTTGTCTGTGAGTACCAACAATAGGTTAAAGCATGATATGGACAGAACATTTACTACTTGGTGAAAGTTACAATTTGTATTTTGTGGAACTGCACTATGAAAAATGAATGACTTAATATAAACAAGGGGATGCTTTTGGGAAATGATTAGAATAAAATGCTTGAGACATCATGTTAACAGCATGAAGTTAGTTGCTGTTAAAACACGAAAAATCAAAAATTGCTTTCCCGAGGATAGCTAAGTAAAATGAAACTGCCTGAGCCAGATCTGAATTAAAATCTGTCTCTAGACTCAGTCTGAAAACTTCCTTTTTCCTTAGTTGCTGAAGTATTTCATGTAAGAATAAGCTAATCAGATGTTAAAAGATCTGCTGCTCTTTTCTTTAAAAAGTCAGAGTCAAAATATCTAACGCCCCTCCCACTCAGGAATAAATAGATTTAGTTCACACCACAACTTAGGTTTTAGTTCAAAGGAGGTAAAAGAGATTATCTTTAAGAATACTTTAAAAGACGTGTTCAAATTTAGATGTAAGTTTCATTAATTTTTGCTTGAGCTTTAAATGCACAAAAATCTGCCATTCAAATGTATTTCACCTCTAGCATTAATAACATGCAAGAATTTAAAAATATTTATACTCTGTAACTGTAGAAATATTAGTCCCTTGAAAGATCTCTTGGTATATAAAATATTTCTGTGACTAGTGTCAGACATGGGGACTCTACAATAAATGGGAACGTAGGAAATTAGTTAGTCATGTAGAAATTCCCCCTCATAAATTTTGGCTGCCTGCACTGAAGGCTGTCATCAAAAGTGCTATCAGTTTTCACCTCTCCTTCATTCCCATGCTGTCTTGCAAAAACAAAGGGAGAAAAGAAAAAATAATCTAAAGGTTAAATGACTCTTCCACAAATTCACACTCAAAACAAAAACATTTTGAGGCCACATAATACACCCTTCCCCCACAACACCTCAAAAAAATTGGAAATGATAATTGTTACACATAAAAGCACAGACCTAATTTCCTATATATTTCCTGGAACCTAACTGGTCTTTAAGAGAGTGAAAGTGAATAGTATGTGTACAGCACTACAGCCTCTGGGGCAACATCACTGGTGGCTTTGCTCTGGTTGCAGTGCAGTGGTTAGGTTTTTATTAGTGTATGTGGGCCTCTCCCACCTCCTGCTGGAAAGCTTCAGTCACCCTCCCCCATCCCCCCAACTTGGCTTGGTAGATAATTACAATCACACTGTGTGATTCCTCCAGTGAAGGCTTTGGGATCTCTGTTTGTGATTGAAAACAGAATTTTGAGAACATTTGTACCATGTTCTTGGTGACAAATGGCTCAGTACAAATTCTAAGATATTATTGAAGAAAAAGTCCTTACCTTTAGAAATCAGTTATAAAAGACTAATTGTTCATTTCCCTCGTCTATTACTTTCAAACATTTCTTTTCCTTTACTAATAATATTGTTGTTACAATGTTAATTTTAAAATTTAAGATTCAGCTTTCAACAAGATCAAAATAATATGCCAGAGTTCAGTGGAAGAGGAGAGAGAGATTCAACAACCAAGCGAGTAGACCTTTAGAGCAAGTTACCAGGGACACATAACAGTCAGCATGTGTAATGTGTATTCTGAGGGGATGCTCTTACCCACTCCATTTTATTTGTCCTATTTAACTTACTTTATGCTAATAGATTTAAAAGATGGAAAAATAGCTATTTGTGTTATCTTATAATTATTATTTGCTAATTCTTCAAAGTTGAGACCTATACCTTTAAATTTATCTTCACTGACATTCTGTGTAGTTCAAGTTATTGGTTAGGGGGTCTTGGGTTTCTTAATAACACATAATTGGATAAGATAGAAGATTGTCTTCATAGATAATGCTATCTCTTGGTGCTGGGAGACTATAACTTTGATTGAAAAAAATGTGCTTATCTAGAATTAACAAAATATATAAAACCAAGCCCTACATTTACTAACTCTTTGCTGCACTGTTTAATCTCTTTGGGATCCAAATTTCTCACCTATGAAATGGAAATGGTACTAAGCCATATCATAAGGCTGTTGAGAAAATTATGAGACTTCTAAAATATATGCCTGTTATATGAATTATTATTGTCGTTATTAGCTTCACTTTTGACAATATAATATAATATTTCATTTTATTAATTTGACTAACACGTATTATGTAATAAAACAAACTCCCAGTGCTATATATAACTCAAATTTATGAAGAAGGAGTTGTGCTAAAGTACATAAGTTGAAAGGCATATTCTTCGTAACAAAGCTGCATATTATCATTTCGAGAATAGTGAAAACACATGGCTGGCAACAGAACATTAAAAAATGTCTGGAATTGTCTCGTTCAGAAATAGAGGTAATTTTTTATAGTTCTGAAAACATCAAAGAATGGATGGAGTCGGGAGTAATGTAATATTTCTTTTTTTTAATTTTTTATTTTTTTAAGATTTTATTTATTTATTTGACAGAGATGGAGACAGCCAGCGAGAGAGGGAACACAAGCAGGGGGAGTGGGAGAGGAAGAAGCAGGCTCATAGTGGAAGAGCTTGATGTGGGGCCCGATCCCTTAACACCGGGACCACGCCCTGAGCCAATGGCAGACGCTTAACGGCTGTGCCACCCAGGCGCCCCGGGAGTAATGTAATATTTCTATAATAAGTAGTTATAGACCAGTAAAAGTGAATCTATACAATGTGGCCACTACATGGACATTTAAGAAAAATTAAAACTAATTTAATACCAAGTTCTTCTCTCTCTTATCTAGATATTTTAGCAAGACTGCCTGAGTAATAAATTCTCTAATATACATACACTGTTGATTCTTTCTTTACTAATATAGTATTATGTTATTGCTATGATTGTTAAATTAGCATTGAGATAATAGATACGTGGATAGATAATAGATTACACACATACCTTGACCTATCATGTGTTTCAAAGAAAAATAAAAAATATTCAAAATTCTGCTTTCTTCGTGTAGTTTCTTAATCATATATTTTGCCTGTTCCCCAAAGGAAATAGTAATTTAAAAAATACAGCTAAGATTTTCAGTGTCTATTTTTCATTTTTTCCTTTACCTCTTTAGAACTAACCCTGAGCAAAACTGTGAAGTGGATTTGTTTTGTTTTCCTCTCCGTTTCCTTTCCTGTGTATGATACTGTTTATCCACAGGCACCAGGGCATGTCCTTGGAGTTGTTTTTCAATTCCTGGTGATGGATTTACATTGATCCATCCACACTGTTGGCCCAGTGTCTTTTGTAGTCATCACCCTGCACTCTTTGTCTCCAGGCCAGTGTCAGTGGTTCTGCTTTTGCCTTGGAACTCAGTGAAATGGACTGTCCCATGGGGAGACTTCACGCCGCCAGTCCCAGATGAAACACAAGTGGGGCTGCTTTTCTCCCAACCATCCTTCCCAACCCTTTTAACAAACCATCGATGTGCTGCATTCAGAATCCCAGGGCAGTTGTCTGTATTTATCTCGTCCTCTTTTCTACAGGTAGGATTAGAAGGCCAAAACTTAAGAAGAAAAGCTCCAAATGATGTATGTTTTAAAAGGAAAGCCTAGGAATTACATACTCCATACAAGTGAGTACGAATATTTTTAATATTCTCTAGGTAACTGTGTACTGCAGCTGTACACTGTCCTACTAAAGAGAATGATGTCTTCAATATGGTGCTAGAGCCACCCCCCACTTCACGTTGGCTTGTGTCTTTTGCCTTTTAAAAATTTATATTCTTTCATTCAGTTGTTTAGCCTTTACGTTTCCAGACAAACTAGTCATTGGAGAGCCCTTCTGTTTCTGAATTCCTTGCTTAAATTATATTTAGGCAGCTGAAGGGTCCAATTAACAGACTTTATGTTAGCTTCAGGTCAAGAGTTCCTGAAATAGTGGAGGCATTATCCAATAATCTACTTCTTATCTCTGACAGAAGATACTGGTTTTCCTTTCTGAAAACATAGGATGGTTGAGACGTGTTAATCTTTGTATTTTCCTAATACACACGTGTAGCTCCTTCTTCATCCCAGAGTATGAAATTCCATGATTAGGAAATATATTTTCCCATTTTTTCCAAGAGCACAATTTGCACTGTGTATATTTACTACTGTTTGTAGAAAAGAAAGACTTTTGTTTTTCTTTAATATATAAAATAAAGAAGACATAGATAATACTCAAATTAAAACACACTATGCTGTTACAGGCATAATAATATAGAAATTCCATGTTAGTCTAATCCACAGTTTGTCTGGCATACTGTTTAATTTATTAGGAAATTCCTAACATGCTGAGTGACATAGACACTTTCGATCCTTTCATTTTACTTTATTTATTTTACTGGTAACATTATAACAATATTAAGAATAATCAAGAAGGAGTAAGTTTTTCCAGGGTCTTTAATTCTAAGTGATTAAACTGTATTTCACCTTTTACACTTTAGTCATTATATTGCTAATCTCTTAGTTAACAAGTAAAATTATTTAAATTAGCTATGATACAAAATTAAGAGAATCTCTTTCATGGTTAACTTTAAAAAAAATTCGAAACAATCTCAAGCTTATAGAAATTTGCAAGTATAATACAAAAGCTTTTTGTTGTTGTTTGATATCTTTTGAGAATTACTTGCTGATAAGATATTCTACCACCCGCGCCATCTTTAGTGTGTATTTACTGCAAACAGGGATTTTCTCCAACAAAATCAGAATACAGTCACCAATCAGGAAACTAATAATATTGGTACTTGACTACCATCTAGTCCTCAGGCTCCACTCAATTTCCCAGTTATCTCAACGTTCTTTATAGCAAAAAGATGCAGTTTACAAATACTGGTATATTTAGTATATATTTAGGTGATATATTTAGTTGTGTCTCATAATCCTCTCCAATTTGAAACCATTTCTCGGTCTTTCCTTGTCTTTTATGGCTTTGTTACATTTGAAGTTTTGGGTACTTTGTAGAATGTCCCTCAACTTGGACATAGCTGATATTTCTTCCTGCTTAGATTCAGTTTACATATATTCAGCAGGAATAGAATGTGACGAAGTGAGGCTATGTTGTTTTAACTACCTCCTATTCGGTGGCATAAATTCTTAATTTTTCTTATTGTTGATAACATTTACTTTTATCACAGGTCTAATGTAGTATCTGCTAGCTAGGCTTCCCCACTATAAGGTTATTTCCTTTTCACTTTGTAATAAATAAATATTTTATATGAAGGTGGCTTGAAATGATATAAAATCCAGTTCTTCATAAAAATTTCAATTTATGTAATTATAGTCATATGAATTCATAACTCTTAGTTTGCTCAGTAAGTGATAACTCATTACTGTATGTATTTATTTTGATGTTCAAATTGCCTCCAATTTAGTCAATGGCTTTTGTAAACTTGAGGCTTACTTCTGGGACCTTTTAAAAAAGTCCCCTTTGAGCCAAGAATAGTCCTGGGGAAAAGATAGTCGTTTTAATAAGTGGTGTTTGAAAAAGTGGATATTCACATGCAAAAGGATGAAAGTGGACTCCTATCTTATGCCACTCACAAAATTAACTCAGAATGGATTAAAGACTTAAATATAAGAACTGAAGCCATGAAACTTATAGAAGACAACACAGGGAAAAGCTCCTTGACATTGGTCTTGGCAGTGATGTTTTGGATGCAACATGAAAAGTACAAACAGCACAAATAAAAATAAATGGGATGACATTAAACTAAAAAGCTTCTGCTGTGCTTAAGAATAATTATGAGCAAAATGAAAAGGCAGCCTACTTAATGGCAGAAAATATGTGCAAACCGTACATCAGAGAAGGTGTTAATATATAAAATATATAATATACTTGTACAACTCAATAGCAAAAAACATCACCTGATTTAAAAAATGGGTCAAGGACCTGAATATTCATTTTTCCAAAGAAGACATCCAGATGGCCAACAGGTACATGAAAGGTGCTCAACATCACTATCATCAGGGAGATGCAAATCAAACCACAATGAGGTATCACCTCCTACCTGTTAGGATGGGTTGTTATCAAAAAGACAAGAGATAACAAATGTTGGGAAGCATAAGGAGAAAAGAAAACCCTTATGTGTTATTGCTGGGAATGTAAATTGGTGAAGCCACTGTGGAAAACAGTATGGAGGTTCCTCAAAAAATTAAAAACAGAACTACCATATGATCCAGCAATCCCACTTCTGAAAATATATTTGAAGGAAATGAAATAATTATCTCAAAGAGATATCTGCAGCCGCATATTTATTATAGCATTATTCACAACAGCCAAGATATGGAAATAATCTAAATCTTCATTGATGAACGAATGGATAAAGACAACGTGGTAAAGAAAAGGTGAGAAAATACATGTAATGGAATATTATTTAGCCATAAAAGGAAGGAAGAACTGCTATTTGTGACAAATAGGTGGAACTTGAGGGCATTATGCTAAGTGAAATAAGTCAGACAGAGAAAAACAAATACTCTATGATCTTACTTATAGGTGGGATTTAATAAAAGCCAAACTCATGGAAACAAAGAGTAGACTGGTGGTTCCTATGGGCTGAGGGGCAGGGGAAATGGGGTCATGTTGGTCAAGTTTTGACCAACTTCTAGTTATAAGATGAATAAGTTTTGGAGATCTAATATATGGCCTGGTGACTACAGTTAATAATGCTGTACTATATACTTGAAAATTGCTGAGAAAGATCCTAAATGTTCTCACCCCACACACAAACAAAATTATAACTATGTGAGGTGATGACTATATTAACTAACCTTACTGTGGAAGTCGTTTTACAATATACATGTGTATCAAATCATCGTATTGTACATCTTAACCTTGCATAATGTTCTATGTTAGTTATATCTTGATAAAGCTAGAAAAAATTTAAGATTTCCCTTCCTATTTTGAGCACCACAAAATGTTCATTCTTAAATTTTCTGACATAACAACATGCTTCCGTCCTGTATCTTCCCTGCCCTAGCCATGAAGTCGACTGTTTCTCCTGTGCTCCTTTTATTGAAGAATTAAAATTAGAATTATAGATCTGAGGGTTGGATTTGCTTACTGTTGCTGGGTGTTGCTGTTCCCAGGCTGTTTTGGGGAACAAAGCTATATTAATTTTGTTACCTACCTATATGTATTTTGAAGTGCATGAGTTCATACTGCTGCATCCATTCTCAAGCCAACACTCGGGGATCATCCTAGTTTTTTGCTTTTGTATTTTTTTTAAAAAGATTTATTTATTTGAGAGAGAGAGAGAGCATGAGCGGGATGGGCATAGGGAGAAGGAGAGAGAATCTCAAGCAGACTCCCTGCTGAACTCGATCCCAGGACCCTGAGATCATGACCTAAGCCGAAACCAAGAGTCAGACACTTAACTAACTGCATCACCCAGGTGCCCCTGAGATGAGATGGGCTATTCCTATATATTACCTAGCTCTTTTCAGAATCCGGAGAGTGGGTAGTAATCAAAATTGTATGTAAAATATGTGGGGCCCAGATCAGAAGAGCCAAAGACAGATACAGGGGTACAGAATAGATGGCAGCAGGAGGAGTTCTAAGGGATGCTAAGCAGGACAGCATCCTGCTAGATGAAGCATTAGGACTGGGCATATGTGAGTGCTAGGGGTCAGAAAAAGTGATTATTTTAACCAGCCGGGCAATTTGCGGTCAGAGCACGCTGTCCTCATGACCTTGTCTCTGTTTCTCTTTATTAGTTGGTGAAGTTCTCTTGGTTTTTTTCCACAAAGGAAGAAAACAAAACAAACTTCTTCCAAAGTAACTTTTAGAAATATTTGTGCAAAGGATAAAAATGAGATGAAAGTAAGGGTTTCCAGCTATATGACAAGTTGATGTGTTAATCTTAACACAAATAAGAACAGAAAATTTCTATATCTTATGTAGTCCTTGTCACTATTTTTGATGAATCCACTTTGGATTGTCCATTTACCCTCAGAGGAATAGCATGCAATCTATTTCTTTTTTATTTGTTTGCTTGTTTTAGTAAAAGATGATTTTAGAACTACTTAGCAATGGCAGGGAAGTGATTCTTTTCACGATTTGGTAATTTACTTGTGACTTTACAGCAACAGCATTAACGAGACTAAACAACATATTTTAAAAGAAGTTGAATCAACCAAAGGGAATTTACAAATCATTTTGGCCCTGTCCTCATTCCATCTCTATTTGGACATGATCAGATTGATAGAGGAGTGGGAACAGGGAGGCTGGATGTGGAAGAAATAGCAAAAAGAATAACAAAAAAGGCTGAGCTCATCCCCAGCCTGGGCTGCGTCTTAGCACTGATCACATTTATCAGAGTTCCCAAGTGTGGTGGTGACAAATCTTTTTTCCTGGCTTCTTGCCTTACACAGGATTAATAAATAATGAGCTCAATATTTTAGGAAAGGATTATTTCATTATCATATCTTTCTAAAACATTTATTTTGGTTACGAGCCATTATTGATTCGTATTTGAATCACAATACTATGATAGATATCTATATCTGTATTTATAATCTCGATGGAAGACAGCGTGAGCACACATACGCATAATATATGTCTATGTACAGAAATACATTGTTATACACATGAATGATAATCTTTCTAACACCAGCTTACAATTTCATTCTTTAAAGATTATTTTGATTTCATGGATAGATTTGGAAAGATACGTTGGAGAATATCAGTTGCAGAGAGTTTTTTTTGAAAATGAAGTCTTCTGATTTCCCGTATCCAATGGTAGAGGCATCGTTTATGGGGGTGAGTGGGGAGGAGTGGGCAGAAGTAGATGGAAGTGGAAAGTTGCTCAGGCACACCTTGCGAGCTTGTCCTGGAAGGGGAGATCACAGATAGGAACGTTGATTTGATAGTCGTCTTGTCAATCCAGTCCTTTTCAGAGAACAACTGACACCATTTAGAAATTAGTTATCTCCTTACTGATTTATTTCCTCGGATAAAATAATCACAATTCTCTTCCTAATGAGCAGAAACGGTTTATATATTTTTTTGATGTCAAAGGAGCAGAAGGAGCCAAAAGCATAGATGAATGCGCTTGTGTAATATCTAGTAAATTCCACTGTGCATCATAAACATTAGGTTCATGATAACTTTCATCCAAAAATGGGATTAATTTGATCCAAACCAGATGAATGAGGAAAGCAGCTACTGTGTAAATAGTTCACTTGTTACTTTTCCAGACAGAAAACAAACTAGCTATAAATCTTTTGGGGCCATTTAAAAAACCCAAAACTTTCATAGTTTTGTCAGGATAGCATTAATTTTTGGAATCTTTAGAATGTAATATTTTCCAAAGATAAACTCTAAAGGGTTAGATGAACAAATAGACACATAAAATATTTTAAGTGATACAGCAGCAGATTTCTTCCCTACACTTTTTTCAGTTTTAGGCTGGGACTGTTTTTTCTAGGTAATGCCATTAAGTTGTTATATTTAAGTAGGCATGGAGAAGGTATTTTGTTTTGTAGACTCAGTGTACCATGACATGTCCACAATGGAAGAAGGAAAGTCTTTGTGGTATTTGCTTCAGACCACCGTTTTGTGGCTACAAATCCATTGACTACTTCAGCAAAAAGCAAGCAGTGATGTTTTCAATGAAAAATGCCATTATGTAACCATCCGTCAATATATAAATGATCAGAGTGTTCCAGCCAGGTCTTTTAGCCTGTCTTTAAGCCCCTTACCCTTCCATCCCTTCATACTTGGGTCAGTTAAGACCAGTGAAGAGGAAGAGAGAGAGAAAGAAGGAAGCAGAGCATCTTTTTAAACAAAGTTAGAATCCTTCCCCTCCAAAACAAAATTCTTTTTGCAGTATTTATCCAGCAACTCATTTTCCATCTTCCGCTCATTTTCTTTGCAGTAAACTTCGTCTCCTTCAGGTTCAGCACCTGTGTTAAATTCTCAGTTTTCTCTACCTTCACGTCCTGTCCTGCCTTGGATTCTGAAGGCTGAGATCCTTTCAGTAAATCGTAGTTTGCATTAGTTCTATTTTTAGCCCAAGACTTCATATCCACATATCTTGGGGATAAAAGCAACCAAGAGAATGCAGTCCGTTGTATTGAACATTAGAATGAGATAGTATTTCGAGATCAGGTCCTGTTTTATTCATTTTTATACTTCCCTCTCTGACGGGTGGAGCGGCCAGCACAGTGCTTTGCACACAGTAAAAGGCACTAGATAAATAATTGCTGGAAAACAGAGGCAGATATACTTGAGTTCTCACTCTGGTCCTCAGTAACTGAGTCATAGGGAGCTTCTGTTTCTGCTGCTATAAAACAAGAGTAATGCAGGCCTTATGTAGCTGACACATTAAGTAAATGAGAGAACCCACTTAAGAAGTGCCTTGCAGAGTTCTGAGAACAGAGTAGGTCCGCAATAAATATTAGTTCTGTTCTCTTTAGGCTAGTCATTTAATTTTCCTGAACTGTACTTTCCTCATCTGCACAAAAGGATGATGATAATTCTTGGAACATCCCGATGGGATTTTTCAAAGGATTAGATGAGTTTAGGTTTATGACACTCCTTTTACAGTATTAAAAAAAATAAGTAAGTTATTATTAAGGTATTGAAAGTCTTTATCAAACAGATGTTGAAACACTGATAGATTAAGGAATTTAAGAACAAGGCTACTCTTGAGAGATTATTTTCTTTTCAAGGGCAATGTCAGTATTTACACTTTTATTTTTTTATTTTTTATTTTTTAAAGATTTTATTTATTTATTTGACAGAGATAGAGACAGCCATTGAGAGAGGGAACACAAGCAGGGGGAGTGGGAGAGGAAGAAGCAGGCTCATAGCGGAGGAGCCTGATGTGGGGCTCGATCCCATAACGCTGGGATCACGCCCTGAGCGGAAGGCAGACGCTTAACCGCTGTGCCACCCAGGTGCCCCAGTATTTACACTTTTAAAAAGATGTTTTTGATTATATATGGCCTGTTTGTCTAAAATGTGTAATGTAGTGGCTAGTAGCAGGGCTGTGAGGCAATTCTGCTTGGGTTTGAATTCTGGCTTTAGCACTTTTCAGGTATATAGTCTTGCACAACTTCTCAGAGCCTTTGTTTACTCGTTTGTGAGATGGCAATAGCAAGACAGCTGACCTCGCAGGGCTGTGTGATGGTTCAGTGAGATGGTGTGCAGGACAGGCTCTGAGCAGAGGCTGACGTGTATGAAATATTCAGTGTGTCAGTATTGCTTTAAATAGATTCATCTCTTTTTTATCTGTTTCCTTTAACTTAAGACTCTATCTTGACAACTTTAAATTGTTAGTCAACTTCTTTTTATGTTCCTTTATGGAAGAAATACAACACCATCTTTTGATCCAAACAGAAAGGGTGTGAGATAAATAAATAAATGAAGGAGCAATTGGGGATCCTTCACTTAACTAAATTGAGATTTTATATAAAGGCTGAGGTCTTCATTTAATTTTGAAAATTATCAAGTCGGTCCTTTTTAACTATAGATGCTCGTAATAAATTGAAGATCATTCTGCTGGAAAATTTATTATGTCTTGGTCAATGACTTCTTAATTGAAATGCACAGAAATACACATCAAATCACGTGAGCTAGAAAGGGACTGTTGTGGATGAATAATAGGCATTCATGGAATCCTGGATCAGCTAGGCCATGAGGGGACCCAGGAGTCATATACTCAGTCCTTTATGTTTACTTTTCTTTGTGTGTCAGCTCCTGTCTTGCTGCTGTGCAGACATGTTTTACTGACCTGGCTTGCATTTGGCCCTCCCTGCTGGGCCATGGCATGGGGTCCTGGAGGAAAATGGCTGCCAAGAGACCACCACTAAAGTGTGGGACAGATCTCTCAACTCACCCAGGTCTCTAGTAGAGTAGATTTTTGCATGAAATAAATATATACTATAACATCAAAGCAGGAAATCTTTCAATGTCATACCTTTAAAAAAAACCTGGAAGAGGAATAATAATACTGTGCACATTCAGCTACATATATTGTTCCAAAATGAAAAGGACTCGTTTATATACTGACGGAAAATGTGTGAGATTCAATGTGTTTTTGATAATTCTTTTTGAAGAGGATGCTCAGTACCATTTAATATTTATTTTTAAAGCCAAACAAAATATAAAAATTATTTGAATTTTAACAGTGGGCCAGAAAATGTTGAATGGCAAAATTCCTATAGATTTATAAACCCTCTGTATTTCAAGTTGATCCTTTGGTCTTTCATCGAGGATTTTTGCTCATAGAGTAGCTACAATAACTCACACATGTGAGTTACTGTTTGGCCACATCTTTAGTCTGCCCCCAAATTGTTTTTGGAGGCATCTTAATCTCTTCTGGCTTGATGGAAGTTGGCAGACAAGGCAGCAGGGAGCTATTGTGGATTTCTCTGTTGAGCTGGGGCCAGAGCTCAGTCCTGAATTAGGTTCATTGACAGCATTCTCCTCACCACTCACTCTTTCTCAGACTTTAAGATTTTAAAGGTTCTGTTGGATGCAAAGAGCATGGTTTTGGGAAATGAGTAGAGAAGTTAAGACCTGAGAGACTCAGTGAAAAGAAGATTGAGGGAAAAAATCTTCAAAGTTTAGGAGTTCAGACAAATTTTCATTAGTCTGGTAACATTTTAGCACTTTAGCTCATCACCCGGAAATATGTGTATGTACATGTTTTTTAAAAGAAATATATGTATGCTATATAGATAATAAGCACATGGCATTTAAGTGCTATAAGTAGCAGGTATAGTTTGCAAATAAAGTACAGTGTCCCTGGCTAAAATTACTGATATGGATTTAGCAATGATTATTAGAACATGCAGGTATTTGGTAAGAGCAGCATTAAGCAAATTAGCAGACAGAGTTTCTACAGTGATTTATTTTGCATATTGAGTTAATTGATGGCTGATGTCAAGAAGCACAAAGAATTGGTGATGATGGTAATATCAGTCACCAGGGCCTAATTCATGAAGAATCTTTCACCAGGCATTTTAAGAGGTGATCATTTAGAAATATCCAGGCAGCCTTGGAAGAGTCTTGCATTTGATAATTAGATCTGACATTTCTTTTTATGATAGAGCTTATTTTCAAGGGACAAGAGATTTCATAGTTTACCCCAGGCTGCTGTTATCTTTGATACTACACATATGACCTTTCAGAACTTTATAGGTTTGGTTTCTTTAATCAAGTATTTGATTCTTCTTGGACGAAACCCAAGTCTCTGTAGGTCTCTCCATCTTTTCATTTATAATATGAGCGTGTAAAATGAGAAGACCTATAATCTTAAAACGTTTGTTTCCAGATTTAAGAGCATCTAAAAAGCTGTGAATATTAACCAAGCCTGTCTGCAAAGACCTGTGGGAGGAGGCAATAACTTTTGATTTTGAAAGTCAATAATTCTACATGCCTGGGGTCTCACTGAGAACTGAAAGTAGAGGAGAGTCTGCTGCAGGGAATCATGTAGTTGAAAGTAGCAAAAGAAGAAAGTAAAACAGGGGGGCTTGAACTTAAAAGAACTGTGTTTTGTACTTTTCCTACATACTATTTCCTTTTCTATTGCCTTTAAGATTTGCTTCTAAGAATAAGTCAAACTGTGGGTCTTACTTTTCATTCTTGTTTCAAGGCCTTCCTGGATATTGGGTTTGTGCCTGAATGTCAGTTATATTTAGTAAACCCAATATAGGGATTTTTCTAGAAAGCTTCCGTGAAGGGAAAATGTTATAATTTCAGCTATTTCAGCACATACGATTTTTTCCCCCACAACCTATAGTTGCTCTAACCATGTCTGTGTATCTGGCACATAGTAAGTACTTTAAAAAGTGTTTATTGAATAAATTAATGCTATTCAGAGAGAAGTGTCTCAGTATTTGAATTGAAGACAATTCAAAAGGACCGAAGCCTGGGTATGATGACTGACTGATTCTGATGACTACTGCCCTAGTGGATAATTGGGTTGCTTGATTTATTTATAGTAAACAAGTTACCTTTCTCCCCAATTAACTCTATTTTGAAGAAAGGTTGACTTCTCTTTGTTTTAGCTTTGTTCCCACTTTCCTGCCTTTTGCTTCCTTTGTCTCTCTTCTTCATGCACTTCTTCCCTTTCCCTGGTGTCTTCTTTTCCCTCTAGTCTTTCTCTTCTTCCTCCCCATTCTTTTCATCTTCTTTCCTTAATCTTTTGCCTTTCTTTAAGCAGTCATAAGATGAAGCAGATATTTTTTATAATGCAGTAATTTCTTCTAACGTACATTAAATTAGTTTTACTTTTGGCAAATAAAATACATTTATGATGTTTCCTAAATCTTAGAGAAGCCTGTTTTCCATTTTTAATCTTTTTCTCTTTGAATCGTTCAGTTTTCCAAATACACAACTATCTTGTTAGAATAGAAGTAATCA
Source organism: Ursus americanus (assembly GCF_024610735.1). Taxonomy (NCBI): domain Eukaryota; kingdom Metazoa; phylum Chordata; class Mammalia; order Carnivora; family Ursidae; genus Ursus; species Ursus americanus. The sequence continues at coordinate 9,262,688 of NC_142155.1, read as the reverse complement.
GTATATGTTTTATGGGGAAATGCTCTATGATTTTATACATTTAAAATTACTATTTAGAAAAAAGCAGATCATAGAGAGGCTCCTAAACACCAAAGAAATATTAATTTTAGAGAATAATAAGCCTAAATTACAAAGATTCCAAGCTTCTTGATAAATAGAACAATAGCAAATACTTCCCTTGGCACTAGCTCACTACTTTTCTAATAAATCATCCCTAAGGGAGTAAATCCATCATTGGTTGGAAGGAAAGATTAGCATTTCACTTTCTGCAGTCCTTTTCAGTAAGCAGGTGGATGGAAACACAAAGAAAGGAATAGACGGAAGCCTGAGACAAGAAATAGCAGGTCCCCCAAGGTGAGAGAAGAAATACGAAGTATGTCCTTCGGTGTACCTAAGACCTCTCACAGCACTGTCGGACTTGCACAACCCACCAGGTTCCCCGGCGATCAATAACCATCTGCTTTCCATTTGATTTGAGCAGAATGGAGAGGAGAGTCTAATTCCAGGGAAAAATGCTAGCAAGATAATGCCTTGTCATTGAGTTCATCTGTTAGAAGTTTGGTGGCCCCGCATATTACTATCCACAAGACATTTTAGTGTCTTAAATGCAATTTCCCACATGAGAGATGAGAATCTGGCACCTACGACTCCAACTGTAGCAAATCCTGCAGAAGGACATAGCATAACTCTTTTCTGTCTACCATCCCATGTGGCTAGTGGGGAAATATCATTTGCTGTCTTAGCAGAAATCCACTTTAATTAAACAGTTGGTCTTCTTCAAGTTCTTCCCTTGGCTCCTATGACACCACATTCTCTTCATTTATCTCTTATTGTTCTTTGTGTTTTATAAATAAATTAATCATTTAGCTTATAATAATTTTCATTTTATATGGATCAGTGGATCCTTCATTAAGATAAAAGTTTCCCCATCTGATATCCAATGAACTTTGTATTAAATTAACTCAAGGATACAGAAGACAATGGAATAAAGTAAATGAAACTAGTACTGAGTTGTGTGGTTCACGTGGTTCAAGTTGATACTGTATTGGATCAAGGCTGATGAAAACCAAGCTATTTCAATGTTTCAATGCAATAAAAATTGGATTTTTATTTGAAATCTTGGAAATGTTGCTTGATACACCACTTCTTTTGGAAGAGGTAAAGAATTTGAAGGGAAAACATTAAGGCAGACAACATTATATTTTTTTATGCTGAAGCGGTCCTAAGAAAGTAAAATGCAAATGACTACAAAGGATTATTATCTGAATACCAGGAATAGCATTTATCTGTTTGGATAGATAAACATAAGCCAAAGAGTGATATTTCTACAGGATTTTGCCTGGGAGTGATTACATTTGAGTACTCTGTGATTTCTGAAATATGATTATTTCTTGTGACTTTCTTTATGCCCTCAGAGGGCCAGGTTGCTGTTCCCTTTCTTGGTGATTTACTCAAATACTCTGAAATCTTTCTGGATCTCTTTCTTGCTCCATAATAAAAATTCTTGCTCTTGCACAAAGTTATAGCTTTAAAGAATAGATATCATGTGATAAAGGAAATGGCGATAACATGCAGAATAGACAGATGGAGTAACCCTTAAAATATTTGCATGGTTGTAATTTGAAAGAGAGATTTATAATCCAGCTAGCATTCATTATTTGGTTATTGTGTGGTAGCAGTTGTCCTCAGTGCCGCCACATAAATTGTCCCATTTAAGTTCAAATCAGCATTATTACACAGACATTATTGATTATATTATTGCATTATCCCATTTTTCAG